>NW_026262723.1:94147476-94747476 GCF_021869535.1 Mytilus californianus
TTCCCAATTTTGTAATTTTGATAATAGTATCCTTCATTGTTATCAACAGTGTTCCGTAGCCTCAATTTATAAATCTGTAAACCGTAAAATAATAAAAATGATAACGCCTTTGATATAAATAAATCACAATTACTTCAAATTGGGATTTGTTTCAAAGACTTGAATAGTACCATATTTAGATGAAATTCAATTAAACAATGGTGATATGAGAATTGAATTTTATATAATGATATCCTTAATGTGTTGGAAACTTAAGATAAACACTTGAGAGATATGAAGAGGGTATTTCAGGGCTTGTTGAACACTTAATGAGCAGTTAATGCTGCAGTGATTATATCGTACAATTAATAAAAAAAATATAATCGCCAATGCAAATTTCTTTGACGTCTTGCAAGAGAAGTGATATAATTGCTGATTCAAAGAGGCATTTTGAAACATAGTATCGAATATTTCTCTAGTATTTTTGACAGAAAAGTGCTAATAAAATAACCACTAAAAGGAATCAATAGTGTTGAACGAGTTAACTCACTCCTAACATTACAAATTAATATTGCGCTCTTTCGTTAATGGAAGTGAACGTCACTTTAAATACATAGAGTGGCGACGACATCGGAAAATGGTCTGAACTGTAAATAATTGGGAATATCTTCAACGGCAAATTGCTATCTGCGGAACTGATTAAATATTTACACTTTAATGGAAACAATGGAAATTTGTATTTACTTGCTCATGGCAGATAAATCTGTAATTATCATTGTATATAAAAACACCTTAAATAATTTAGTTTTTCACATAATGGATTCAAATATCATAAATGCTATAGTTGTTTGTACTACATTTCTATTTAATTGAATCAAAGACTTTCGTTGAGTTATTTGTAGCAACAACTAGTTTGTCAAGATAAACATACAGAAAGGTGTTTTAACTTGTTGGTAAACCTGTGAGTTTTCACGGTTTAGGAAACCTTTCCGATAAATACGAAGGGAATGCTGTTATCCAAAAAAGACGGTGCTGAATGTAGTAAACCATTTGAAGACAGTGTGGTTTATGAACATAACATCTGAAAATATAGTAAATCTTCATATAGGAAATAACTATGCTACGACTCTCAAATCCTATATTTCGAAAATTGAAATCGTAAATGATTTCGATTTTATTATCATTATTATTTTTATTATTATTATTATTATTATTATTATTATTATTATTATTATTATTTTGACGTTCGCCTGGGCATGGAATGAAAAGATTAATAACACAAATTAAGACAAAACAAATAAAAAACAAAGACAATATTGGGAGAACTTTAGCTAGATATAATCGGGAACTGCTACATAACAACAAATAGCTAAATAAAAACCGATTAAAAAAATTAAGTTGTAGATTTATTCTCATTATTTCGTCTAAACATGACTACTTAATTGGATTCGTTTTTTTCATCATTGTCAGTATCTTTCCAAAGGTGTTTATGGTTTAAAGTTGAATAAAATGACGGAACGTGACCATGTAATTTAGAATTTTCTCCTCTGTTATACATATTCAGTCAAACTGCTATAAATAGTTATCAAAGGTACCAGGATTATAATTTAATACGTATAAAGGTCACCTCTATTTAGCGAAAATCTGTCTTGTCAGGTTGCCATCTTCTCGTCCCAGTTCGACCTATGCATTTTAAACCTCAATTAAAATGTCACCTCTAATAAAGACAGTTTTCTCTGGTCCGGAGAGCGACCTTCATATACAGGTTTGACTAAAATGTCTGCCAAAGCCATATATGTGAATTCAGTAAATGGGTTAAACTATTGGTATTATGGGCAATAATACTATGTTCATTTTATTTACGGTCATTAATCCTACTGGGAGTTTCTACGTGTAAGAAATCATAGAAGGTACTTTAACAAATTATCTGACCAGTAATTTATCTTTACTGCTGTACTTCCAGTCGATTGTTATCAATGGCTTCTCAATCTCTACTACAGTTCCATTATACGACTATACTTTACAGAAATCATAAACCACTGTTATCGAATCTAAATACTTGTAGCTGTATAAACTATACAATCATGTTAGAAATAGTGCATTTTCTGGATATATGTTAAGTTTTCATTGGAAATGCACGGTACATTGAATATAGATATTACGATATTTAAAGGGGGAAAAATATATATAAACTTGTGTATGTAATAACGTATTTGATTTTAACGAAAGAAATATCTGTATTACTGAAAAATTATTACACCAGGGTTTTCGATCTTACAAACTAGTCAAAACATTTACTAAATTTTTTCATCGGTACAAGGACATCATTCGTAAATATAAATCAACATGAAGACATCGTATACGTTCAGGTATTTCACATCCAATCTTTTATGGTATTATTCTATACTAAGCACAAAAATGTCGACATTCACCTCAAAAGCTAACCAAACCTTTAAACAGACTTATTCAGAAGGGATATAGTTACGATACTGTTGTCAGATCATTAAAGATGGCATATTTAGGTATTGATATCGATTCACCCATAGGGTCTTTGCATCGGAAATAAACACATTTATTCTAAAACCAGTTATTGGCATGATACGGGTTATGTTCTTCTCATATATTTTATGATGGTATGATACTTGTAACGATTGTTCTCAATCTTTCTTACAATACCTTTAGTCTGTAGATATTTATTCTATTCAATAGCTTTTCGAAATACATTAGCCAGGTTTTCTAAATAAAATAACAACTAAACTACTATTTCAAGAAATAGAAATTATTATTATTACTATAAATAACTACAAAGAATGAAAGTACAATATGTTTAACGGTTTTCTGTGATTTTCGTGCGTGAAGTATTTACCTATTAAGTTTCTGTAAAGATGAGTTCAAATTCGTTTTGCTATTCGGAAAATCCCCTTTTTATAATCCTTAGCACGCCTTATCCTTGCGCGTAAGAAAATAGGTCGCTACTGGTCAAGGTTAATCATATAAATCACTGTCAATACATACGTAAATATTGGATTATAAAGAAAGCAATCACGATTTCATACGTCTCGACACCGATTTATCAATATAAAGCATATAAACACAAGTAACTAAAGAAATGTAGGATTAATAACAAGTTAGAAAACAAAGATGTTATTCGAATGCCACATGTTGGCGGAATTTCGTAACGCTAAATCGGCAAATGCCAATTTTGCCGGGAACGACGTTACGTTAACACAAAGGTAAAACCGCGTTATTGAATGTTCACAACACTGCCCTCCGTCAAAATAGAATTTCGTCTCGAAATTTAAATAATTGCGAAATACTAAATCATTAGATACAATTAAACAAAATCTAAACAAGCACCTGCTATCTCAATAGAATATTAAAATTAAGAAAATTTGTTTTTGTCAATGTTGACTAGATCACGAATATATCACAATTCTTGACACGTATAATAATAAAAGTGTACCAATGATATATAAAACAATATACATATAAATAATGTCAACAATTTTGTAGTTTTGTGTCTTTCAATATAATAAATAAACTGTTTATAAAATTTTCAATGTTTTCTTTGTCCAACAACTTCACTGTATTATTGGTTCGTCTCTTTTTGTCTTTCTTTCTGTATCCTCTTCTGTTTTTTTTTCTTTATGTGTCCTCTTCTGTTCTTTTCTCTTTCTGTGTCCTCTTCTGCTCTTTTCTTCCTTTTTCTCCAATCTTTTTGTGTGTCTTGAGTTACCTGTTTTTCATTCTCATGTTCTTTCTTAGTTTGGTCTAAATCTGTTTTACGGAAACTTTCTTTCAGTTGACTTATTTTTTCCACCTGACAGAAAAAGTTTCCATCCTCTTTTTTAACTGAAACATTTACAATTTCTTCCGTAACTGGAATATTTTGATTTTCTTCTGTTACTGGAACATTCACAATTTCTTCTGTAACATTTACATTTTCTTCTGTAACATTTACAGTTTCTTCTGTAAAATTTATATTTTCCTCTGTAACATTTTCATTTTCTTCTGTAACATTAACGTTTTCTTCTGTAACATTAACAATTTCTTCTGTAACATTAACATTTTCTCCTTTAACATTTACATTTTCTTCTTTAACATTTACATTTTCTTCTTTAACATTTACATTTTCTTTTGTAATATTAACGTTTTCTTCTGTAACATTTACATTTTCTTCTGTAACATTAACATTTTCTTCTGTAACATTAACGTTTTCTTCTGTAACATTTACATTTTCTCCTTTAACATTTACATTTTCTTCTGTAACATTTACATTTTCTTCTGTAATATTAACATTTTCTTCTGTAACATTAACGTTTTCTTCTGTAACATTTACATTGTCTCCTTTAATATTTACATTTTCTTCTGTAACATTTACATTTTCTTCTGTAACATTAACGTTTTCTTCTGTAATATTTACATTTTCTTCTGTAACATTTACATTTTCTTCTTGCAAGAGCTCAGGCAACATCTGGACATCGACCTTGTCCGTCTGTGTACCCTTATAACTTGTACTGGTAATATTTCCTATATGTACATGCATGTCCTGCGTACTTGCTACCATGGGTTTTCTGTCATCGGCCATTACCGGCTCTACCATTGAATCTCTGATTGACAGGAACTCACTTCTTTCCGCTTCTTTGTCAACGATAAGCCCAGAATTGGTGTCTTTTACTCCGACTCTGGCTTCTCTATCAGTTTGTCTCTTAGTCTCACATTCAATCCGCTGACCATTAAACTGTAAGCCTTGCATAGGATTGATTGTGATATTCATTTCATCAATTAGGTCACAACCTAATAACATGTTATCTCCAATGGGTGCTACATAAACTGGCCATTTGAAGGTTTCACTTCCCAGATTAACTTCCACCTCTGTAATCCCTCTTGTTGTCAAGTTCTTACCGGCCTCAGCAACTACCAAATTTCTTGCTGCTCTCCTTAGTTTTGGCCGTTTACTCCCAGGAATCTGATTATACAACTTCTCACTTAGAACCGTCACCTCTGCTCCAGTGTCAATAACTGCATTCGTCACAATCTTGTTAATGACCACTGGAACTGTAATGCTAGCTGCTGTCACCCGAGCAATGATAATATGTCCTTCTATCCCGTTGATCGGTTCTGCACTACCCATTACCTCCTTTGGTGTGTTCTCTGGTGTGTTCTGTTGTATCTCCTTAGACTCCTCAAACAACATCTCTAGGCTTAAATCTAGGTCCCGTATATCTAGGCTATCTTCTTCAAATGATCTCTTTTTATAAGCTGTATTCACTGATTTTTTCGGTTCAACCAAATGCTCTTTCATTTGGCAATGTTTCTCTTCATATTTCAAATTATTCTCTTTAACTTTTTCTTTACCATGTTTAGGGGCTGACACTTGGTCGATAGTCTCAACCCTTAGCAGTTTAAAGACTCTTCATTTTGGTTTTGACTCCTTTCATTATTCCTTATAAAACCACCTCTATTTTCTTTATGATTATGATAGGGGCTTCTCTTTTTTTTTGGACAATCTCGTATGTAATGGCCTTCCTCATTACAGTTAAAGCATCTGGAGTTCTTCATCTTGGTCGTATGGTCTCTATACACTTGCTTATTTTGCCATGGACTACTGTCATAATCCTGTTGTGTATAATACTTTGCCATTTCTCTTTTAATGGTTGTCTCTAGTGACTCCGAAATTCCTCTTTCAAACTGAGTCAATCTTTCCTCTGTTACAAATCTTTTTCCTCCTACTTTTCTGACCTCTATATCTTCGGACCCACAATTATTTCTATAAATGTCCTCTGTTGTACCAAGCTGACGGATGTTTCTGTCTCTTGAACCTCTCTTGTAAGTCTCATATAGCGTTACTTGGTGTATTGCCTCTGTTATGCTAGTAATCCTTTTTGTCAGTAGCTCAATAGCAATACTCTGGTCCGGCAATCCTCTAAGCATAAACTCCACACTGAGTGTACTGTGTGTTGCTGTGTCAATTGTGGGGAAAGACTTCCTGACCAACATCTCGACCCTTGAAGCATACTCCTGAATTGTTTCTCTATCATACTTTTTCAGAGTATGAAGCTCTTGTCTGTATGTTTCCGGGTACCCATGATCTCCAAATCTATTTGACATGGCTGCACAAAGTGCTGAAAATGATCTTTTTGTCTCTGGTGTAAGAAATGAGGCATATACCATTGCTTCATCTTTGAGGGCTGTAACCAGTTCTATGGCTTTGGTTGATGGAGTCCAATTGTTCATTTCCGCAATCAGTTCAAATTGCATCACATATGCGTTCCATGGATCCTTTCCGTTATAGAATGGCACTCTTGTTCTGCGTCCATTATCATTAAATCTTGGAACTTCTGATGTATTGATATACTGTGGTCCACTGGGATGCTGCATTGGTAACAAGTCTGGCTCTGTGATTGGTTGATACTGTTGGAAATTTCTATTTTGAACTGGATATTGTGAAAAATTACTGTTCGGGGCTTGATTTTGTATATATCGGCTATTCTGTACTGTATTTTGCGAATAGTTACTTCTTTGCATTGTATTATAAGGATAGGTGTTGCTCACAAATTGACTCTGAGTATACAAGTTCTTGTTAAGAACTGGATTCTGTGAAATGTTGCTGCTAACAATATCATGGTTTACATGGGTATGGGTACCAGCATATACATTCGGCTCTATATACTCTGTTGACTGGGTAATTGTGTTGACCAGATTTTGATTAGGGTTTGTTTGACTTGAACTTGGTATCTGAAAGCTGTTTTGTTTGGCTGTTCTCTTTAATTCAAAATTTTCATTCTTTAAGGCATCTAATTGTCTTCTTAATTGTGTGAGCTCATCACTATCATAATTGGTTGATCTTGAAATTAAAGCGCTATCACTTCGACTTTGAGTTGGAACAAGGAACGGATTAGTGTTATTCTCAATTTCTTTACTTATAGCAGGTAAGTTGATAGTATGATCCATGGTACAAGGATTTTCATCAGTCAAATGAGTTATCTCCCTTTCTCCTTCATTAATTGAAGTAGGCAATATATTTGGATACTTATCTATTGTCTCCCCATTACTGAATTCAGGGATATTAAACCTTGCATTAAAATAATCATGAGAGTTTCTAGATTCCCCTGAAAAATGGGCCTCCATATTCCCAGATGATATGGCCTGGTTGGGAATGGCTAAACTACTTGGTGGGTTTATTCCAGATCCCCTTCCTCTTCCCCTTCCTAAAGACATTGATCCCGTAGACATACTAGGTTGTCTATTTCTCAAATTATACATCTTACTTTTGACTGCTAAATGGAATCAAGAGTTTCAATTTACTAATCAACTTGGATTAAATTTTATCCTTGTTAATCTTGTGCTTTTTTTTTAGAATTGTTCAACTTAGATGACTTTTTATCCTTGTTGAAATTGATAAAGAATTTCCTATGCACAATTTGGATTATGAATCTATGCTTACTTTGTGAAATAGACTACAGTATATACATTACAAACTTGAAATAGACTATAGACATTCAACTTTGACCTTAATGAAATATAACTACAACTTAGATTTATATTTATCCTTGTTGTAAAACTTATTTTGTGAAATGTACTATTTAATTTACAACTTCGAAATAGACTATATTTTTTTTTAAAACTTCGACTCTATCGAAAAATTATTATAACTACAACTTGGATTTATATTTATCCTTGTTGTAAAAAATAAGCTTATGAAATGGACTATTTAATTTACAACTTTGAAATAGACTATAAATTTTACAACTGGACCCTATTGAAAAAATTATGGTTATAATATTATTATTCAACTTGGATTCAGATTTATTCCTGTTAAAAATAGACTGCTAACTTTAAAACTCAACTTGGATTAAAGTTTATCCTTATTGAATATGGTATTCAATATTAATCTAGCTCAACTTGGATTTTATTTTATCCTTGTTGAAATTTGACTTAAATTTTTTTATCTTTTAACATTCAACTTAGATTAGAATTTATCTTTGTTGATGTATACCCCTTAACTATTTTATTTCAACTTATAGATTCATATTTATCCTTGTTGATATATACTCAAATTTAATAATTATAACATTTTCAACTTGGATTCGAATTTATCCTTGTTGACATAGATTTTGATTAACTATATTATTTCTTTTCAACTTGGATTTATATGTATCCTTGTTGAATTTAAAACTACTGAAAGATATACTATAAGCTTAATTAATCTCACCAACTGTACTTTTCTTTTCTTTCACCTTTTGTTGAAGTGTCCTTTTTTATTATGTTCAGTTTTGTTTTTTTTAAGTGTAAACAAATATGGACAGTAACAATTTAAAATATTTTTACTTATCAATTGCGTGCCTAATAAAATATTCACGTAGATTCTTAAAATTTTCTTTAAAAAGAAAACTAAATTCGCTGCCACCAGTGTAAAGATTGTTCTCAATCTTTCTTACAATACCTTTAGTCTGTAGATATTTATTCTATTCAATAGCTTTTCGAAATACATTAGCCAGGTTTTCTAAATAAAATAACAACTAAACTACTATTTCAAGAAATAGAAATTATTATTATTACTATAAATAACTACAAAGAATGAAAGTACAATATGTTTAACGGTTTTCTGTGATTTTCGTGCGTGAAGTATTTACCTATTAAGTTTCTGTAAAGATGAGTTCAAATTCGTTTTGCTATTCGGAAAATCCCCTTTTTATAATCCTTAGCACGCCTTATCCTTGCGCGTAAGAAAATAGGTCGCTACTGGTCAAGGTTAATCATATAAATCACTGTCAATACATACGTAAATATTGGATTATAAAGAAAGCAATCACGATTTCATACGTCTCGACACCGATTTATCAATATAAAGCATATAAACACAAGTAACTAAAGAAATGTAGGATTAATAACAAGTTAGAAAACAAAGATGTTATTCGAATGCCACATGTTGGCGGAATTTCGTAACGCTAAATCGGCAAATGCCAATTTTGCCGGGAACGACGTTACGTTAACACAAAGGTAAAACCGCGTTATTGAATGTTCACAACAATACTAAACCCCTAACGGGAGGGATTGTGCTTGATTTTCATAGGATGAAGACATAATCTTTCAATCAGTTTAATTGAGGTCTGGAGCTGGCATGTCAGTAACTGCTAATAGTCCTTTGTTAATTTATGTATCATGGTCATTTTGCTTATTTTCTTCTGTTGCCTATTCTGACATAGGACTCGGACTTCTTTTAAACTGAATTTTACTGTGCGTATTGCTGTGTGTTTGTTTATTCTACATTGACCAGAGGTATAGGGGAGGGTTGAGAGCTCACAAAACATGTTAAACCCCGCCGCATTTTTGCGCCTGTCTCATGTCAGGAGCCTCTGGCCTATGTTAATCTTGTATGTTTTTTAATTTTAGTTCATTTATATGTTTTGGAGTTTAGTGTGACGTCCATTTTCATTGAACTAGTACACATTTTTGTTTAGGGACCAGCTGAAGCCCGCCTCCGGGTTCGGAATTTTCTGTTTTGAAGACCCATTGGTGGCCTTCGGCTGTTTTCTGCTCTTTGGTCGGGTTGTTGTCTCTTTGACACATTCCCCATTTCGATTCTCAATTTTATAAACTATCCGATTATAAACAATTATTTTTATTGCTGTTATCTTTTGAGCCACAACATAATCATTTAGGTGAAGCAGATCTTTATTTTACATAACAAGTTCTAGACGAAACTTACCGTCCACATTAGCGAAACATCAGTTCGTGGAAATCAACTTATTTGTTACGCACAATAATGGTTTGAAATTTGAATTTTTGATAACCTTGCACATAAATGCCTTTCATATGAATATTGAACATAATTGTTAATTCGACAATATAGTGGGAGACTTGGTTTCGCTGTAATGAGTTAATCATTGAAGTCTTTCATTAACTGTTATCTTCATTTTGAAAAAAGTGGAAAATGAAGATGACTTGATCGATAGACGTATTTAAGCTTTTGTGTATTTAGATGAATTGTCTCCGAATGGCCGAATATTTTTCTGACGTCATGCAACAATCACTTTTTAATCATGACGTCAAATGTTTAAAACTATGATGCAATATTTTGCGTTAACTTGTGTGGAATCAAATAACAGCATACAAGTGTAATTGTGTCTATTTTAGTAAATGGTTAAGCTTAGTATGACAGTTTATGCAAAGTACACAATAACATTAGTATATATCATCGAAATGACTAAACTAACATAATGTGAAGGTCTTTTATACATAAAATCTATAGCTATTGTTTTTCTTTAAATTTAAAGTTCACTTTGGCTAATGTTTGTTTGTTTCTTTTTAACCAAACATTGATTTTCTGAATTAACAATTGAAGTGAATGAAAGTAGCCACTTAGGGTTCGCAGATTAAATTGACCGACCGTGCGAGGCCCTCATGGGTAGTCAATGTCGTTAAACACCCCCTAGTATTAGTAGATTAAATTGTGAACCATGTTCGTCATTTGGCTTCCGTAGTTTGTGGAATATTTTACAAAACATCTATTTTTTACCAAAACTTACCTACAAATATCCATAGGTTAAATGGTTTGAATATTGCAAAATATGGCAATGTCGAATAGCAAACATGGCATGGCAGCCGCTAATACAAATAGAACAAAGAGGTAAAGGGAAATCACTTTAGTTTGAAGTAAAACATACTAATTGATAATGGATTCCGATTCCGATTTTCGCCAGGGTTTAAATTTTACAGAAAAATAGTTTCGTTCAATTTGATATACCATTAAACTTACTAGAATCTTTTTTTAAAACTAATAAAATGTCAATGATGAAAATGATAGTCTTGCATACTGTTATCATCACTCCTTACAGACATTGAGCTGGAATTTAGTATTTATTTTTTTTCATTAAAACTTTCAGTTTGAATATTGGTGTTGTGCCAGTTTATATACTTTTATACTCCCAACCGTTATATATTTTTGAATTTCGACCCTACTGGATGATGATTATATCAGAAAAACGTTTTGTGCACACGGTGGTCATAACATTTGGTTTGTTTGTTCAACACTTAGATTTAAAAATACAGCTTTTCTTGTAATTATGTTTATATTTAATTGTTTAATGGGTAGATATGTTAAAGTGAATTTGGATAATCAGGGATTATGTAGAATCCTTGATCCCTGATTTTTCAGGGATTTTGCATAATAACCAAAATCATTAGTGATGGTATATAGTCCCTGTGAATGGACAGTGATTGTACATTATCGTTGAAAATTGTAAGAATTATAATTTTACAAATTCCCTGAAATGATTTCAGGGGTATTATCAATAATACAAATATACTTTGTTTGATAAAAATATATCAAATATAGATAAATAAATTATATGTATTTCTTTTCCATTTAATGTTTAAGAGAAGAGTTTTCATTCCCTGTCCATTTATCAAATCTTAAGTGAACAGATTTCCCAGCGATATGTTATCAAGTTGACTGTGTTGAATCAGATTAACTCATTAACAAAAAGCATTTTAACTTTAAATTAATCATACCAACATTCTCAAAGATAGTGATAATTATAAATATATGCAATGAATTAAATTATTAGCCAAAACAGTATCAAATGCACAGTGTATGTAATTTGCTTTAAAACAAAGACAATGAAGGTTATCGAACATCTATTTTATGTTTTCTATGTTCCAAGAAATTCAAACTTAGCAAAGAAATGGAACTAAAATACTGAAAAACAAACAGAACGCATGCTTGACAGATTGGACACAGTTTTAAAGGAGGGCAACATTGGCTGTAATGTTTTGAAAGGGAGACCCAAAAATATACCGGCCATCGTTTATAACAGGACTGAAAATGATAATGCCTGGCTATTATTCAATGTCCCTTCATTCCAACTATTATGTAAAATTCCTGACATTTTTTCTAGTGATAATGCATAATTCCTGACAATTTTAGTGATTTTATAAACTCACTACAGTGACTAGTGATTATACATAATCCCTGAAAATTTCAGTGATTATACATACTCCCTAATTATACACATTTACTGTAGCAGATATACATTTCCTAGAACTTATAAACATTTCGATATGATTGACCAATAGTTGATCGAATTACAGATAATGCTGGATACTGTGGCCTTCTGTTCGTTTAATCATAGTTTAATGTGACATACCGAATTAGACTTATCACTGGATTTGCACGTATATGAGCAACACGACGGGTGCCACATGTGGACAGGATCTGCTTATCCTTCCGAAGCACCCGAGATCACCCCGGTTTTTTGTGGGGTTCGTGTTGCTCAGTCTTCAGTTTTCTATGTTTCTATGTTGTGTTATGAATACTGTTGTGTGTGTGTTTGTTTGTCCTTTTCTTTTTTTGCCATGGCGTTGTATAGTTTATTTTCGACTTATGCGTTTGAATGTACCTTTGGTATCTTTCTCTTTTAATGCATTATAAGGACTGCTTAGACGGCATTGCCATTCCTTATACTTTGTTGGCGTGTACGCTTCAAGTAAGCTTCAACAGTTTATAGGGAGACATGTCACTCCATGTGTGTGTTGAACACCTAAGCATGCCGCGTTTAGGAGTACGAACAAAGACTGGTCGAATCAGAATGAAAATAATGTGTCCGCGTGGAGTGCCATGTCTTCGTTTAAACTGTTACCTTGTAAAGTAGCACATTAAAATCCGGCCAAGAGTGTCAGAAAACAGGCTTCCTAATCATTTCACATGAACTTGTTCTCGTCCTAGTATGCATGTTATATTTGCTACTTGACGTTAAACATCAATCTATCATTATCGTCGCGGAACAAACTATAATCTATGATAAATGCGGTGTATTTTATTTTCATATTAGTACCCTCCTATAGTTGATCATATTTCAGTAGCACATAAAAATACGACGAAGTACCAACATATGTTCTCGTTAGTAACTTTCATTTTAAATCTACACTATACACTTAAAAAAAAACCAAGGTTGCGAGAGAAACGGTTGAAATCCCCTGACAATCCCATGATCGTCATTGGATCGTATTTAGTTTCTCAACGCAACTAAGACCTGTTTACGCTCTCTTAGACTACATATAACCACTATCTTCCTTCTAACATTAATAGTATTATGAGGGTTTGTTAAATTCCAGACCTTGACATTTTCCACGTAAAATGACTTTTATAATTGCTTGTCGACTGGTGTATATGAGATGCTGTCGATGCACCTGATCTTACCCCATTTGTAGATCCTGTGTTTCAAACTGTTTTCATTCCAGTATTTGTCTGTTTATACCTTCATATTTAAACAACACCATCGGTAATTGAAAACAAATGGGCTTTCTATTAACAGTAGTGCGGTTAATTTTTTATCAGATATCTTAAACTAACTGGCTCATGATTATCAATACGATATAAGATATTTATGAACGTCTTTTTCTATTCTTAATAATTAGCAAAATGGTATTTACATAATTTCAATGTTGGTTAATGCTTCCATCCAAAAATGTATAGTTCACATGTGTACATTCTAGGTGGTCCTATTATAGATTTTTAAAGACCCAACTTAAGCATTCAAGGTATGTTTAATCTGAGACTTCTTTTTTGGTCGTCGCAGTTTTAATCGCCTAATTCCCTGGATCATTAAATGTGTTTAACGAGTTGCAGAATAAACGGTTTTAGGTAGAAAATTAAAGTCGTATCAAGATTCGAACAATAGAGTTTTTTATCATCATTTATAAAATTCTATTCACTGCACCACATATATGATTTTTGTTTTTCTAAGATAATGCAACGAAACAAGCGAGTGTTCAGAGTGAGCATATATACATAACCTTTACTGTAACACATTACCTATTAAAACGACTCGTATGAGAATGAACAATGCTTGGAAATGAATTTATTTTTTCTCCAAAATATTTGACGAAAGCATAGGTCAACGAAATCGTCTAAAAAGTAAACTGGATAATTCTCAGCACTGTATCATTTTGTCTGTGTATTAACTTTTTTAACACGTTTTTTAATAAATATTAAAATTTCTCAGTTATAGATCAATCGATTTATAAATTAATAGACCTGAATGTGACATAAGGAAATTAAATTATATATCAAGGCATATGTTTTTATTTTATTTATATAGAAAGTACTAAATACTACAAAATGTATAAAAAGTATAAAAAGCTTAAAAAAATTATTTCACAGAAACAAAGTTTGAGCAGCACAAATCCAAAGAAAGATTTATTTTGTGCCCTAGAAGGGAAGTAGTGACACAGTCGTTTCTTAAGGGTCGACCATAACATGATGGTGTCTGTAAAGGTGTCAATGAAATGACTTCAACTTAACCATTTAGAGACAATGCTTAGTAGCTTCATTGTAAACCCTCTGTAACGGTAAATCTGGTTGGATATGCACGCTTTTAAGTATCGTGTAAACCTATAGAAATATACTTCTTGCAGGTGCTACTAATATAGAATGCATTAAATGAGAAATTCACAGAAGGAAAATTGAAGACATTTCTTTTGTCGTTAAGTTGAGTTCCTTATGTTTGTTTCTATGTTTAAGTCAAGATATGAACCAGACTTAGATGTACTTGTAGCATTCTTCATTTAAATTCAATGGAAAAGATGCAATCAACATATTAATCATACGCAACATATATGTAGGACTCGGAGGTGTGGTGGGGACGCTGAAGGGCGATAGTCACGCTGAAGTGCGATGTTCTGCGCCGAAGGGCGATGGTCCTTTCGCTGATGTGCGATGGTCTATAAGACGTGTGATGGCTAGTTTAAAATTTACAGATGTCCAACTATTATGAGAGCTTGAATTTTTTATAAGTTAGTATATCAATACCAAACATTCAATATTTACTCCAGCTGCGGTAAAAACAACAGTGATCTATCTTATTCCTTATTCTGAATCACAGCAGCCGTATATATTTTTCGCTTATTTGGTCGACTAACCAAGAAATATAATTGAATCTCAAACAACTATCACATTTTTTACGTTATTGCAATTGGTACTGGTTTTAAAGGAATATAGCTTTTGTATGTACCTTAAAGTTCCGAACGATTGTATGAACGACTGCTTTTTTGTTTTGCCTAAGCTATACACAAAGTATAATATACACTACACCGTTATAGTGAGGACTGAAAATGCAATTACTTTTTATCATGATTGTTTTGAATTCAACGGGTTATGCTCTTGATATTTTACATAAAAAAAACCCGAAAAGTTACTACTAACAAACAAATTGACTTTAACATCGACATGTGAACATGAAAAACATTGAAATATGATTTATGTAATCCATCGCACTTCAGCATAACCACCATCGCACTACGGCGTAGCTATCAAGAAGATAGCGTCACAATGCCACCATTGCACTTTGGCGTGATCAAAAACGCACTTCAGCGTTAAGCCATCGCACATCAGCGTGACCATTGCGGTTCGGAGTCCTACATATATAAGTAACAATTGGATGTTATATCTTGATTTAAATCACATTTCTACATCTTCAGCCAGGTATAGAAAAAAATTCTTTGTACAGGGCAAGAATTTTGGCAAAAGCTGCGCTTAACTTGTGAAACGAAAACCTTTGACGATAATTCAAGAAGGATTAAATTCCTTGGCATGAGAGGTGCAGATTTATTTAGCTTTATGGACATATTCTTTCAGAAACTGGTTTTTTTATATATAAAATGTCACGTTTGTGTTGTGAGACTCTGGTGTTATACTATCTAGTGCAAACGAATAAAACTAATTCAGATGTCTTTGCGACAGAAATAATTTTGAGATAATTGATAGGAAATAAGATAAATAAAAATTAGTGGGGCATTCAAATATAGCTGTAAATGGTTAATTATATAATTTTTTATAAAATCGTTTAGCATGTCTGGCGAATGGTATAAATATTTGGTAATGTAATACAAACTATTTGTTTTGGAAATTCAAGTAAAAATAACCATAATTTTTAAACTAAAACTTTTACTGTAGGAAGAAAATTGAACCATTAGTACTTTTGAATTATTATTATGCAAACTATAATCGACATTACATTAAATATCAGTGTGGTTTTAAACACGCAAAATACAAAACATTATTGGTTAACCATTATAATGGAAGACAAAATTAAATATAGATGAAGAACGAAATCAAAAAGTCTGATTTAATTTGCTGTTTTTATTTTATATATAAAGTAATGAAATTCGCAAAAGAGCAGCTAAAAATCTTAAGTATATCATGTCAAAGAATGTAATTAATGTTAATTAAATTATACTACAGTGATAAACGACCCTCTTTGTAAGTTAGACATGAGACATGAACGTTATGTGTCGCGTTTGCGTGTTAAAAGGATAACCACATCGAAATACCTGGAAAACCAAACTCATTTTTTGTCGATCTCTATCATCAAAATCTTTGTAGTTTAGAAAATAAGAAAACCGTTCTAAATGTAGTTAATATAATTCTACTTTTAGTTATTGAACGGCAAAAAGATTTGTCAAATAATGAACTACAGTCAAACAGGTTTAAAAGGTCACCTCTATTACGCGAAAACCTGTCTTGTAAGATAACTCTCATCTTGTCCCGCTGTAGTAATACCTAAGAATTTTAAAACTCAGTTCGACTTTCCGTTTTCAATTTTCCTAGGAGTTCGGTATTTTTGTTATTTTACTTTTTTCAAAGGTCACCTCTCTTATAAGGTCACTTTTCTCTTATCCCAAGGGTGACTTTTATATACAGGTTTGACTGTATTTACTCCTTTTTATGACCTTTTGTACAAAACAAATAAAGGAAAATTGAAAATTAATTTACCTAAATACTTTATAAAATGTGAATAGAAAGAGAAATGAGGTGTACGTCAATGAAATACCAACCAAACGACATCCCCGCATTTCATGTACCCGTGTGAATTTGATATTATTGATTCCACCTAAAGCAGAAAGTCTAGTAGGATCTATGACATATTTGAAGAATTAAACTTTGAATTGTCAACTACCCCGGGAGTAACTAACCCTCTGTGCGATCGTACATGCGTTTACATATCTCAACTAATACGTTACGCGCATGCATGGTAACATTATACGGACTTTATAAAGAAAAGTGTCCCCAAAATCAAAACTCCTGAATTCTAATTCGCTATCGTGACATTTTCAATGAGTCTAGATTCGCATGGTGAGTTATGCATGCACATCAAATGGCTCTTACATTGTTGGCACAGTCCCGCTCCATTTGGAGTCATGCGATTCCCTAATGTTTGTGTCTTGTTTTGTATATGTTAAACGTAGTTACGAGTTTTAAACATTGGTAAACTACTGCTGCCTCACACAAAAGCATGCTCTAAAAATAAAATAACAAAAATACCGAACTCCAAGGAAATTCAAAACGGAAAGTCCCTTATCAAATGGCAATATCAAAAGTTCAAACACATCAAACGAATGGAAAACAACTGTCATATTCCTGACTTGGTACAGGCATTTCCTTATGTAAAAAATGGTGGATTAAACCTGGTTTTATAGCTAGCAAAACCTGTCACTTATAGGACAGTCGCATAGAATTTTATTATATTAACAACAATGTGTGAGCAAAACAAATGCACAGAAGCATGCTCAAATAAAGGCAACAGTGGTATACCGCTGTTCAAAAGTCATAAATCGACTGAGAGAAAATAAATCCGGGTCACAAACCAAAACCGAGGAAAACACATCAACTACAAGAGGAAAACAACGGAACAACAGATCAAAGTGTTGAGACTGCTGGCATCATGCCTTCCTACACTAGTGAATCGGCGACAGTGCTTACATTTCATGTACCAACGCCACAACAAGTACAACTAAACTCGATATTGTGCAATGTTTAGAGAGAAAATGTTCATAATTGCAATGAAGAAAAAAAAAATGAACACCACTAGATTTATCTCAACCTATAAAATTTTGAATGGATGTTAATTCCATAAACTATCACATGACACGATTGAACTTTATGTATATAAACTTTACTAATAAGTCTTTTTGGTCAGAGAGAAAGATTTTAAAAGGAAAATAACATTACGTGTTGCTTTCTTAGAATTATCGGCAATCACTGGGTGTAAAATACCACTTTTTATTAAATCCCTTGAGTTAGAATCACATTTCTCTATATTTGTTATAATATTTAGTCACGTTTCTACTAATTTACGGTATTTATATCCCTGCTATAAAAAGTTTTAGCAATTAAAATAAAAATAACATTTAACGAAATTTGCGATATCAATGCAAACATGTGCATATCTCATCAACTGGGAAATATACTCATAAAGAAGGAAACAACGGAACATCATCATCAAGTGGAAGGAAACTAGTCCCGTTTATCATAAACTTTGGAAAGAAGATTAATCTGAGAAATTGTAAGATTAAGATCTATAAAGGACAACTATCACTATTTGCATTCGATTAAGTTAAAGTAAGTTGGGTAAATTGCGTCCAAAAATCTGAATAATCAATAAAGAATATGACATTTGATTATCTTCAGGTATTGCTGAAAATATTTCTCTAATTCTCAGCCGATTTATTCTGTCCCCGACTAGTTGGTTATTATGTTTTTTATTAACGTGTGGTTCACTTCATTTCAGTTCTCCATTGGTCAAAATTAAAGTATGACGTTAATTGTCATGCTTTCCTCTAAATTTGCTATTGTGACGTCACAAAAAGGGGTGAACACCCCCCCCCCCCCCCCCCCCCCCCCCACACCCGATCATTGCAAAACAAAGTAAAATCTGTCTTAAAGTCATTACAGAAACAGTTAAATATTAAATTTAAGCCTCGCGTTTTAAATTTGAATAGTAACTGTGTTGAGCGGAGAAACATCGTATCATACTCGATTCAGTGGTAGAATCTATTTATCAAATTTATCAAATGGTGTTTCGTTTGGTTCTTACGACGTTTGTTCTTAAACGGAGATACTACGACACAATTAATAGTATCGGAATGCAAATCAATTAACTGTACACTTTATCTTCAAAACGACATTAACATAAATAATATGAAATAAAAAAAGTGTTTCAAATAAATTTTAAATGTCTGATAAAGTGTGCTGCTATTTTGCTAATTTTAGATTTAAAAAATCAAAACTTGAACGATAATAAAGTCGCTCAGTAACTATACTCTGAAAGAAATAAACACGATTTATTCATATAGAAATTGGCATTTCTTAACCAAAACATTATATAAACACTACCTATGTCATTCCATTTTGAATGAAGAACAAAGGATCCAAAGCAACGTTTCTATCATTAATTACCTTTTATTCAAAGGGGATCGAAGCAAACAAAAACATCTTGGATTTTCTTTTTATTTTAGTTCACAATATTGACAGCTATTGGTTTGTTTTGAATTTCAATTCACAAGATAACTTCACAATGGAAACGATGAAACAATGTGAACTAGTTGAAAAATGTGTTAAGGAGGAAATGTACCGAAGTAAAGTTTTTACTAGTTAATTGGCAGTTGATACATAAAGGAGATGCTTGTCTTGTCGACGCCTCTACTCTTGCTCCTTTTGGAGTTCATGCTATTGCCTCAGTTTTGATTGTTACCTTAATTAATTGGCACCTAAAAATGGATTTATGAAATTTTAAATTTGGAAAACTACTGTTTTCTCTAATAAATAACTGTTATTTATATGTCAGTCAGTATTTAAACCCTATTTAGAAACTGAATATAGAACGGACTACACAATTAAATAAAAACCGTTAACCCATTACTAAATGGCAATAACACTTATATAATTTCGTGCGGCCGTAGCGCTTTTCGGAAATACCTTCATCAGGAAAAGAGAGGCGAAAGATATCAAAGGGACATTCAAACTCATAAGTCCAAATAAACTGACAACGCCATGACTAAAAAGAAAAAGACAAACAGACAAACAATAGTACACAAAACACAACATAGAAAACTAAAGACTGAGCAACACGAACCTCACAAAAAACTGTTGGTGATCTCAGGTGCTCTGGAAGGGTAAGCAGATCCTGCTCCACACGTGGCACCCGTCGTGTTGCTCATGTTATTACAAACATGTAACAAGTCTTAATCGGAAGGTCACATTTGGGGAAAAGGGGACGGGATTGTAGTTCTGATATTTGGAACTTATCCGCTATCATCTGTGAACGAATATTCCATAACGGTCAACCAACTCGTGATGGCGTCCGTAAAAAAATCCAAAAAATTTGAAAACCAAAGATGTATAGGAAATGAAAACGTTAGTAGCTATATAACAAAAGAGATCTAAAAAGAATAGCTAAATTCATATAAGGTCAACATAACTGACAAGCAAATATGCAAGAAAAATATGAGACTATGCGTTGACAAGATAAGTAAGAAATAAATGAAAAGGCCATGTCAGGAAACAATCGTTAACTGGTAAAATGTGGTATTTGCGAGCGTATGAAGGAGTGTATGTAATATTTCACCAATTATTGATGAATACTGCAGCGCTTGTGAATTTTTCTGCATAAACGTAATGGTTTGAGTTTTTACTCATAGGCCATTTGGTTTTGTATTTGATAAAAACTCAATACATATACCAAGCTAATAATGTAATACCCCATATGCGCGTTACGTTTACATAGTTTTGACCAGTTGCGTTCGAATCATAGCACCCGAAAGTCAAATCAATTACGAAGTTGAAGATCATTAAAAAAACATTCCGATGAGTTGTGTCTAATTTGGTTAATGCCATCTAAGGTCAGGGTATTAAATTTTTAAAATTTAAAAGAGTTACAGGAAATGTACAGAATAATTACCGTATCAACGATATTTCATGACATCACAGATGAACTGACTACTGGGATGGTAATACCATCCAGACGAATTGCCCACCAGCAATGGCTTACTCCAATGGTTTGTAAAAAAATCATCAAATATTCCAGGCCCATTTGTTGTACGCCAGATATGCGTTTCGTATACATTAGACTCATCAATAAGTTACATCCGAGTCAATTTCGAAGATTAAGAGCATTATCATAAAAAAAAAGAATTCCATAAAGTTTTGCCAAATTATTACCGCATTGGTGTTGTTTTTAGTCAAGATTACATATATGTTTGTGAAACCGTCATAATGTGAATGTGTTCTTTACATTCATGCACGGTGGTAAGTAAATGCTGAGGCAGATGGATTGTTATTACTTAGATGGGAAGTTGAAAATAGATCTGTGTTTAAAATTGTCCGTCTGTGTCAAGTTCTAGAAAAAGGATCCATATTTGATGCAGCCCTTCTTGTCGAAGAATAATTCTTAATCTAAATTTTGAAGTCACTTCGATATACAAAAATGAAAACAATACTTTATAAATTTTATGTGTCTGAAGCGATTTTCATGAACGCTCAAAGTAAATAATTGAAAGCCAAGGATGTATAAGAACCGAGACAGTTGAAGCGCTTATAGATGCAAACACTCACTGAATATGAATTTAATTGAAAAAAACGTTAGCATTATACTTGAAATTAAAATTAATGGATTTTCGCTCGAAGGTTTGTTTTCCTTATTTGTCTTTTTGTAAGGTTTTGATTCAAATTTGGCTTACATAAGTACAATAATGATTTTTAAAAAAAATGTTGATGTTGAAACTACATTTTTTACGATACGAGCTAAAATATAAAACCTAAGAATGATTTAATGTGATCCTAAAAGCACTTACTCAATTTACCTACACGCAAAAGCTTTTATCAAAATTGCCTTGGAAGAATCCTAATATTAAACAAAAAACCTGTCTATACATATGTGTTTCATTGACTTGATTTTCGATTATTGTATATTGGGTGTAAACTAACACCAATTAACTCCAAGCACCTGTTTTATCAATCCATCTGTAGTTCTTTTTACTGATAATTTAGTTTTCTTTCAATATATTGACGTTTATCTTCCACAACAATGTCTCTGGAAGGAATATGACTAGTTAATGCTCGTTACGATAAAATATCAATCGCTTTGCACCAAGTAGTTATATATTAGTAACTGTGACGATAAATTATTTCTGAATACATTGACAAGGTTAACTGTTAAGTTGAATCAGAAAATACCTTAGAGATGGTATTTCTGTTAATTTTCAATAAACTTAACTGTAACAGCCGAAGTAAGAACGTTTTGGTGGTCACGAACCTATATTTTTTATTGACCAAGTGAACATAGATTAGACACGCTCTTTGTAAATCGATCAAATATAATTATAGTATTGAGAAAAAGCTTCGAGAGTGTTTTTGCTACAAGAAGAAAAGAAACAACGGAAAACTTCCTAAAGGTCACTTTTTAAATATTATTTAATTTTTTTTTTTGTAATGTATACTATGAACTTTACAAGTGTCTTATTGTATCTGTGTACGCAATTCGACAATAGACTACAATTAACAATACATAGATAAATAAGAGAAAAAGAAAACAAAAACAGTAGCGTGATAGTCTGAAACGTCACCATCGTTCGCACAGTTTTCAATAGTAAATACAACCTTTAATATGAATCGCATTTCATCTGCTGATTATTTTTACAGTACCATGATTGTTCATGATTATTTAACTTTAAAAGTCTTCTTCGTTGAAAAACTAACAGTAGTTCGCTGATTCTTGTCTTTGGGGAAATTAAAAGTGTAGTCTTAAGATATAGTCAGAAAACGCCCACGAAGGGAGTACGACCCAATATTGCATTAACTGCGGAATAAATGATGGATACAAAAAAAAAGATAACAAAATACAAAATATCATTCAAAGCACCGTGCGCATGCAAATTTAAAAAAAATAATTCTTCGTATTTTTTGTTTCTCGAAATCAGACATTATATATATCCAAAAGTATTAAAACGTAAAGATCAATGAACCAACAACATAACAGGAAACAAAAGCCAAAAAGAATTTAAGACACCATGTAAAGCGGGAGGATAACCTTATAATTGAGCATCTAAAAAAATAACTGATTTTTTTTATTTTCAATGTGAACGTAGTCATCTTGTCAGTGAAATATTTCAAGTAATTGTTTTTGGAGGAAAGAACTAGTAAAAACTAGTACAGGTCGTATTACCTCTCTTATTATTTTCTCTTTTTGCAGTATCTTTATCTAACTATTGGAGAAAGTCATTTAAAAAGATGTTTGGAATCTTTAGATATCACATGCATAAGGAATTGCACAAACTGTGTGTGTTATTAATGAATAAATGGTTAACATTATTTGGTTGTTCTAACATTCGACAATCGAAACGGTAAAAATATCTTGCAACAGTTGAGGTTAAAAGACAGTTATATATACAAATAATTTTGAAAGGATTCTTTGCACTCCTTTCTTTCTTATTTAACCGCTTTTTATTTTGTCTTTTGACAGTGAGATTAAAAGAATATATTGCTTCATTTCTTAAGAATTATTAAAAGCAGAAAATATCATGTTCATTCAATCCAATCACATACCATCAAACAGCCAAACTGCATTCATCACTGTATCGAACACCAGTTTGATTCTTTTAGTTTACATTTTTATAGGATACATTTCTATGATTGATTGATAATTGTTTAACGCCACTTCCTTCTTATAATTCCATAGGGTCTTATTTAGGGACACTACATATATGTATTTTTTTTCACATGCTTCGTTGGAGTATTGCAAACACAGATTCCAGTAACATCGTTTGAAACGACAAATTTATGTTTTATGAGCATTCAAAGTAGATAAAATAATGGTATCTAGACTGCGCTAAATTAAATAAAATAGATAAAAAAACAGTTTTACTGAAAAAATAATTAAATTTCTTTAAAAATTAATTCGTCGTTTAAAAGCTTATGCAATGTTTATAATTTATGAATTTGATCATGAAGAGCAAGATATTCCTCAAACCACGCAACTCGTTACCAATTTTAAACATCCTATTTTAGCAAAACTAATGTTTATACAAAGAACCCGAAAGGACAGACAACTACACACAAGATCATACCATAGTACTACAAAATAAAAACTCATTGATAAACAAATCTTTGGTCGCTAAAATCTGATGTTTTTTTTTCTCTTGAACACTTATTTTAAAAAATCAATTACGAAATAAAAGATAAAACATTCCATATTAATGTCTTTATTATGTACTACAGATGATAAATTAAAGTCATGTACACTTCTAAATTCATTTTTCATAATTATTGATTTCTATCCTTCTTTTGGCTTTAAATTGATATTCAATTTAAGATGAACTGAATAGAAACCATTATCGGAATTGTGCATTAGCAGTTCAAAATATATGTCAGTGTGAGATTCTTTGTAACATAGTTTGAGCGAGAAGACTGGAAAGTAGTATTTGTAAAATATTAGTAAACGCAGGGTGCAGACAATACTAGCTTTGTTATCAGAATATGATTATAAAACTTTGACGAATAAGCATGTTTTGAAACAGTGATGAAACTGAATCATTACGAAGCCTATGTAATTTGATAGACTTTGTATTAGTGGTGTGTGCCTTTTCATACTATAAGGTACATGTCGTACATGTGAAAACAACATAAATGAAATGACAAGGTACTAAGGTAATTGTTATTACAAATTATCAACAAATGTTAAAACTATAACTTTTGATAAAAAGCCCTTATTTTTATCATTGTAAATTTATCACTGGTTCAATTTTATTCATAATTAATATTGTTTATATTCTTAACAAAATCATTTTGACAAGATACGTATTTCAATTGTTTATTTTAATAAAGAGGTATATTTTTGGACATTTTGGATTATATTTCAATGGTTTATTTTAATAAAGAGGTATATTTTTGGACATTTTGGATTATATTTCAATGGTTTATTTTGATAAAGAGGTATATTTTTGGACATTTTGGATTATATTTCAATGGTTTATTTTGATAAAGAGGTATATTTTTGGACATTTTGGATTATATTTCAATGTTTTATTTTAATAAAGAGGTATATTTTTGGACATTTTGGATTATATTTCAATGGTTTATTTTAATAAAGAGGTATATTTTGGAACATTTTGGATTATTACAAAAAAGTATTCAGTATGATACGTAAGAGACGACTATCCATCAAAAGACTATTGACTACGACTTGAAAGATGAATCTTTAAGTAAATATTTAAACCATACAACAAACATTTGGTTATTTATAATCCTTTTAATTTTCATCGATATTGCCAATGAGGAATTTGCTAGCGATACCATGACATTACCTTACATGTTTTTTCCTCTATACCATAACATGCTTCTTATTGTTTTTGTTCCCTCTAGGTACGTTATGGAAATACATATCTACATGTCTTGTTTTTTCGACTTTCATTTTTAATTTGATCAGTCTTCATAAATAAGGAAAATTATACATCTTTCTTTTTTGAGGAGATCTAATATATCATCTGCATATATATATAATGATTGTAATAATGTCAAAATGATTACCTACGCATTTGCCAAATGAGTGTTCTTACAAATGTTTTTATTCATGCTGTGGCAAAAATCTTTAAGTAAATATTTGAACCATTTCATGAAGATTCAGTTATTTATATTCCTTTTAACTCTTGTTTCGTTTTGGACATTTAAATATCAACGTTCTTCTTTATTCAACTTAGTTAAGCACTCAGCAATCAGAGATGAAACTACACAGATCCATGGGGGTTCGATTTTAGCTTCATTGTTTACATATAACAGGAGAATAAGCAAGACCTGTAATTAATTAGGTTTATGCTTGGTTTTCGCTATATTTTTATGTTTACATTTGCTGTTAAGAAATTTCAAACATATTTAAATTTAGAAAAAAATAGTTTGAAATTGATCTAATTATTTTAAACCATACAGACATTTTCTTTGTTTTTATGAGATGAATAAAATATGAACTTACCAATATTAGAGAAAACAACAGAAAAGACGAAAAATGTTTGTCCGAGCAACGAAGACATTATTTTAAACTATCAGGTATCCATACAATCACGGAAAATAATCATCAATAATTCTATGTTCCATGTGAATAGTTCTACAACGTTAAATAACCTCGCAACATCCATACTTCCAGCTGATATCAACAGTTCGAATGATCCAACCAAGGACAAGCATTGTCTCTTATATTACTTTTCAATTTAATTTCAATAGTTTGTTCATACGACATCATTATCGGATTTTGAACACCTCTGATAGTTCTGATTGGTAACCTATAGGTACTTCCCAGTCAATCATTAGTTCTGTCTGTAATAGTATTTTCTTCGTATATTTATCTACAAAAAGGAAATTGATAATCTTTTAGATGATAAAGAGTATGTGTGGTCCTATTCAATAATCATGTCCATAGGGATATTTACTGTTAACTAAACAATTTAATTTCCCTTTCATACAATTTCAAACGAACTTATACAAAGAATTTTAACATTTCATTGAAGTTTACCTAAAGCCAAAAGCTGAAGTAATACCTAATATTGATGAACTGCATTTTACTGGTACATTATAAATCAAAAGTTTGTTAAGTCCACTAAATTACCACTGCTGACACTTAGTTGATCCTTCATCTACTTGTCCATTGCTCTGTCAGTCTAGTTATATACCATTGATATAAATGATATTCCAACCATTAATATTATACATAGAATGATTGGTTAATTTTCAAAAATTTTTAATATCTTTTGATTTCATAATGTTAATAATTAAGAATCAGCTTCCCTATGGTTTCCTTTTAACTGTAAACAATTCTAGTAATCTAAATAAACAAAGCATTTAATCAAATGTGGAATTGTTTATGTTGAATGTCGTAATTGTTATTTCAATACGCAATTCAAACAGTGTATAATGAAAGGAAATAAGATATGTTTTGGGGATTAGAAGCTGGATAAAGACTTTATTGAAACCACTATTCTGACTAAATCAATTTGAATGTCAGGTCTGTTCCCAGTACAGCTTACGTTTACTGTATGAAACTACAACATATCATATGCCCAAGTTTTGCAATCCTGTGTAAAAGATAAAAGGAGTGATAAGAGATATGAAACATAGATCGTTTTCTGGGTTAACACTTTCCATTAATAACAGGAAACGTGGGTTTTGCAATGAGAAAAGAAGAAAAGCCATCTTAAGTTCAACAGAACAGAACATAACAACCACTGAACTCTATGATATCTGTATTTCTGAAAACAATAGAAAGATACAATTATCACTGTATCAAAGAAGGCTTGCGGTTACTGCAAGCTGTTAATAAAGAAATCTCCCTTCTTACACTCAGTTTTTTTTTGCCGCTGCTCTACTAAAAGGATGCATGCAGTAATGTTATGAACTGTGCAGAATACATGTGTTTTTGTTAATATGGGATTTTTTTATAAGCTCCCAGATTTTGTTGAAATGCATTTGCATGAATTCGACTGCAGAGTTATCTTTCTGTGTTTTAATAAATGCTCATGCAGAAAATTGATACGAAAATATCGTGTATCCATCATTTAAAATGTTAAAGACCAGTGAACAAATTATGATAATTCGTAAGGAAAATTTTTATAGAAATAGATCATAATTTCTTAAGGGAGTTCGGAAACAATTAATTGCTTTTTTTGAAATTTCTTTGTACAAGGTATATTTCGGTGTCATTACCTTGAAAATTGCTTTTTATATTTCTAAATTTTTTAATGACATAATCCAACTCAACATCAATTATTTCTTTATCCCGTGAAGTAATCGTGAGATAAAATAATATAAATATTATGACATCATGCACAGTACTAATATTTTATTTATAAAGATTATCATAACATACATCAACGTATAAGACCATTGTTCTGGCTTCATATAGTCATTGTTTAATGGATTTTACGAACTGTTATCGAGCATACATCTTTCAACGGTCTTGAGGTGAAGTGATTATCTTAGTAGTCTAGACCGAGAAAGCTAATGCTTGCTGCTACAGTGTTTCCAGACAAATAGGCATTAGTGAATTCGTGAAACTAATTTTTCTGACTGATCAAGCCTAAATGGAATTTACGTCTTTTGACATTAAGTGTGCCAAAAAGACTTTTCAAAATACATTATAACTTTCAAAGATATAAGAAGATGTGGTATGAGTGTCAATGAGACAACTCTCCATCCAAGTCAAAATTTATAAAAGTAAACCATTATAGGTCAAAGTACGGTCTTCAACACGGAGCCTTTGCTCAAACCGAACAGCAAGCTATAAAGGGCCCCAACAATTACTAGTGTAAAACCATTCAAACGGGAAAACCAACAGCATAATCTATATAAAAAACGAGAAACGAGAAACACTTATGAACCACATCAACAAACGACAACTACTGAACATCAGATACATATTTTTATGAGATGCAATTAATGTTTCCAAAATATAAATATTGCATAAAATTTCTAAAATAAGTTTTTGCAACATTAAATATCAATGCTTATACATATTTCCATAATTTGTCTGATTTCTACTGCAGAAAATATCGATGCCAATTTTAAACAGCAGAAAATGCTGTCTGATGACATAGCCATAGCTTAAGCTTGTTATGTCTATCAATTCGGTTCGAATGAGTATCAATCTGAACGATGATAGATAAACCATTACGCTAAATCAAAAAGCAATTGCCCTTGGTTAATACTTTACGTGGTCATTTATTTGTGGGGGTTGTAACACCTCTACATTGATTGGTTAACCGATGGACTGTTGATATTAGCATAACTCTTATATCATTACCGATTTCTTGTAAGCCTTGTTTTATGCAAACTAATTAAGCATATAAGTGTCTATTTTCACCGCGAACACATAAATATATCATAGAAATGGTAAATATATCATACATACTTTTGTACACGATAGACATAAAATTGCATATCTAATTGTGATTAAATTTAGCTAAGAAAAAAATCTTAAAATCTTTGTTTCGTTCATTTTTCTCACGAATTATAGAAGAAGATGTTTTGTGCACAATTTTGTCAAAGTTTGGAACCGAAAAGAAAAATAGAAGCTTAGAAAACGTGACATTCCAATTTTTTTTATTTTACTTGTATTGCCACAGATATAGGTGAACCAGATGTAGCGTATACTTCAGTAAAGCTTAATTAATAATTAATAACATAATGAATCTAAGATTTTTATTCATGTGATCCTGTTATTTTCCATCTAAACATTCAACATATTGACGAATTGCACTCAGTTATATAACCAGTTACAAACGTCTTATTAAAAAAAGAAGTATCTGATACCAAGGGGACACTCAAAATGTATTAGTCAAAGAAAAACTGACAACACCAATGAAAAAAAATCCGAAAAGGAAGAAAGGACAAATAACAAAATGCATAGAAAACTAATAAGATCTAATAAATGACCATCAAGAACGTATAGATGTTTAAACTGAGTTGTATTAAAAAAATTAAAAAAAAACAAAAAAAAAACAGATGTTTAAATTTGGTCAGTAACAACCAACAAATCACCTGCATATAACCGTATCATATTGATCCAATTGCACATGGAATGTGTTCCTTGTACATCCGTCATTATATACGATACCAAAGGCCATTCAATCTTTGGAAGCATTAAAATCTGTCAAAACAGAATAGCCAAAAGAGTTCAGGGACAACTTTGCTTGTGGGAAATGCAATCTGAATTTACGTCCAAAAGTATTTATTACCAATCATCATCAATCAACATTAATCATTGTAATACATTGTTTGCAATTACTCTACCCTTCGGGGCGTCTTTAATTGACAATATAAATTGTATTGTATTGTATAAAATGAAAACTTTAATTCAAATATATTATTTAAACCATGCCAGGACTGGCTACTAAGCGGAAGATATCCATTGAACTGGCAGTAAATTAGCAGTGGGGTTGACCCATGGAGTTATTAAAAGACATAATAACAGTTCGATTTCAGTTCGCACGACATATATGTTTATGAAATTGCTTTCTGAATTATTTATATTATCATTGAAAAAGCGGTGTATCTATATTCCATTTACATGCCCGCATATATCATGAACTGTGTCACAGGCCTAGACAAAACCGGTGTATCTGTATTCTATTTACATTCCCGCATACATCATGTACTGTGTTACAGCCCTAGATAAAGCCGACGAAGAAAACATAACCCTTATAACGAAATTAATTTTTATATAGACTAGTTTAACGATTAGTGTAAGGCACTGGACATATTGTAGGTGGAGTTGCCCCAATGTCACACAAGGTTCAAACTCAGCTGAGGAATCAATCTAACCATTTATATTGAGGGCACCATATCTTTATGCATCGAAAAGTCACGAGACTGTTGTTTTTTTCAAAACATCTTGCTCTAAATCTTGATTTGTGTGTAGGTACTCAAGATAAATGTGTTTTCTAACACAAGACACAAAAAAAACTGAACCCGACGTTTTGTATACCAATGACAACATAGAGGAGTTATCAACTCAGTATGCATCATTAAAGCATCTGTTCGTTTGATACGTGACCAATCAATTAAAAATAGAAATATAAAAGTATACCCATTTTGTGTCTATTCCGACAAAGGTGTCTCTCAAAAGCGAGATTTGCAAGTAAAATGTTCTAAAAAGAAAATTTAAATCCAACATGCAAAGACAAATTTATTTCGTAAGACATGTAAATTTTCTATATTCTAACATGTTTATTCAGAAATCTTAAAAAGTATTTCTTTTAGAGCTGTTACCATTCCAAATAGGAATAAAATCGAACCAAAAAAATGGACTCAATTGATAAATTCTTATAAGTATGAAAAATATGTTCATATTGGCAAATGTTTCAGCTCCTTCGTTTCTCATGCGTTCGTTAAACCTTGAATTCGAAAATCATTAATTTACCATGGCTTGATACCATCATTCAGTTGTTCAAAAGATATTTCTCAGTCCGATATCAGTATTGATAGTTTTGAATTTTGTCTTAATTACATATTTGCATGAAGGATTCAAATTCTTTTAATTTAGTGCAAAACTGCATTTTGATGTCTTGTTATTTTAAAATATTTTGACCCAAGGCTTTCGCCAAAAAAGATATTTTGCTACATAATGTAATTTATATAGCTATTAATATGTGTAAAACATATTTCGTGGTAACACCTTGACGCATATCTATTTTGTCCAAGAACTAGGTGTTAATGGCAATATTTGTAAACTATATGTCAATTTCAACATATTAATGACTTAAGTAATTTTGCTATTTTTGCCATTTTTGGGGCCAAATAATGGCTCTTGTTATATCGCCTCATTTGTTGATTCGTTCTTTCGTACGTCATAACGGAAAATCAATTGGTAGAACTGTTATAGTTTTATTTGAAAACATAACTATAAAAATAATTCATTTTAGTGATGTTCAGTGCAACTATTCATCAAGCAATTGAGGTGGCAATTGTTATTGCTTTAGAAAACTGCATTCTACTTTCCCATTGCGGAAATTGTCATTTTCCTACACTTTATGACAACAAAATCTGAAATCAAAACGAGATATAAAATTTTTGTTAAAGGCTCAACAATTCCCTGCAATAATGACTCATTGGTATCCTATAGAAAATATGCTGATTTGATTATAATAGTTTCGCATTTAGAATTAACTATTTTCGCTAAGTCAAATGTTTTTACTCTTCCTTTGCTTTTCAATGATTGTTTTAGGTCTCTTTGGGAAAATCACTTGTGTATTGATAGTTATTATGCAGAATCCTATCGAACCCAAATTGGCAAAGTATCAATTTATTAATCTTAATGTTACATATTTTACGCCATTCTAGAAAACATTCTTTGCTGTACCTGCTACACCAGAATCTGACTATTATATACAAACATTGAACATTTATAACGCCGCCAAGCTTTCTGTATCATTACGATTCAATCCTATGGTTCACCAGTCAAAGATTAATGAAAGTGCCACTGTATGATAATTTTCAATCAACGACCCTCATGCCCAAATGTCAATCAACAACTCATCGCCAAATTATATTTTTCTAACAATTGATCAATGAAATTGAAAATTGATGATAAAGGGAAAATATTTGTGAGATCTGGTTGAACTATGCCATTAGATATGTCCCTAATGAGTATTTATCTTAGAAATAATAATGTGTTTACAAAACATTCTGGCATTAATGTTCCTCGACTGTTACGTAATTCTGGGTTCTTATAAAACTTTTCTAATATTAAAAATGTAACGTTATTTCGAAGAAATGGATATCAAACGCAGAGTAAAATCCGGTTAATCGCCATGCACTAAGCAAATATGTTTGAATCTAATATTTGTTACCGTCTTATGTGGTGCCAAGTAAAGAGTGGATCGCCGTTCAAAACTCTGTATCTCTTGCATCAGTTTGTGACAACTTTGATAGTTGAATTCAAGTAAAATATACTCTTTGCTGCACACAATTATTTAACATGTGATGATTGTTCTCTTTATATGAAAAATCGTCTGCTACAATATAAAACTTTTATCATAATGGACAAAAGAGTTATTGAATTTAATTTCCATTTGTTGTAAAACTTCCAAGTTGTTTATCTTAACCCAGTATATTTCGTAGTAATCAAAAAGAACCAAACATGACTCAAATTTGTAGTTTTTGGTTTTGAAGATTTGAAGTTTTTTTCTTATTTTTCAATTGCTTCAAAGAAGACAGAGAAACCACCTGCACATAATTTTGTATTTACTAGCACGTATAGATTCTCCTTTATGTCTGACATATCTCAATTGAAAAAAAAAAATGTTGTCGTTCTTGTTTAGTCTTTATGATATTTTGATATCCTATAGGAAAAGTCAATAAAAGAAAACCTACCAAATGATGGAACACTTTCTTAAATCAAGAATTCCCATATAATAAAAAAATGTAATCACTTCATATCAGATTCTAACTTCAATTCAAATTGATATAAATTATTAAGTTATATAACAACGTAATATTTACAATTATGCATTCATATTAGAGCAAAAAAAAAAACAGGTTAAGCTCTGACCATTAATACACAATATCTGTTCACTTTTTCTCACCCCCTGACACCCATGATAAGCTAATGAACATTCATTTGAATAAAAGTCCCTTTTGAAAATGTTTGTTTTGTTCCGATTGGACCAGTCAACATGGATGTCAAATATAATTGTGGTTTGTATGTGATTATTTACCTCATAAATCGGTTTTCTTATGTACAGAAAAGTTTGTTGCATCCTTTTTTGTACGCCCTTCACATTAATGCAACTTACTTTTTACCCGTTGCTGACAAAACTCAGGAAGAGATTTTGACACATTAACATTTTTAAGTTAATTTTCTCTGAACTAGTACACATTTTTGTCTAGGGGCCAGCTGAAGCACGCCTCCGGGTGCGGGTTTTTCTCGCTGTGTTGAAGACCCATTGATGGCCTTGGGCTGTTTTCTGCTCTTTGGTCGGGTTGTTGTCTCTTTGACACATTCCCCATTTCCATTCTCAATTATTTTGATATTAAAAGGTTTTTTCCAAATTTATTTTGGTAAACTTGAATATTCCATTTGTCTTAGGGATTTTTTCATACACGACAACAGATATGTTCCATTTGTCCTAGCCATTGTTTCACACATGACAACAGGTATGTTCCATTTGTCCTAGCCATTATTTCACACGTGACAACATACATGTTCCATTTTGTCGTAGCCGTGTCCTTCTTTCTTCATTTGTCATTACAGATTGAAACTTATCGCCGGATTTTTTCTTTACATAAGCAACACGAAAGTTGCAAAAAGTGGAGAGGGAAATACTTGCTGAGCACCTGAGGTCACCCCCAGTTTTTGATTGCGTTCCTGTTCCATAATCTTTAGTTTTCTGTGTATTGCTTTATGTAGATATAAGAAGATGTGGTATGAGTGCCAATGAGACAACTCTCCATCCAAGTCACAATTTGTAAAAGTAAACCATTATAGGTCAAAGACTGTTTGTATTTTCAACCTTTTTCCTTTGAGTAATTTCTGTCTTTCTTCGACTTCCTTCCTTTTTTTATCGTCCCTTGATATCTTCCTACTTTTTTATCGCTACATCAATGTCTTGCTGTGCAAGTTGTTTCGATATTAAACCACAGTTAGTCTCATTTCCAACTCTTACAGGTTGATTGTAATGTAATGAAGCATGAAAATGTTTACTAATTGACCAGTTCTGTATCGCAATTTAGATGAGTAAGATAAGTGGGAGAGATATGGCCCGCTATTCTCTTCAGCATTCTGTTAGATAAAAATCGAAGTTCATTTTTTTTTCACATCGAGTTGTTGCATCTTTTTACTGTAATTAAGTTGTTCATGTAATATATCTTCAAGTAATTTTTATTTCACACTGTTGTGTTGTTTTACCCTATTCCAGTTGTTTATGTAATGTGTCTTCAAGTAAGGTATTTTTATTTCACACTGTAGTGGTTTTTTTACCCTATTAAGGTAATTTCAAATTTCATATTGTTTTATAGCATTAGATCCATAGAAAAAGTCCAAATATCTGAAAGGATGTGATATGATAAGGACATTATTCTGCCCAAAAAAATACAAGAATATTCATATTCTTCAATCCTTTCAAAATTATGTGAAGTCAATTTATAAATGAAAATGATGATATAGGTTAGTCATTTTAGTGCAGAAATGTCATTGTGGTGTCATAAACATGTCAGAATCGACATATTTGATAAACAATGGCAATTTAGTTTTTGGTTAAATTAAATATTGCAACAGTCTTGTCTTAAATGATATTCTAAATTAACTTGCATCAACATAATAGAAAAACAAAGGATATTGGGTATCCATCCATGACACAAAATCAGCACAGCAAAAAGCAAAGGAAGAGCGCTTTTATTGCTGTTCTGCATCTCAAAGTCACAGTGAGGCCTTCAACACGGAGTTAAAAAACTCTCACCTCACTGCAAGTTTAAGACGGCCCCTAGCACCGGCGAGCGAAATGTTTGTATAAAAACCTTGTGTCAAAATATCCTTTCGGATACCAGAGTAGACTCCTACTGGGCTGCAGTTTCAGCAATGACAAACAAGATCACAAGAACAGCAAGATTTCCACTACTAACAAGAGTTACCAGAGCAATGTGTTGTATACCCAACTCCAATGCAGATTGTGAGAGAGTCTTCAGTATGGTCAAGAAGATACACACAGAACACAGGTCATCACTGGACAACTCAACACTCTGTGACCTACTTACCACTAAGATCAACTCAGACTGTGCATGCTACCAGCTAAAACCAGACAAAGACTTGTTGAAGACAGCAAAGAAAGCATGTGTTGCTTACAACAAAGACTGTGGAAATTAGTGCCAAATGACAATTTTATAGTGCTGACAATTTTAAGTGATGATAATGTAACTTAGTGCTTTCTACTTAGTGCAAAATGAACATTAGTAGCTTTTATGTTTTTTTGCTCCTTGTGTATTATTGTTTTGTATTGTTTTGTATTGTTTATATCTCCTTTAAATGCTACTGAATAAACATTATTAATATGACATTTACCTTGTTTATCTTTTCATGACATAGTTTGCAATGTATGCATTAATGAAGCAACCAAGTCATTGTTTATCAATTTATTTTAAATAGATACAGTGAAAATACAAATAAAACACTGAAATAAAACAAATATAACACTGAAATAAAACAAATAAAACAAATGAACCAAATGAAAGAAACATCTTTACACAGAATGATACATACAGCATCAAAACAATCTCAAGAGTTCAAGAAACAAACCAAAATTGATCCTAAATATACATGAAATACTTTCTACTGGACATTATAAAAAAAAAAACAGTCACAAGATGAAGCGATACATTTAAATTTTTTTCCCCGGGGAAAATCCCCCATGGAGGTTTTCAAAAGTTGGCAGGTCTGCGGATATCATGTCTAAATAACTACATTGCGTGTATGTTTCATTAGAATCCGCACTTTTGAATGGCTGACAACAATCGCGAGGCACTCCAATATCATATTTCATTTCTGTATAAAATTCAACAGCTATGACTGCACGCGCTGTCCGTGACATTGTTATAACAATGCTTTGAAAATCGACCGAAAAGCTTGATATAACTCTTAATTTCATGGTTGTAGCATTTAAAAAATGTAATTATAAGAATTGAATGCTTCTTTTTATAATTTTATAGGGTTGTAAAAGCGTTGATTGTGCGAACATTTTTAATATGAAGCGATTCCGCGCTTCATACAAAATGTGCTTCGGTCACACTTTTACATCCCAATAAAATTATAAAAAAAGCATTCAATTCGTAAATATGAATGAACATATATAAAAGTATAGAATGTATGTACTTTTTAATGAAATGTTACAATTTGGAAGCTCAAAGCAAATGTGTAGGACAATCATTAAAACAAAATTTCTCTGAGAAATAACTTCATAAATATTTTTAGGTTTTTATACCTACGGGATTTGATTTATCCTATCTTTATAATAGTACGATTCAGCTATGATAACAATGCACGCTTTTATCATGCTTAATGGTTGCTCTTGATTTGACAAAAAGGAATAGATCAAGGTTACATAAAGGTATAACTGTATGGAAAACAAATTATTCTAACACAATAGATAAAACATACTGTAATAAATATTTAAAAAAAGGTTTATGAAAACAACATATTTTGACAACAGTCATCAGCTTAATTGTCTTTTTCATTTCTTCGGGTACTCTGTGTTATTGTCACCAACGTCGGCGAGAACAGGTCTAGTAACGCTCCAATCGGTCCGTCATTCGTCCCTCCGTCCGTCAGTCCGCACGAAAGACCTTGCGTAGAACTTTTGTCAAAGTTTTCTTGACTTCTATGAAAGGGAATGCTATTATATTTTGTTTCGAGCTTGATGATGTTGAGTTGAAGCGTGAAGGCAATTTTTGATATTTAACAAGGCAAACTGGAGCTGACTCTTATAAAAAGTGTGCGCTGAAAAAAACGGAAAGAGATATGGTTGGTAAATTAAGGAATACTTTCAAAAGATTATTTGTTGAAAGCGATTTTTGCGATCTTTGGAGGGTTTTTCTTGTGTAATTTGACCAACAGTTTTGACTTTTACCAGACAAGAAAGTTGAAAAGAGGATATCTTGTACGTTCCAATCATCACAGAAGTTGGATTTTTATATCTCACACAAACAAATAGACGAATCATGAGCAAGAGTCTTGTCTTAAATGATATTTAACATGCACCAATATTTTGATTGAAGCTGTTAATTTTCTCCTTGATAATATTTATGTACGTTTCGGCAGCAAAGTTTATCGACAGGTTGTAGGTATTCCTATGGGCACTAATTGCGCCCCTTTAATAGTAGACTTGTTTATGTACTGTTATGAATCACAGTTTATGACAAAACTCAGTAAAGACCCGTCTAAATTGCATTTAATTGATAAATTCAACAACACTTATCGTTATCTTGATGATATTTTTTCGTTAAATAATCAAGAATTTTCTAAATAAACTGCCGAAATTTACCCAAAGGAACTTACTTTAAATAAATCAAATTTAAACGGTAACAACTGTCCTTGCCTAGATTGAGATATTTCGGTTTTACACGGGAAACTCAACACTAAAATTTACGACAAAAGGCACGATTTTTCGTTCCCTATTGTTAATTTTCCCTTTTTGGATGGTGATGTTCCTTTGGCACCATCTTACGATGTTTATATTTCACAACTCGTTCGCTATGCCCGTGTCTGTTGTGACGTTTTTGATTTTAACGAACGTAATCTATGCGTTACTGGTAAATTATTAAGCCAGGGATTTAGTTAACATAAATTACTTAAAACCTTTACTAAATTCTTCCACAGATATAAAGATTTGGTTTTGAAATTTGGTTGTACCTGTAGAAAACTTATCTAAAACGGGATTGTACATCCTCATTTTTAAGGCAATATCGTTTACCGTGCCCGGAAATTTAGAAACGATCCTGGTAAACTTATCGATCCTTTAAATAAACTTATTCTAAAAGGTTACCAATTCAACACTGTGATTAGATCATTAAATAATGTTTTTATTGGTACTAATATTGATTTTGTTATCAGTAAATTAAAAGCAAACTAAATATTATTGTTATATACATATACACATTCATGGATCTACAATCTGTCGATACCTGTATCTTGGCATTGCACAAGGTCATGTTTTTCTCTGACTGTTTATGACGTCTTTACACTAAATCCATTGGATGTTGGATGTGTATGGATTGATTATTTAGTCTTAAATGCATGATTTTTTTATTAGTTGTTAGTGGCTTTGAACTAGCTGTCGGTGACTGCGCGTTCTCTCGGAAATGTACTTAGTGTCTTTTAGTTGTTTTGATGTACAGGTACCCGGCCACGTCCACTTGTATATGTAGTATTTGTATTTTTATCCATCTGATGAGTTAAGCCTCTTTCAACTGATTTTTATATTTCGTTCTTATGTTGTACTGTTACACCACTGTCCCAGGTTAGGGGGAGGGTTGGGATCCCGCTAACATGTTTAACTCCGCCACATTATGTATGTATGTGCCTGTCCCAAGTCTGGAGCCTGTAATTCAGTGGTTGTCGTTTGTTTATGTGTTTTTCGTTCATTTTTTGTACATAAATTAGGCCGTTAGTTTTCTCGTTTGAATTGTTTTACATTGTCATTTCGGGGCCTTTTATAGCTGACTGTGCGGTATGAGCTTTGCTCATTGTTGAAGGCCGTACGGTGACCTATAGTTGTTAATTTCTGTGTCATTTGGTCTCTTGTGGAGAGTTGTCTCATTGGCAATCATACCACATCTTCTTTTTTATATTATATAAAACCTTGTGGCAAATTATCCTTTCGGATATAAATGCTGTTTTCATGTCCAAATATGAATGGAAAGATATAAAAGTATAGAAGTTTATGCACTTTTTTGCGAAATGTTTATTAGTTTGGAAGCTTAAAGAAAATGTGTAGGACAAACATGGAGTTTCTACTACTTATAGTAAGGGTCTATATCCGCGTGATCCTGAATGTATAGACAATTAATATGAAATTTATTAGGCAACGACGGCAAGAAACGATAATCACAGTTTCATTTTTACTTTGGTGCTGGTTAGGACGTATGTATGTATAAAGAAAAGTGCGACTGGTTCAAAACGTAACCAAAATGATTTCTAAAAAAAACATAGATATATATTTTCTGATTTAAACAGTTGCTGCATTTTATATGATTGTGTCATTGTATATAAATATCGAATATTAAACAACATAATTTGTTTTAGCCAAGCCGTGACATCAGTTAACAAATAAATCATTAACATAGTCGCAAACTGATTTTTCAATACTGCGCGAAAAAAACCTAAAAGAATAGTAAATACATACGCTGCAAAAGATGACCCAAGTCATATTTGATAATTTATACTTTCTTCTATAACCATGAATTCCTGTCTCCTCGATGGAAGTATGAACTCATTCGTCCTGAGTTTTTTTTTACGTATTGTACTGGTCTGTTTTATGTCTTTTTTACTAAAACCTTTTCTTGTATTGTCGTCATGTCGCCAATGCATAAATTTTGTGAATAGTTCTGGTTTCAAAAGTGCAAAATTGTTGAAATGCTTATATATTATACCAATTTCAGCGCACATGACACGTTCGCGTGTTTCTGGAACATCCATCATCATTCAAGGCCAAACGATTGGGATGAAAACAAACAAACAGCCAAAACTGATTAAGGTTATACTTGGCCTTAGGAATTGCGATCTTTTTTTTATAACATTAAATTTTTTTAAACTAAAGAGTGTATCGATTAAATATTGCCATATCTAAAGTAATAGCTACTGGGCGGGTGAAACCCTCGGTGGCGGAAGTTATGTAATTACCTTACAATACCAGACAAATATTGGCGGACTGAGTTTACTTTGAGTAATTTGATAGATGTATGCTGGTAATCAAACCAATATTTGCGACTTTGCATATCGTGCCCCCGAGATCTGACTTACCATCTTACTTAATTAGATCCTTTTTTTTCATTTACACATTGTATTTATTATGCAAACATAGATATAGTGTTTGAAAAACCAAACGTGACTCATTTGATAGGCATTAAAAGTTTTTTTGATATTGAACTACAGAAGGAAATATCAAACCGCATCTTAAGAAAAGAATGGCCTTTATATAATTCCTTTGAATTCGTGTTCAAAGCAGAATTAAATGTGCTTATACATAAATGACATAATGTTACGGAAATACAATTTGATGAACGCGTATCATCAGTCTGAGATTAAACGTGATAACACTAAAAACCAAAAAGGTTACAATAAAAGAGCACTTTGCTTTTTAGCTAAACGTGATATGAGTGAAATTTGATTGTATCCAAAGCTAGAATGCATTTTAAAGTTTAGTGCTTTTTACATAATGATCTGCTATTGGCGTGATCACCCCTGAATATATTGCAGATTTTATCAATGAAACGGGTGTTTAGTAGCTCTGGGTTCATAAACATTTAGTGCTTTATCAGAAACACTCACGTTAAGGTTACACACTGAGAATAAATTCAACTAACATAAAGTTAAAAGACTGAGAATATAATTTTAATTGCAAAGAAGAAAATACTTTGAAATGTTGATAAAAGACTTATCAAATCAAATCAAATCATTTTATTGGTGTAAAATCCAAAAATTGGGTTGTTACCAAGACAAACATGACAATATTTACAAACATACAATATTCAAAGTTAAGCTATGATAATTGGAGTAGGAACGATCGCTTTAACTTAAAATCAGGGGCAGAAATAAACTGCGAATTATAATATTTACTATTATACAAGACCTTTAGCATTATAGTTAAAGTGTTTATCACTTTGCTTTACTCTGTGGGCTAAATGATATATGTATGTTGAAAAGAATTAATCAAACGTCACTGCTTGTGAATTCTTCGTTACATTTTAATATTTATACATTTTTTAATAACATATCGCACATGGTTTTTAGATTATAATAAAATGTTGACTGCTCTACCCTTATTTTTGACATTTTTACCTATTATGTCTGTTTGTTTTGATCACACATTGTTGTCAATATAATGAAATTTTATGCGACTGTCATACAAGTGAGAGGTTTAGCTAGCTATAAAACCAGGTTTAATCCACCATTGTCTACATAAGGAACAGCCTGTACCATGTCAGGAATATGACATATGTTTTCCATTCGTTTGATGTTATTTAGCTTTTGAATTTGCCATTTGATAAGTGACAATTGAATTTTTCTTGGAGTTCGGTATTTTTGTTATTTTACTTTTTGATAACCACAGAATATTTCCAAAAATAATTACACACATCATCGTTTATGTACATGCGATGAGTGCAGGCATGTTCATGATATCAATTGTATCCGCGGTGGTTTATCATCTTGCAAAAAGTTAGCTAATCCCGAGCATTCAAAAACAACACTTCAATGAATGCGGTTCCATTGTATTCAAAACAACGTTTTGATAAAGTTTTTCAAATGGGATTTCGGAAAACACAGAAATAACAATTTCGGAAGATGTTTTACTTTACCACCACAAATGCATTCATTGTACGAAGTTTTATGCAAATAAAGCAGCTGCTAACATTTAAAAAAACAACAGTTCTAACATGTAATATACATGAAAACGAACAAAATTATGCAGAACAAGAATCACAATAGTCAAATCCGGGAGAATTTAGGGTGGTCGTACGTGTAATAACTTTGTTTTTTAAAGATCTTTAAGAGAAATGAAGTACCGTCTTAAAGGAGAGATAGTTAAGCATTTCCAAAAAAAGAGGTAATAACCTGCATTACTTGCATGTTATTTGAAAGAAAATAGAAACAAATAGTCTTATTCTAAAATTAGCGTCGTAAGATAAAGAAATGTAAAATGCGTGTTTGTTTCATCATAAAGAGCATACAAAAGGCTACAAAACGTCTCAGACGTTTTAATCAATTCGGGATTAAAGTGGCACCGTGAACTGGTTATAACTTCCTGGCTGGTATATATTTTATCTGATCATTTCTTAAATCATCAAACAATAAAATCAGGAAAACCAAACAGAGTCAGAGGCTGCAAGGTGCCCGTATCGCTCAGTTTGCATTTACACTTAATATGAGCTCCATCATCCGAGTACAGAAATTTAAACCCGGTTTGTTATCCAGTAAAAGGCTATAAATCTGGTATTATTTTGAAACAAGTCCCGTTCGTGATGCTTCAATTTGGTTTGAATTGTATAAGTTGTTCAGTGATGAAATATTTTCAAGACTGAAGTAGAAAAACAGTAAAAATAGCAAGGGGCGTCTATCCCATTGAACTTTTCCTTAGCTTAAAAAAAACTTTTATATAAGGTGTAGCTTCACGTTTGCTACACGTATCGTTCACAGATAGAATGCGAGACAAGCAGCCCGTGTTCATCCAAAATGAACTCCACTCAAAATAGGTCATTTTATTTCAGGTTGGTACGGGTTCAGACGTTCACATAACCTATATTACTGTGACTTGACTATAGGTGTTGCTGTTCACCTGTACCTATTGTTCAACCGGATTGTAAAATTGACAATACAATTGTGACATTTAAATTGACCAGTTGCCAGATTTAAATCTCACTGAACCAGTAAGAATCTACCTTGATGGATTTACCTATGAAAGGTACATGAAGTGACTTTACCTGTTCAGTGGTTAAATTTTTTTCAAACTTTAAACTGACTATTGTTTATTTATAGATGAAAACAGCAAATTTTCAAGAAAATATCATTTGATATTTTAAAAAAGACTCATCTATTCCAATAACAATAATAATGATAACAACAATAATTATGCAAAGCTGTTATTAGGAAATAAAATTTAATAGTTCATGATCAATTTAGAAATTTTGTAATCTGACCCATTTAAAATTATAAAAAGTGCTAATTTCAGTAAATAACATAACATGCCTACAGTTTAAACTAGCATACACTGTATATGGTATGAAAAAAGCTTGAGTATGGCCACAATATGCAAATGATTCCATGTTCTAATTTTTGCTAAAAACTGCTGATTTTTTTAAAATTTCATTTCCCAATGTTTTTCTTTAGAGAATCCTAAAATAAGTAAAGGAAATATACATTGAAATTACAGTCTTTTTTTCATTGAAATGAATGTATTCGTAAATGGCCATACAATTGCCAAAGAAACAATTTTACATTTAGAAGGAATACGAGACATTTTTACTTTAATGTCATTTTCAGATTTAAGGAGCCAGGAAGCCAGAACATGTTTTTTTGTTCTTGCAGGGTATTTTATTGCATGTCACATAATGCACTACATTTCCTCTTAATTTTTTCATAGCCAAATACTATGAGTGCTTGGATTTCTTTCATTTAAACATTTGTTCAATACTTATTGACATGAGCCTTGTACAAAGTGTTTATGCATAGTGAAATATAATAGTAATGAATTAACTGTTTATTTATTTATTTATTGACACAGATTTTTGATATTCCATCCAGTATTCCAGTTTCATTATTTGAAGTAATTTTGAAATATTTTCCGAAATCTATTAACTTTTTGGAATATTTTCTTCCATTTTTCACTATTCTCTTTAATTTCACATGATATATATCGCAATTAAACAGGTACACAGTCTTTATATTAGATCCAGAATTTTGTATTTTTTTATTATTTCCAATATCACATTACAAATTTTGGGGATATTTTATTCATATTTTCCCCTTAATCACTTGATTTTACTATATCCACAGTATTCAGTTTTTATTTTATTTCCCATGATCTATATCCCAATTAAACAATATCAGATCCAGAATTTTATAATGATTATTTCCAATGTCACATTCAAAATTGTTATCCTCATGTTATGAATTTTTTGGGAATATTTACTTTTATTACACATTTTATTTCATTTCCATGATATATATCCAAAATTAAACAGGTGAATCATCTTCATATTAGATCCAGAATTTGATAATGCTTATTTTCAAAATCACATTTAACATTTAAAGCCACAGAAACATGTTGGTTGAACTTATTTCTCCTACTTGCTTTCCAGTTTTGATTTTTTTAACCTTTTAGATTAACTAAATCCCATCTTATAAAAAGTGAATTCCCTTGAGTGAACACAGTATTTTTATGCACAAAAATCCTAATAGATTTCAAAGAAAAACACTGCAAGCTATACTCCAAAATTATTTTGGCTTTTACATGTACATCATCATGTAATAGCCACACAAAACATTTTGAATGAAATATTTCCTCCTTGATACATTTATGACAATCCAGTCAAAGTCACATTTTAAGAAGCAAAATTAAATGGCATCTAAGAAGTGAATTCAAATTTTTGGTCAAAATTCGATTTACCATCTATATTGGGGACTTAAAACAATGAAAATTAATAATATTTTCTTCCCTATCAATTGCATAATAGAATGACACTAGGTGAAGAAAAACTTCAGGAAAAAGTATGCTGTAAGGTTGGGTTAAAAAACTGTACAGGTAGCATCAAGGTAGACTCAACTCTAACAATACCAAATGGTCAATTTAAATTTAAATGTCCCAATTGTATTGTCAATTTTACAATCAGGTTGAACAATAGGTAAAGGTAAACAGCAACACCTATAGTCAGTAACCCGTTTTAATTAATTCGGGATTAAAATGGCATCGTGAACTGGTTATATTTTCCTGTACAATTAAACTAAAGGCTGATATCTATAACTGAAAAATTTAAAACATAATACTTTATGTCCATTTCTCCTTTTATTAGACTTTTTCCATTTTTAACAGCAATGTGTTGCCTTCTTAGTCGTCTCGACTTCAGATCTGTCTTTCTAGTTTTTTGTTGATTTGTTTCATGTATATGGTGTAATTCACCACTAAATATAATTAAACAGGGCTCGTTCGTAAATAATACAGCAGAACAAGACTTCATCTCACATTCTCATCTTATTTCACATTTGTTTTGATAAACGATATTCACTTTCTTTTAAGTTTATATTAATTATTTTGGTTTATCAAAGTACAGTATTTTTCTACAACCGTTTTCATTAATAAATAAAGGCAACGATAGTATACCGCTGTTCGAAAGTCATACATCGATTGAGACAAAAACAAATCCGGGTTACAAACTAGAACAGAGGGAAACACATCAACTATAAGAGGAAAACAACGAAACAACAGAAACACTGAAGTGAACAAAAAACAAACGACAGTGCAACACACACAGAAACGAACTATAAGATAACAACTGCCATTTTCCTGACTTGGTACAGGACATTTTAAGAAAAAAATGGTGGGTTGAACCTGGTTTTGTGGCTGGCCAAACCTCGCACTTTTATGGCAATGTTAAATATAACACTAAAATGACACCATTACATGACAGGAATACAGTACAAATAAATGCGAGAATATTCAGGACAGAGAAATACACAAATAAACAATACAATAGTACATTTCGACATGCTAACCACAGAATAAAAACGAACACGTAAAACAACATAGGACAGCACACAAAACAGCACAACAGAACCACGAACTGCCTTTCACACGACTGGGTCAACGCCACAAAAGTGACGTCACAGGTAATTTCTGTGATATTTTTGATACTGTTCAAGATCAGGTTAAAAATATCCGATAAATTATCATGCAGTTTTTGTTTGATGGAACGGTAAAGTATTTGTTTACTAAGGGTACAATTCAATGCCTATAAAAAGAGGGAGAATATACCTAGGGGAAAATAAAGAATCGTAAGTCCGTTAAATCGAAACAATATCATGGCCAAAAAAGAAATTAAATGGAAAAACAAACAACAATAACAAAACATTACACAGAAAACTAAAGATTGAGCAACACAAAACCTCACAGAAACCCGTTAGATTTGAAACATCATAAACAGAAAATGCGTAATTCTTTGTTCGTCAATTAATTGGAAATTGGTAATACAACTATTCTTGGAATAAAACCCTGATATCTTTTGTGACATCCCATAGGACTGTATATCTTACAGTAATAGTAAAGTGTTAACAGGAGTATCAAAGGTTAGGTTCTGTTATGTAATACAAAATCAAATTTAAATCATAGATTTAATTACATTTTGATGACAGCTAAATCAATATCTTAAATAAATCTAAAGATAGAATATAACAAATATCACATATATGTCAAGGGATATTATATTTGTATTTCCCTTGTGAACAGGAAATATGAAGATTTGTTCAACCAAGAAAGTTCATATTTCCTGATGGTATCGCCCGAGGGAAATACGACTTTTAGAGGTGAATAAATCTTCATATCTCCCTAACCCAAGGAGAAATAACTGTTATATATTCCACATCTTATACTCTTTTTATCATCTGAACATAAATTACTTATTTACATACAATTTGTCATATCCGCCTGCTGTTAAACACGACATGACTTCCACCTAAAATGCGAGGTGATTTTACTTCAGGGTGGCCGCTCTAGTTTACACGTTCACATTACATATTGACACATTTTTTGGGGAGGGGGAATCGAGTTTGTATATCTGCTGACTATTTGTAAATGACAACAATATTTGTTTTGGGTGGGAAGGGGAGGCAATTGCTGTTGTAATAACGTAAGCCAAGGAAACAAAATATGACATACTCAATGCTGTCCATGGATATCAGGTGAGAGGAGCATCGATTTCGATTTTTGGTTCCAAGTTTTAACATAGCTGGTTTGGTATTTGAAAACTCAGTTTTTTTTTTTAATAAATTGTTTTTCTTTTAAATTTTCTTGTTGAAAACAAAATAGTAATGTTTCTGAACTAGAAGCTACAAACCAGAAGGATATCAAACACCAAATATGTCTTACTTAGATATAATTTAATACCAATTTATTCTTAGTGCACCTATTTTGAAAAGTATTTTGACAATACTGGTGTCGTAGAAAAGGGAAAGACGTTATGGTGCAATTAACAATTTTTTCTGTATGAAGTCATATTTTGGGGGCATACTATGTATTAGTGACACCTTCGTGGTAGTATTGTTCATAAAGATACTTGTATAAATAAAAATGATAAGATGTGGTATGGGTGTCAATGGGACAACTCTCCAACCAAGTCACAATGTAGAAAAAGTAAATAATTATAGGTCAAAGTACGGCCTTTAACACTGAGCCTTGGCTCACACCGAACAGCAAGCTATAAAGGGCCCCAAATGACTAGTGTCAAACAATTCAAACAGGAAGACCAACGGTCTAATCTATATAAAAAAACGAGAAACGAGAAACACTTATGAACCACACCAACAAACGACAACCACTGAACAACAGGCTCCTGACTTAGGGCAGGTGCATACAAATGCAGCGGGTTTAAACGTTTTAACAGGCGCCAACCTTCATCCTAACCTGAGAAAGTAGTGTAACATTACAACATCAAAAGACACACTATAAAATATCAATTGAAATGGCTTAACTCGATCAAAAAGACATATAAACAAAAACAAGTAAAAATACACTGAACGAATAAGTTTGATCAATACAATATTAAACTAGATATCACAGGAATCCCAATATTTATAATGAAAAAAGTGTTATTTTAACATTTTAACTGAAATCAGGTCATGTGTATACCCATGTAGGCATGATACAGACAAAAACCTGAAATAAGGTCGTATAATCATGCAGTCATGATAAAGGCACAGATAATCAAAACTATAAATTTCAAAGATTTTTACCTGGTCTTTTGAAAAAGTTTCACTCCAGGATACATTTGCCCTATTCCCTACAAAAACAAAACCAGGAAGTTTACAGAATGGTCTCCACTTAAACCAAGTGTATATTTTCTAATTTTAAAAATAATTTTGATCATTCGATGTATTTTGATGGAAAGCCAACTTAATTATTGTTACTATCAAATATTTTTTTTACCAATTGTGTAAATAAATAAGGAAGCCCCTCAATTAGTTATTTTTATTCTGTGAATAACCTATAGATTCTAGAAATATTCAAACGCCTGTTGTATTGCTTATTTTGGAGGACACAAGTTAACTTTTTTCCCGTGGCATGAACCTTTGGATTTGGTAACCGTCTCATTTTTAATTACATCGTTTTTCCTCATTGTTATAATGATAACAACTTCATATCAAAGTAAACATTTCGGGAATTGAGATCATACCGGTTGTGATCTAAAAATTTGATGTGACTATAATGTTTTACCCAAATTAGGTACATTGTCCACAATGTGTTTCTATATATATTTGAGTTGAATATTCATTAATATGTATTTTACAGTTATATATAGTTTGCTCATGAGATAATAGTTAATGATTATACTACCCCTCCAAACTTCATGTTTGCCGAATTATCCTATCGTTTAAAGTCCTCTTTCGTTTTTTGTACTTTCTTTCCATGGTCAAATGTTGAAAAGATATATCTAAGTTAAAATTTCGCTTAAGCCACTTGTCCGAGAGTTAAACTTGGTAATGTGACTATTACTTTCAGGCCTTCACTTTCATATGGTCTTTGCTGTCAATATTTAATTGCTTCAAACAATATTTCATGAAATGTATAAATGTGCAATAAGACTTATTAACTTCTTTTTCGCTAAACAGATTCAATTTTCGGCCAAAAATGTTAAATTTTGTAATATAAACATTGTCCCCAAAAATAACTCTTCCGATTTTTAATTTCAATATGCATTAACGGAGATAAATAAAGGCAACGGTAGTATACCGCTGTTCAATAGTCATAAGTCGAAAAAGCGAAAACAAATCCGGGCCACAAACCAAAACCGGGGTAAACACATCAACTATAAGAGGAAAACAACGGAACAACAGAAACACTGAATTGCTACAAAAACAAACGCCAACATACATAGAAACGGATTATTTGATATCAACTGCCATATTCCTGACTTGGTACAGGACATTTTAAGAAGAAAACGATAACGAGACTGCAATCAACCAAACAAACAAATAAAATATTTAAAAAAGACAAAGTGGTAAACATACCGTTTTCAACACTAGAATTATGTTTATTCCTTATCTCATAATCGAGATAAAGATCGAGAGAGGAGATTGATTTAAAAAATATAATATATATACTAGTATGCGCCAGTCCCAGGTTGGAAGATTCGGCAAAGGTGGCTGTTGTTTATATCTTAGCTTACGACCCTAGGAAAACAACTAAATTATTCCATCTTATCTATTTTCTGTTAAAATCTGTGCATATTACTTTTACAAGATCGTATTTTTTGCATTCTTGCCGTATGAAATGTACTTGAAAGTACTACAGTATTGTTGTGAGACTGTAAGAAAGAGTGATTTCTATATCAAAAAGTAAAATAACAAAAATACCGAACTCCAAGGAAAATTCAAAACGGAAAGTCAATTATCAAATGGCAAAATTAAAAGCCCAAACACATCAAACGAATGGAAAACAACTGTAATATTCCTGACTTGGTACAGGCATTTCCTTATATAGAAATGGTGGATTAAACCTGGTTTTATAGCTAGCTAAACCTCTCACTTGTATGACAGTCGCATAAAATTCCATTATATTGACAACAATGTGTGAACAAAACAAACAGATATAATAGGTAAAAATGTCCAAAATAGGGGTACAGCAGTCAACATTGTGTTATAATCTTAATCACTATAAAAACAAACAAATATGTCAACAAAGAAAAACAAAATAGCATATAGACAAAGCACATACGCAAAAATGAAAGACAAGAATACAAATAATGACGATAGCACAATAACACAATGGCGGGATGTATAAGTACCGAGCCACGCCAAGAAGATATTACCAAAAATGGACTAAACAGTAAAGTAAATGATTTACAAAGACAAATAACAGAACACTATAACACATAATTAAGATAATAAACAACGTCAGTACCTAGAATCTATACTTCAAGACCATCGTGTTATTATTTGTGAAGTTGATACGGAATAATTATGAAAAAGGTCTCGGTATCTTCCGATGAACCTTTTTAAGAAAAAGGACGAGACGTTCTTTGACATAAACCCGGTTCATCAACTTTCTGCTCAGACACTGGTGACGTTTTATAAAGTCTGAGTAGCAGCTGCAAGCTCTTGTATACCGAATGAGTTGGGAAATGTATATCCCATATGCAGGTGAAGTTGGTATATTACTACTAAAGCGGGTGAACTTGATAATTTCAAAATTAAAATCGTTTGTCATAGATTCTGATACTGAGATGACCGCTTGTGTCAAATTCGAGGTATAAGTAAAACAAATGAGGCGGAGGCCAACAGAGTAAGAACCTTTGATTTATTGGTTCACCAGTGGGTTTTTGTAGTTTGTAATTCTGCTATTATTGAGTTTAGTACTTCTTCCTTACTGAGTCTAATTTTAGATATTCTTGAGTATTTTTTCTATTAATGGTTGTCCTAAGTGTTTCTGTCATTTAAATCATATAATTTTGGTATTATTTAACATTTTATCTATACTCGATGCATTACGAGCTCGATATTTTGTATCAAACGTGTCTATTGATGGTACATAACAAATGGCAAATTCAGAAATACGGGATAGTGTCACAGTAAAAAAATAAAAGGTCTATTTCATTATTCAATTTTCAACTTGAATACTGAAACATAAACTATTCATTATTCATTACTAAACGTTGAATAATGAATTCATATTTGAATTTTGAATTATAAAAAATGAATAATGGACGTACTTCAGCGCCGTATTGATGGAGACTGTATGTTGACCTCTGTGGAATTCGGTAGACGTATGCATCACGTCTGCTATTTTTTACACTGAAAGCAATAAAGGCATTAAGAGTACAAGTGTGTACAGAGTTTCTATAGGACTCTTTTAGTATGCGGCGTTACACAGCTCTGTAGTCTATTTACCTATATCGGTCATAGGGTAGATTGTACCTAGATAAGTCGAAACATTCAAGTACATTCGTTTGTAATAGAAGACTAATTCGTTTTTATCTAAGTTGCTAATTCCTTGTATGCACTGGTAAATATATAAATAATTTAAAAGTCGGTTATTGTTATAATGTATAGTACTGTGAATTCAGATTGTTAGATAGACATTCAGTTAGATTAACTGATGGTCCTATTCACTGAACATGTATACCATAAAGTCACCGAGTATACTGTTTTCCAGGAAAGCCAATAAATACATTTGTATGAATGAAGAGGAGTTTGAATGTTGAATTATATATTAACGTAAACCAATAGCGTTGTATTAAACATGAAACTTGTGTCATTATTTGTACGAATATGTAATTCCATTTAGACTAAGGTATTGTTATTGTTGCAGATTTGTTTAGCTGATATTTCATTTCGGAATTATTTTACATCTTTATCGTCTGCATCTCGTACAAGATGTCACAATCTAATATCTCCGGTATGATTTTTAAAAAGTCAAGTTACAATGATTAAACCTGTATATATTTTAAGATATATAGTAATATTTTCGAAATCACTCGTAACATAGACTTTCCAATTTGACAATTATATTCCAAAAATTTCGCATTCTTATCTGTCCATAATAATTTGAAATCTGACATGGAATGTCGCCGTTTTACATGGTTTTCTGAAATAAGATCGGACAACTGACGTATTTGTCTATAGAGGTAAATTGTTTAAGTGGTTACTTGTGAATCTTCGCTTTATATGTACTTTGTCATACTGTTGTGAATGGGTATATTATTCATCGTGTTTGAAAAATAGAAAACTGAATTGGGGCAATTTATGCAAATATTTTTGAAAGAATGAGAATTATTGGTAGACTCTTACAAGAAAGAAAATTAAACCAGAATAATTTTACATGCAATTACATCTATAAGTCAAAAAGGCTTTAAATTTACAAATAAAAAGGTCATAACTTTCAAAAGCCAGAGAGAGTTTGAAATGGAAAGTGTGTTTATTTACTTATGATAATTTTTCCTAGAACAGTCTCGATTTTACTAGATTTATCTTGACATTTGTCTTTAATGTGCTGAATAAAAATAGATTGTATTCCACACAGTCTAGATGAATTTCAAGGTACTCTGACCTGTGTTATATTGATTCAGCGCGGTATCAAGTCTAGTCAAAACTGTACTCGATCTGCCAAAAACTGGTTAAACTTCTCTTGCCCTAGTTAAACCCGTAATTGTCTGTGTCTTAACTGTACTCGCCAATATATTAGATCAGATTAATTCAAGAACAGTTAAATAAATGTAGAGGAACTAATTATTGCAGATTCTCCTTGAAAGAGTTACAATTTCACTAGGTTACAAGTCCATACAGTGTATCGTGGTCCTTGGTTTAATTCAGTTTGGAATAACAATAAACGAATACAAATGACAAAGGGTCAGTGATGGACTGTGTGGCAAGCCACTTACATTTTCATTTTTTAAAAATAAAAAAGTTTTGTTTGAATCAGTCAAATTCTGTTATCTTTGACATACAGCACAATACTGGTGTCTTTTTATTTAAAAAATAAACAAGTATGACACGGAATGTTAATATGATTATCACTGTAAACCATGATATAAATATATACTAGTTTCAGTTTATGATATTGTCTTGCATCCTTGAGAATGAAATTTGCATGTGCGTCCTGAGATTGGTATCATACCACCGGGTTCTTACAACTCGTTGCTTGTGAGGTGTTTGTCCCTGAGAGTACCATCAGTATTATAGGTTTCGGTACTAGCGTGATTTAAATGATGCATTTTTATCAAATATATCCATTCTATGAACTACTTTGAATATTTTTTTGTTTGTTCATATTTTATTACAACTAAACAGCCCATTATAATCCCCAAAAGAATCCCACAGGTCAACAAGCGGTCTTTAATGATAGACAAGGGTGAACTCAAAATCGGCACCTTCAATGTAAATGAATTTTACATCGGCTAACAAAGATCACTACACATTCCTTGATGGACAAATACTCTAAAAATACACGTTTACAGACTAAATAATCCACAAGTCAGATGATTATCAAAATAACACAAAATCTACCCTCTATAGCAATAGACAAATTGTACAACTTGTTAAAAGCATAAAATGTATTGTAACATGATAAAGATATGAAGTGTTTTAAAATTATATACTATTTATCTTATTGATATAGATTAAGCTAACAGAGCAACAAATGTTCATTTTTCAATTGAAAATTCCCATTTCCAGCTTACCAATAGCATGTTCCATTTCCATATTGTCTTTTACACTACAAACAAAGAGACGAACAAAGGCAAAACAAAGTTGATTGAATTGTAGATGATACATCTTTCCAAATGTCACTCCATGTCTGATTTCATCGTGAAAAAATTATCAACGAGAGACATATTATCGGTTGAAGTTTTATCCTCTGAGGAAACTTTCTAGACAGCATATGTCATGGAAGTGCATACATTTAATTGGTAATATCTATTTCTAAATGTCAACAGTAACAAAGAAATGGATAATTCTCTTAGTTTTTGAATGCATAGTGATTTTTTTTAATTATCATTATCATGCGCAAATGTACTTTATATACCACAGAGAGTGTTTCATCTGAAAGTTTCGCATTAAAGGAACACACTCAAAGTTATAGAAACTAAAACAGGAGTACAAATCTCAGGTTTTATACCAAATAAATGGATGAAAGATATCATTTTCTGGCCTGTTAATTCCTTCTTTAAATAGTTCAGGCTTTTAACCCCATATTCAAGCGTCCTTAATAAAATAAATGATTGCCTATGGAAGACGAAGTTGCGAAGAAAAACCAATTTGGCAGTTTAATTTGACCGTATATGTTACCTCTGGGTTTGGTTGCAATTTATTCTCGTCGAAATGCAGTTTATACAAATTAATAGCACACGAAACATTAGATGATTGTTAACGAAAATATCCGTATTAAATTAATTGGGCAAATAAACTGTTCTGATGTCGTAACAATGTGGTAAAATGTCAGTTATAATCATATATTTTGGATATTTGTCTGTAATTATCGAGCAATGGTGTGTCTAAATCTACGTTACTTTGAAGCGTTCAAGTTCATTATCAAAATAACAACGCAACTTGAGATTAATTATTCCATATTTTAACTAAAGTTTCATACACGCGGCGAATGCATACAGAACGAGAACGAAAACGTGTTAATGTAATAGAAATATCAAACATGTTTTTGAATCACAAGGTAACAGTCTGCAGGAAAACGTGTAATCGTGCGACGAGTGTCAAATATGGAGCATGATCTGCTTACCCTTTCGCAACCTGAGATCACTGAGATGTTTTGTGTGATTCTTGTTGTTCAGTCTTTAGTTGTTCTTATATGTAATGTTTTATAAACTGTTGTTTGTCTTTTCGTCTTTTTTTCGTTTTTTTCCTGGTTTTGTCTGTTTCTCTTCGACTCAAGAATTGTGGTGGATCCTTTGATATCTCCCCCGAACATTATATTTTAATTCCTAGCCAACATTTTTTCTTTTACTCTTAAAAGTAGCAACTACCAATATTAAAGGCAAATTTCATATTTCTTTACTCAATTTTGAGTGAGCACAATACATTTTAATAAAAAATTCCTACATTCAAAATTATTGTGGATAATTCTTTCATTGTATTTACTTCATAAAGGATTGAATGATAGGGAAACTTAGTACCACACCAATAACTGACTTCAGAGACGGGAACATAGGATACCCAGAACAAGCATTACAATCTAATGAAGCATATTAAAATAAGGAATTGTGGTTTGACCGATGAAGTAGTTACAATTCCCACCAAAGGCCGAATATTTGCATATTTACCTCTACAAATAACTGTACGGTCTTCAAAATTAAAAGGGAACTATTAAGAATGCAATTAACCAAACCTCCGTAAGCACCCATATCAAATAGATATAAGTATTCTTGTCTTCGAGCGCGAGAGATTTAAAAACCCCTTTTGATATATAAGGCAGTCAAAGTCAATCAGACATTGAAAATATTTGAATGACTCAGATAATAAGAAGGTGAGAGAAAACATATAGACGATGTTAACTGAATGATACTGCTATAGTGTGTTAGTCAAACATCGACATCCATGCCACAATGACATAACAGGATGACACAATCCAAATAGTCAGGCGAATTTTAATGTCTCCCGAGTATAACAAACGAGGATTATGGATATAAACTAATAAATTGAAATCTTTAGTTTCATATACCAAATGTAAAAAATAATCTAAGGTATTAGTGATATATATAATTTCAGATACACAAGGTTTAAGTCTGTTTAGAATAGTAATAACAAAGCTATGCAATAGTATTAGCAACTTCTGTGTTAAATACGAATATTTAAGGTACTTAAAAAAAACACAATGTGTTAACTGTAGTGTTTGAATTGATCTAATAGAATTTTATTTTACATACCTTTTTATACTGTTACTGTCTGGCGTTAATGGTTCAAATTCGATGTTTATATTAGACAAATTACCGCTTTAAGACGAGTTTTATAGAAAAACAGATTGAAGCCAAAGAATGATTTAACGATTATTAATTTACAATAATTTTGTTATTTGCATTATTAGTAAAAATCATTTAAAAGTTTTGTTTGAATTGTTATGATTAACGACGTGACAAATTAAACCGGCTGTTGGATCCATTAATTATACATAAAATACCAACTAAATTTATATTTGATACCATTGCTTTGCCAACTGGTCATGATAGTATATTGTTTGATTAGTTTTAAAAAGAGAATTTGATTATTGAGTACCGGTGTAAAGTTCACTAAAAAAAAAGTGAATTAGTTTAAAGTGTGTCTGTGTGTGTGATCACATCTATATAGTATATGCAGTACATAACACTCCTTCTCAAAGGAACACACAAATCATTTCAGTGAAAGGTACTATAACTATAAAATCCTAACGTTTACGCAAATTTAGTATTTACAATAGACGAGGCTGCGTATGTATGCATCCGAAATAATACGAACACATGCAGCTGCTGTGGTAAGCACTGCGCGATATGAACTACACCTTTTCATCGATCCAATTCGGTGCCAACGTTTTTATTTTTCTTATCTAAATCTTTCTCGGGTCATTCTCTCCTCCCTAGACCAAACAGTGTTGTGGTCAAAGATGATAATAGACGTCGATTGAGGTTTTATGGAAATAAAATAGAATACTAGACGTAGTAATAAATATCAAAATAAATATTCGTTTTTAATTTTAAATATATATACATGTGTGTGTGTGTGTGTGTGTGTGTGTGTGTGTGTGTGTGTGTGTGTGGTGTTGGTGTTATGGGGGGTTGGGGATTTTATGGTTATTTCTGTAGAACAAGAGTCCATGTCTACAACTCTGTAAGCTGTGTGTTGAGACAAAATAGAACAGAGAAACAAAACGTGCATTAATAAATCAAAACTCTATGGATTACAAAGTGGAATAAGACATAGTTCCTGCAAAATCTAAATCCTCCCTTCCATAATAAAATTGAGAATGGAAATGGGGGAACATGTCAAAGAGACAACATGTAGATAAACAACATGAGAATTATTTCTGCACATATCAGTAAATGATCAAAAGATTATATACATAGAAACATTTTACTGTTTTTCTAAGATCTAGAAAAATAAATATGCATAAAACGTAACAGATGCATGAGTTGTATCCATCATACAGAACTGTGTCTCAATTAAGGTACCGGTATATTGATTTGTAACAACCTTTTTCGCCATCAGAAGAACAACAGCAGTCAGAAGATAAAGTTAAAATGTTTTAAACGGAACAAATAAAGGACTAGATTCATAACTGTTGGTATATTCTAAGCATAGTATAAACATTAACACTTAATTGATTATGGATTGCTTAATGTCTAACACGCTTGGTAAACTAGCTCATCCAGATCGTTGGTAAGCTTTTACTTGTACAAAACAATTCGTTGTGTATTGAAAAATGAAAACAAAACTTTATAAATTTAATGCTTCCGAAACGCTTATCTGGATTTACCTTCACCAGGAACGCTCAAAGCCGAATATTTGAAAGCCAAGAATGTATAAAAATCATGACTGTCACAGCTGGAGAGATGGATGGCCAAAAATAAACCTAAAAATAAAAGTCAAACCCATCTAAGGTCAAGTTTGCCTGCGGGAGTTGAAAAGTTAGTTTCTTTATAATTTAAAAAATTTATAAACGGCCATTTTTAGAAAGGTTTGTTAAAAATCATGTCATTACAGAAGTACTATCTATAGAGCTGATGATTCCCTCGGGGACTGATATTCCACCAACAGCGATATCGACCCAGTGCTGTAAAGAATGAATACAGCACTTTATAAATTTCATGCGCGAAGCTCTTTTCTGAATATACCTTCATCAGGAACGCTCAAAGCCGAATATTTGAAAGGCAAGGATGTGTAAGAACCGAAACAGTTGAAAATCTGAATGATCAAAATGGGTCTTAAAAGTCAAATCAATCTAAGGTCAACTGCCGAGGGAGTTGAAACCTTATTTTCTTTATAATTTCAAAATTTATAAAAGAAAAGAACATTTAATAAAAAAAGAATAACTGTCCTATCAAACAACCTGATCGTCTAAAAGAGTGGGGAAAAATTAACAAACAAACAACAAAATACAACATGTGGTCATTATTTCAAACAGGTATGCGTTTTACATATATTCACCATAAATACACAATTAAATTAGGTCATTACAGTTACAAGATGCTCATTGGTTTAAAGAAAGAAGTTATCTTAGATAGCCGAATAAAAATAAGGAGATGTGCTATGTTTGTCAATAAGACAACTTTTCCTCCAAAGACCAAAGGACAAGGATGTGAACAACTGCAGGTTACCGTTAGCCCTTCGACCATGAGCAAAACCCATACCGTATAGTAATGTATATTGTTAAAATAGTTATAATTTGAACACAACATGTCGACGAAGATCTTATAATGGGTTTTAAAAGCATACACTCATATTATGATAACGGATCCTTATGCCACTTAATTTTTGGTGAAATTTGCATCTGGTAAAGTATTTCAATATTGAATTTTTATGTTTTGTCTTAAATAAAAATGAAAACAATTAATCTTTTGTTTTTTCATGTAATTCAGCATTAAGAATGATTTAAATAACAGCCTTTTTATATTGCAAAGTACATATTTGACTTTGTTTTGATAGGAATGCAAATTGCTGAAATGGGCGATTTTTTGTCTGCGTACAGAAACCTACCAGGGCTCTTGGTCATAAAACCTTAATCAATACTCGGAGTATAAAATTTGTGCTCGAAACCACAAATCCATCATTTTGATTGGTTGAATTCTGAGTCTGAGTACGATAATCGTACTCAATTTTTTTATGACCACAATGCCGGATATTGAATGCGAGCAAAAATCGGAACAAAGTTCTTTTATATAGAACATTTAACGTTGAACATTTTCATGGCTGTACAGTGAAGAACACAGTTTTGAATTGTACTCACATGAAATTGATATTAAAAGTAAATACAAGATAAGCTAAGCTTTCTGGGCAAATTTCAGCCTCTGGTTCGTTTTCGTGCTCTCATCATTTTAATTCAATGTTGTTTTCCGTTAAATTAATTAGGCTAAAGCTGAGGTTGCCACCTCGGGCAAAATTGACCTTTGTTTGACCCTTTCGTTTAATATGTTTTGCTTTTCAAACTTTCAGTCTGGAACATACCGGATTCAATTTTTTCAAGAAACATGAGTTGTGCAGTTATTTTTTACTTTGAGCATACATAGGCCTGTTGCGTTTTTAATTAAAGAATACATAGTCCTATTGCATTTTTAATTAAAGCCTTCACAGGCCTGCTGCGGAATTTAAAAAAAGACAAATGTAACAATATATTATAGATTGGTACATTATTCATTATAACAATCAGAATGTCCCCATTCGTCAAGCAAGAGTTCTCTATTTCATTTAGTTACTAAACAGTAAAGCATTCAGTTACATAACAATGGATATTGTTCAATTTTCACGAAAGGTTTGTGAAATACAAATAAAACTTAACGAAAAACAATATTCCCTTAGAGGAAATCATGAATTATTGTTTTATTTCATGTGTTTTGTTGATATTTAAGGAAAGGCATTTGCACTGCACAATTTTGTCAGTTGTCTTGAATAATGAATGTTAGAACTACAGTTTTTGTTAAAGTAAGCAGCTACTACATTTGCATTTAAATCATTCTATGAGGTTGTAAATTAAAACATCTTCCGACATTGTTATTTCCATGCTTTCTAGTAATCTCAATTAGAAAATCGGATCCAAGTGTTCATCGAGTCAGACTCTGATTCTTTGTCATATACTATGAATAGCAATAACTTCAAATTATCTATCTATTGCGTACATTTCAGTAATCATCTCATATCAAAAATTATATTTAAAAAAATCCAGAAGATGTGCGCGATAGGATAATTTGTGTTTATTTTTAGCACCGAAAATGACTAATTACGTTCAAATAAATGCCGAGTCTATCATCCAGGAGCGACTTATACCCGTGATAGAGTTTAAATTTTATTTCTGGGATAACCGTCATCCAAATCATAAGGTTGATAAGCCAAAATTTCAATTTGTTTTAGTGAATTGGAACACCAAAAAACCGTCTTTAGCCTGGGAGAACATGATTTATTTATTAGTTGTAATTGGCTTTGAACTGGCTTACTGTAACTGCGAGTACTCTTATTTTGGTGCTATGTGTCTATTGTTTATATGTTAGTGGTTTCTGTGCCTCGTACCGATCTTTTGAGTTAAGCCAATTTCAATTGATTTCTACAGTGTGTGTGGTTACACCACTGTCCCAGGTTAGGGGAGGGTTGAGCGCTCACAAACATGATTAACACCGCCAGACACTTTAAGTCAGGAGCATGTAGTACAGTGGTTGTCGTTGATTCATGTTTGTCATATTTGGTTTTCGTAAATTATTTTGTTATACATTATTCCGTTAGTTTTCTCGTTTGAATTGTTTCACATTTTTCATGTCGTGGCCTTTTATTGCCGACTATACAGTATGGGATTTTTTACATTATTGAAGGTCGTACGGTGTCATATAATTACTTACTACCACTTCATTTTAACTCTGATGGATATCAAGTTCTCATTGGCAAGCATACCACCTCTCCTCATTTTTATGTTAGGTAAACTTTGCCTAAGAGAGTTACAACCATATTTATTGTTACAATCACATATTTTATCAAAACCAAAACTAATACATAATGTATAATCAAAATCATGCCACTACCAAAGCACTAGCTACTGTACAAATGGTGCCCTTACGGACTAATACAATGGTACCGAACCAGTGACAGTAATTATCATACTGGTTTCCTCAACATGACTCGTGTTTCTGGAATAACATTAGATAGATGCGCTCGATACGAAAAGGTTTTAAAAAGTAACAAAAAAATGTTTGATAACATTGAAATCAAAAGAGCTTAATCATAACACTCAAAATGATCTTTGGTCAACTGTGCCTGAGGGTTTTTTTATCTATAAGTTAGTTTCATTAGTATTATATGTACACACTATACTAATATATGGCAAAAATATCTCAAGCACATTTTACAATTGCCGATCGCCCACAAGACTAGAAGGACACCGGATTTTATTATTATCTAGTTTTAATACACATACTAATTTCATGAAAATAATATCTATGTATATAAACAATATTCAAACTGCCAATACGAGTTGAAAAGTTGTACTCTGTCATAAACGAACCCACCAGCCAGGAAAAACCAACAACCAAGTTACCTCAGTTGATATGGAAACCTGTGTCCAAACCCTAATGCTCGGAAGATCGTCTCGAGAGATGTACATTGGACAGTACTGAAAATTGGCTTATGTTTACATAAACAAAATACAACAAAAATGTATACTGGTAAAAAATATGCCTATATAGTACAAAATATGAAAACGCAAACAATAATAAGATTCAACATAATATTAGAACTTGACCAGTTCGAAGTTGGCGCGAGAGAATGGTCTAATTGAGAAATTAACCCGCGAAAAATTACCAGTCATGTGATACTACAGTTTATTATCACGTGTCCATACATGTATATATGAAAGAACCGTTAGAACAATAATTTTCCTCTGTACTTCGAAACGCGGAAAATTATTAATATTATGACCTGGAAATTAAGATAAAATGTATCATTTAAACATACCAGTATCGAAACACTCACTACTGGGTGGATGATCCCCGCGGTCTGAAAGTCAGACGCACTCGAACTCCCAATGTGTGCTATCGCCTAAGGTTCATGGATATCCCAGTTTACGTCACCAATGCAGTTGGCTGCCCACCAGAAAATTTAACGACTGCATAAAATTGGCTTTAAACATCATCTTACATAATGTATAGTCCAGTAGTTTATAGCACGGTTTATAGCACAACTATACAAAACAACTGTATTTTGTTACTTGCGACTGTTGGCTAATAGTGGAAACCTTTTATTTTTGGCCAAATTGATTTGAAGGCTTTTCGATAAGTATTTAGTTGTATTCATTGCAGTCTAAATGTTTTCAAAGCTTTCTTTTTATTGACTGATTAGTCTTTATACTGCAAGGCATTTCAGTATTACTTTGAGTTTTTAAAATTTATAAGTTTGTTATTTTGAAGATCCAAGAACATTTATCTTCCAATAGCTTCTCAAAAATTTGTTATAGATTGAATAATTCTCGCTTTAAGGAAATGCATTTAAATTTCAACTAAAAGGCAGAGCAACAGATATTTCAATTTGAAGTAAAACGGAAACTTACAAACTTTGTTTGCATTGAATTTCTTTTAACCACAGGACATATGACGGGAAATTCCATGAAAACAGGAATGATTTCCTCCATTAATTCCTATAAATCGAATGAAGATGAGCTTGTGTTTGACATAAGCTATTTTACCGATAACGCGGAATTGGTTAAGTGATTTCTAGCAACGATATCATATGCCAGATCTATATAATTGTTTTTCGATCTTTTTATTCCTTGGTATTAATGAAAAAATAATTTATTTTATCAACCATCACTGTGAAGTGCAAAATGATTTTTGAAACCTTAAACGGAGATACATTATTTAGTTCTTTATATAACATATATTTTTGCGTTATAAAGACACCCTTCTTTGTTAAATCCTGACGTAAAACATTTAAACAGTTTTTGCAACATAATTTTCAGTTTCTTTTCTTACACATCCTTGGCTTTCAAATATTTGGCTTTGAGCGTTCCTGATGATGGTAAATCCAGAAAAGCGCGTCGGACGCATGAAACATATAGTATTGTTTTCATTTTTACAGTACTGGGTCAATACCACTTCTGGTGGACTATCAGTCCTCAAGGGTATCATCAGCTCAGTAGTCAGTACCTCGGTACTGCCATGATTTATAACAAATCTTTCTAAAATTGTCCGTTTATAAATTATAAATTAAACTAAGGTTTAAACTCCCTCAGGCAAATTTGACTATATTTCTATGTCCTTTTTAGTCAAAAAGCTCTTTAACTGTTTCAGTTTTTATACATCCTTGGCTTTCAAATATTCGACTTTTAGCGTTCCTGGTGAAGGGAAACCCAAAAAAGCACTTTGGACGCATGATAAAGTGTTGTTTATTTGTTTTTTTTAATCTTAAAATTTATTATTGTTTGAAGAATTGAGATTCTCAATCGGGGAGGAACAAACCCTCTAAACTTTTCCTGATGAACAATTTACTTAATGAAGTCTCTTATTGACAAGCCGTCAAAAGAAACATTATCTCCTGCCCTCCAAAATGGCAATAGATCATCGATATATCCAATTTCGACAGAAAACCATATATAGTGTACATGTTTATATGACCAACTTTGAATATCATATATGAACCACATATGGCTTGTTATGTAGCTTATCAAAGCTGTCAAGACAAACAATTTTGTACTTTATGGTATTTAGTGTTGCAATGTCAATCATTCTAGGAAATAAATATTCGTTGTATAAAACAATAGAAGAAACCTTCATGAAATACTCCAAATCACACTTTGGTACAGGTTGCAGGAATTCAGACATGACAGGGTTATTCGGTAAGTACGATGTATATCAAATGTCGATTCGCGCAAGACATGAGCACAATTTATACACAGTTATTTGGGGATTTGGATTTGCGTTCATTAGAAATAAAGCGTGGAAAGGAAAGTGTATTTTCTGTCGCAGACACCATTACCTGCTTCACTAATCTATTTGATATAGACGAGAAGGATCAGTTAGTGTGTGTGTCTTATGGTGGTGTTACAGATGCTGTTTCTAAGCAGGATGTCCTATATGCAGAGGAAAGGGGGAAATCTGTAAAGGCTGCGTTAATCAAAGACCGTCTAGAGACACACACTTTTTTTCGAACTTATTCATCGGCTTAATTCGAAGACTCTTGCAAAGCTCACTATGAAGAAAGGGCAAATCTTCGACGAATAAAGCTTTGGAATACAGACAGCAAAGCAATATTTTATTTCACTTGTTGATTAAATCCCATTGTGAAGACCTAAGAGGAGATTTCTAAAAATTCTATCCATTGAAGTTTAACCTATAACGATCATCAAAAAACATAAAGTATCAGGATGTTCTATCCATGTTAGGCGATGCATGGGATATTACAGAGGATCTTTTGTCACAGCTTGACTTCACCTGCTTAATATATGATGGAAAACACTTCAGTGGTGTTAATAAACTGCAGATAAGCAAAATAAAAGAAACATTTTCCCCTTCACGAGGAAAAAGGTTCAGTTCCGCCAGATTTGTTATTATAAGTTGTTATCTAAAGCGATCAATATAAAAAAGAAGATGTGGTATGATTGCCAATGATGTCTTTTTTTCATATTCCACTGCCATTTGGAAGTGGTAGGTGTGATATTTTCCTATTTTCTCTAATCTTCCTGGCCGGTGTGATATATATTAAGGTTTGACGAAAAAGATATTGTATAGCCTTTTTCCTTCAATTCTATGTTTTAACAACACGTTTGGTCGAACAATGAAAAAAAACGCAAACGGAAATCATTAACTCTATAAATGTCCCCTTTTTACATTCTAAAAATTCCCTTAACCACGCAGAATTTGTCCATTAATTTCCTTAATGGTGTTTGAAATTAAAACAAACATATTAGAAATTATTTTATTTTGATTTTGATTACTTTTTGAAAATTGAAATTTATTCTAGTCCACATACTAAAAAAGTTTAACAAAAATACCAAACTACAAGGTAAATTCAAAAAGGGGAAGTCTAGTAAAATTGACAAAATCAAACGTTATCAACCAAAGGAAAAAGTGAAAAACAACTGTCATATTCCTGACTTGGTACAGGCATTTTCAAAGAAAATAAATAGTGCGGATATCTCTCGATCTTAGGGTGAATAAAGGGGGGGGGCAATAAAGGTTCATGTCAACATTGTAATCCCTATATAGATATAAGAAGATGTGGTATGAGTGCCAATGAGACAACTCTCCATCCAAGTCAAAATTTATAAAAGTAAACCATTATAGGTAAAAGTACGGTCTACAACACGGAGCCTTGGCTCACACCGAACAGCAAGCTATAAAGGGCCCCAAAAATTACTAGTGTAAAACCATTCAAACGGGAAAACCTACGGTCTAATCCATATAAAAAACGAGAAACGAGAAACACTTATGAACCACATCAACAAACGACAACTACTGAACATCGGATTCCTGACTTAGGACAGGTGCAAACCATTGCAGCGGGTTTAAACGGTTTAATGGTACCAAACATTCACCCTTATCTGAAACAATAGTGTAACATCACAACATAGAAAGACACACTATAAAATATGAATTGAAATGACTTAACTCAATCAAAAGACATATTAACACCAGTGAGCATACACTGTACAAATTAATTTGATCTATGATACAATGTAAATACAAAATAAATAAACTAAGGGAAGAATAATTAAAGTAACATGTTATACAGCTGTGAAATGTTAAACAATTTAAGAAAAACAATATGCTTGAACAAAAATATCAGCCATTTGCAATTACTTTAAACACAGGTAAATGAAAATAATTTTGTTGTTAGGTATACGTGTACAGTTCAAATGGAGAAAGGAAATATATTTACAAAATAAATAATTTTGATGTTCATAGTACGAAGAAGTGAAAATTTATAGTAATACCAAACACTTATCAAAGCTGGTATATAGACCAGATATAACCCTGAATAACATTCAATAACAAAAAAGCATTACAATAAGTATCAACAGGTCAAATAAACAAGAACGTACGATTTGAGAGTACTCGCAGTTACTGACAGCTAGTTAAAAGCCAAAAACAATTAATAATAAAAAATCATGCATCAGAGACTAAAATCAACTAAAACAAAAGAAGACATGACTTGTGCAATGCCAACAAAATAATGTATCGTCAGGCAGTAGGATAGTTAGGAGTTAACCTCTTTATAGATCAAAATGAACGTGGGTGTGTCTTTATACATCCCGTTTGAAAAGAGTACAAATTTAGTTATGTTTTAATTTGCTGATGACAAAATCGATATTAGTACCAATGTAAACTATATTCAAAGATCTAATTACAACATTGGTAAGATAACCTTTACTAATAAGTTTGTTTAAAGGTTCGATGAGTTTACACGGATCACATAGTGATTTCCGCACTTTATGTACAATATTACCGTAAAATTTAGGATGTGAAATACCCTTTTTAATCAGTTTTCTACAGGTACAGCCAAATTTACTAATCAAATATTTGTATCTATGCAAGAATTTAGTAAAAGTTTTACGTAATTTATGGTAACGAAATCCCTGACTTAATAATTTACCAGTGATGCATTGATTACGTTCGTTAAAATCTATGACATAACTACACACACGGGCATAACGAACTAGTTGGGATATATAAACACCGTATGATGGAGCCAAAGGAACATCGCCGTCTAAAAAAGGAAAATTAACAATAGGGAATGGAAAGTCGTCTCAAAGTAAATTTTAGTATGGAGTTTTCCATTAGAGATTGAAATGTCCAAATCTAGAAAAGGAAAACTACTGCTGTTTATGTTAGATTTAGTTAAAGTAAGTTCTTTTGGGTAAATTTCGGTAGTATATTTAGAGAACTCTGGATTATTTAATGAAAAATATCATCTATATAACGGAAGGTAATTTTGAATGTATCAACCAAATGTAACAATGACGTGTCTTTACTGAGTTTGGTCATAAACTGAGATTCATAGCAATACAGGAATAAATTTGCTATTTAAGGGGCGCAGTTAGTGCCCATAGGAATACCTACTAATTGTCGATACACTTTATCGCCGAAACGTACATATATGTTGTCCAGGAGAAAATTTAAAGCTTCAATCATATCTTCACATTTCCAGTAAGTGTATCTCGCATACTTTCCTTTTTCTTTACAGAAAAAGGCTTTAAACGAGTTACAGCAAATAAATTTGTCATGAGATTTTTCAAAAGACCATTTAATTAAATATGAAAACTTTTTCTTGATAAGATTGTGTGGAAGTGTAGTATAGAGAGTAGAAAAATCATAACTGTCAACTGAATTAAAAGGACCATCAAAAGCATGTATTTTATCTAAAACCTCTAAAGAATTTTTAATACTCCAAAAATAATTAATACCATTATTTTCATAAGCTTTATTACAAAAGTTAATAATAAGTTCTTTGATAGTAGTAAGGGAGGTAGTTAGAAGCACTGGTAGATTGGTAGTAGAACACTTACTAGATGCGGAGATGAAACGAAATTTAAATGGTTTTTTGTGCAATTTAGGTAACCAGTACATAGTAGGGACTTTCAAATGTTCGGAAGAGGCTTTAAGCTGGGTAGTGGCAGTGATATGCTTGTTTACAATTTGACTCTCTGTGGAGCGTACGGACCTGAATGTAGATGAATTTATAATTTCGTTTTGGAGAACTTCCGTGTAGTATATGCGGTATACCACCACTACATTATTTGCATCTTTGTCTGCCGGTACGAACACAAACCGCTTTGCGAGTACTTGGAGTTTATTTTTTATTCTAGAAATGGGAATATCATGGACTCTATTACTTATTTTTTTTGTATTCAAAATGAGATATACGAATATTAACATTATTCATAATTTTATTCAAATAACTGTCTAGAGATTTTTTATCAGATTTTTCACGTTTACACCAATTTTTACAGTAGACAGACAGAGCGTCTTTAATGACCTGACGACACTGTTTCTAATCTATTTTAGATGGAGGACGATATTTCGGTCCTTTCTTAAGAAAAGTTATGACCTCACGGTCTTCGACGATGTTGAGGTCTCCTGTAAGGACATGACCATAGGGAACATATCTAAAACTAGATGTTCCCTATACATACTTTTTATGTATGCATGACTCAGCAAAAATTTAAATTGTAAAGGTTCACATCTAAGTTACCACTGGTTTATTATGAACAAAGCGACAGTTTTGATCATTAGCACTTACAATTACATTAATAAGTAATTGATAACTATTACCTCCCCATAAACCATCACGTCAAAAGAAGACTATTTAGACTCTTATTTTGATCCAATGTCAAGATTTTTTAAATTTTTAATTGTGTCCTGTCGTGCAACACTTTGTTTATCTCGAAACAGCGTACTTTTATCGCTAACAAATTGCATACACCATTCTAATAATTTAGTTAATAGTTACATTTACAACATTTTTATTTGTCTTACATTAAACAGTTATCGTTAGCAATTTATAGTTCAAACAAGGAAGATCGTATTTGAATCGAAAATTGCATACAACTGACAAAATTAGTCTCAGAAATTGATAATTAAAGTGTTTTGTATGTTCAGTTACTTAAAGCCCTACATTGGTACAGCAGCAGTTTGTGCAAAGTTTAAATGGCGATAACATTTTATCGTGTAGTTAGTACTTGGTTCTCTCTGTTGATTTTTAATTAATTCAATAATTGAAACATTCTGTCTGTAAACGTTCTGTTGGATTACGTATTATAGTTCGTCATTTCAAACTTGACGTCAATGGCCTGACACTATGATTGTTTTTGCAAACGAAATATTTGTCCTGAAGAAAGATTTTCCTGGATAAGTATAAAAAAAATTGAGCATGTTTCATTTCATTGATTATTTTCTAAAAAAAAATGAAAAATAGGATGTGTGGATACGATATATATATTATAATTTTTTCCATTACTGGAAATCAGTTTACGTCTTAAATTTTTTATATGAATAAATAAAAGTGAACATGTCAATGAGACACCTAAAAATAAAAACACTTTAAGAGGAGGTTGTTTTCTTTCGAGTTATACCATAGTATTAATCCGTTTTCACGATTATTCATATTTAAAGGAATACTTATGTTCAGAACAAATAAAATTAACAGCATATAACTTTTTAATTCTATAACCTTGTATGTATATTAGAGTTAACTAACAGCTTCATTTTTCATAAAAACAAATGTTTAGTCAGGATTTTTTTTATGCCATTGATAAATAAGGGTAGCAACAAGTCAGCGTTGGTATCAATGCAAGCGCAAAAAATAAAAGAGCATACTTAGATTGATAAAGTTCTAAGCATATATTATGTTACTGCTTTGAAACCAATTAAAAGTCATGTAGATCAGTTCTACATATCTCGTTTTTCTCAAAATGGGGTTTATTTATTTTCATTTTTTCAATATTCAAATACGTTACTATCGCTTATTTGGTGGACGTGATTTTCAACAACAATCGGCATTCCCAGGTGAACCAATTTTGCTCCTCTTCTTGTCGACTTGTTCCTTTATTCATATGAACCTGATTTCATGCAGGAGCTTCTTAGGAATAGAGAAATGAAGCTAACATTATCCTTTATCTTCTCTTTCCGCAATATAGATGATGTCCTCTCAATAAATAAGTTTGGTGACTATGTTGAACGCATCTATCCCATCGAATTTGAAATATCAAGGCTACAACAAATGCAGTTACTGAAGGTCGGTTGAGAACAAAACTTTGCGACAAAAGAGATGATTTCAGCTTCCCAATTGTAAACTTTCGATTTCTATGTATGTAGCAACATTCTAGCATTGCCTGCATATGGAGTATATATATCTCACGGTTGATACGATACTCCAGGCGTTTTCTATCGTGGTTTCTTTGATAGAGGGTTGCTACTCACAAGGAAGCAATTAAACCAAGAGTTCCCTTCGAAAATTTTACGGACGACATCACGAGTGTCACATGTGGAATATTATTGTTTGTCTTTTAGTCCTTTTCCTGATTTGGGACAGGCACATACAGAGTGTGGCGGGGTTAAACATTTTTGCGAGCGCCCAACCCTCCCCTTCCCTGGTATAGAAGTGCAAGTGCATAACGTAAGAGCAAACTGTAAAAATCAGTTGACAAATGTTATTCAGTCCAACAAAAGAGATAACTTTGGACGCATGTCTTCAATAGAAAATATAGGGTTTACCAATCTAAGGCCAGCAAATTGTCGATCTCTCTGATTTTATGAAATTGTGTTACTATAAAACATTTAAAACGACATCTAAATATTGAAAATGGCATATAAAACAGCAACAGTTACTATAACGCTACACGTTGTACTTTATATTTGGTGTTATTTTATTTTTTTCTTCTCCTCAGTTACAAAATAATCAATGATCCATACGTCATGAAACTACTCCAAATTGTAGTCGTCGATATTATAGTGCAGAACGACATTGGCTTCTATTAAATTGTTCCTTTGATGCCAGTAAACGAATTTCATATTAGTATATTTTGTTTAACCGATGATTCTGTATTATAATTGAAGTCCATCACGCATTGAATTATTGTTTATTAATGATAAGTGTTTGGTTTGTTCTTCCAGATGTTTTTTTAGTAAGTGAAAGCGTCAATATTTTAATCAAAGCATTATTAAAAAGAGACGCCATTTGGAATGTCAGACATAGATTTGTAGTATTTTCCCTGTTTGCTGTCTGCTTTCATCACTTTTGATAAAAATATTTGTTACAAAAGATTAAATAACTCGCATACATAAGTCTGTATATAGGACTATAAAAATAGCATTTCATTTCGTTATGAAGAATTTAAAAACCTTTCTAAGAGATATTTAAAAAAAAATCAAATTTGTAATTATATTTTTTTTTTTCAATTCTTATTTCAGACGGGAAATAAACACAAATTTGACAAGGTATATAATAATATTAGCTATCTTGGTGGGTGTTGAAAATTCATACACCCTGAGGCGCAACATTACTGCCGTGAAAATGCGGATATTGTTCTATTGAAATGTTCTGTTATAAAAACAAAAGGCAGAAGATACAAAAGGAAGTTTAGACTCTAAACTTGTATACTTTTAGTCCAGCTTGGGAACGTTTGTATAAGGCTTTCCATTTTCAAATAGTTTGACCACTAGCATCACTGAAGAGATAATAATTGTCAAAATGGTCATCTAGTGCAGTAAAATTGGTACCGTTTGATGCCATTACTATCACCTGAACGAAACCTCTGATGGTGGACTTTTAGTCCTCGAGGGTATCACCATAGTCCAGTAGATCAATACTTTGTAATGGCATGAACATACGGGTATTGGTTTATTGAAATTGGCTGTTATAAAACTAAGGAAAACATTTGAAATTCAGTAATGTATATCCCCAAGAATGAAATCATGTCGGTTTCCCGACCGACTCTTAAGTAGGATTTACCTTTAAGGAATTTTTCTGTCATACTAGTATCTACCTTCAATTGGCAGCGATTCTGTCGAAAAGAACATTTTAGTGAGCCGAACGCATTGAATAAGTACCATAAAAGGATGCCTTCCGTCATTTTTGGTTTCAATTTGTTTTCAATTGACTTAGTGAATAAATCTACATGCATTTCAAATAGGTTCCAATGCAAAACTAGCCCCCTAACCCTTACCCCAAAATCGTTTGGATAATATTGATATGTCCGAATACTGTTACCAAAACTACAATCAAAAATATAAACACAAAGAGATGTTTAGTTATTTCAGCTTTAGAGAAGATAGTTTAGCATAAACATCACTTTGAAGTTATCTTTTTGTAATATCAGGCAGATATTGAATTGTTATGCTGTAATCAATGACAATATAAACTTATCTAATACAGATGGGGAGTATCACTTTAAAATATATATATTATTAATAACGATTGGTTTAATTTATTCTTAATTCCCCTTTTTCTTTCATTGTTTACAATCTTATCATCTGAAAATACGTCCGTCATTAATGGAACACTATGCTTAATGGAAACAGCATTAAAAATAAATGATACATTAGCACATAAAACGATGCAGGAGATAATTACATATTTTTATTTTTGTCTACTTTTTGTACTTTAGTTTTTGATGCCAATTCACTTTATATTCTCGTAGCTATTACATTGTTCATATATTGAGTCTGACCATGAACAAAATCTGCGAAATATTTTAGAGAATAACACAAGCACAGTATTTTGTCGAAAACACATTATTAAGAGATCCGCATGTAAACAGTCAACTAGTTAAAATATTTCTATAATAATATTGATGAATATAAATTAAAATAATAAAAGCATGGATATATCTCTTTATGCGACTTATATGTGATATGTATGAAATCAAAAATTGTTTAATCATTTGTCGGTTATACAAATTTTCCGTATATTAGACAACGAAACATTAAGTATAATGAAAAAAATGAACTGAATAATACATAAAAATGAATAACAGGAATCGCTAAAATTACCGCACAGTACAATAGATCATGACAACCACCGACACCCAATTCCAATCATAAACAAACAACAACAAACAAAACGTGGTCCAAATAGGCTGACTTGATATATACTCTCAAATCGTACTTTCGTGTTAATTTGACCTGTTGATACAATTGGTAATGTATTTTTGTTATTTAATGTTTACTTATTCAGTGTTATATCTAGTCTCACTATTCTTAATATATAACACCTTTGATAAGTGTTTAGTATGACGATAAATTTTCACTTTTGTTCTCGTACTAGGAACAACAAAATTATTTATTTTGTAAAAATTTATTCCGTACTCCATGTATACCTTGCAACAAATTTATTTTTATTTACCTGTGTACGTTATTTCATTTGGCGGCATTTTGTCCAAGGTTATGGTTGTCTTTCTGATATTGTTAAACATCTAATCCCCTTGTTTTGTTAATTTTGTATTAACATTGTGTCATAGATCAAATTTCTTCGTTCAGTGTATGTTCACTTGTTTTTGTTAATATGTCTTTTGATTGAGTTAAGCCATTTCAATTGATATTTTATAGTGTGTCTTTCTATGTTGATGTTACACTATTGTTTCAGGTAGGGTGAAGGTTGGCGCCTATTATAACCTTTAAACCCGCTGCATTTTTTTGCACCTGTCCTAAGTCAGGAACCTGATGTGCAGTGGTTGTCGTTTGTTGATGTGGTTCATAAGTGTTTCTCGTTTCTCGTTTTTTATATCGATTAGACCGTTGGTTTTCCTGTTTGAATGGTTTTACACTAGTCATTTTTGGGGCCCTTTATAGCTTGCTGTTCGGTGTGAGCCAAGGCTCCGTGTTGAAGGCCGTACTTTGACCTATAATGGTTTACTTTTACAAATTGTGACTTGGATGGAGAGTTGTCTCATTGGCACTCATACCACATCTTCTTATATCTATGACTTGATATAGGCACACAATTTGTATTACAATAGTTTTACGTGTGACAAACATCCCTTTTGACTTTTCAGGCCAAATGTCTTAAAACTAAAATACACACAATTAAAACATGCACAGTGAAGCTACCAACAGAATGACCGATAACTCGAAAAAGTAGGATCAACATTTGCTACTGGAAGCTTGCGGTTGTTTGGAAACAGTCGGTAAACAAAAACAAAATAATTAGAAATAACACTCCAAACAGATTTCATAAAGTTTAATCATGAAATTTAACTGAAATCGACAACATTTGTGGGAGGTTGATAATTATTTTAAATCGCCACACCATCGGAAGAAATAACCATTTTCACGGAATTATTGATACTATAGGGTGAGAAATATCGTCATATATTATATATTACGAGAAACATTATAATTCAAGATAATATTCTGAAAACAACTTTATTCTTTTATAGTATTCAAAAGTCTTTTGTATCTGTAACCATGTAAAAGTAACTGTTGTATTAGTGTAAGGTTACGTTAATTAAAATCAGCTTCATTGGAACATATTCTAATCTAATAGTATAGGTTTTGAAATGTACATATGACGCAGCAAGAGGAACATCGGCGTCCCCCTAAAATAGAAAGTTTTGATTCAATTTTTCCAATTCGTACCAATACCCAATACAGTTTTGTCTAAAAATGGACAATATTGACTGTTATAGTTAGCTTTAATAAGCTATTAATACATTCAGCATATTCAATAAACTCAGGATTATAAACAGTATACTTTATTGTTAAAAATGTCGATTAATTTGTCAGAATTTTAAATTTTCCCTTTGTAAGGTTTTGCATGAAAAGATTCATAACAGTAAAGAAAAAAATCTGCAATTAGAATAGCGCAGTTAGTACCAATAGGAATTCCGATAATTTGACAATACAAATCTGCCGTAACGAACAAAAATATTGTCAAGCAAAAAATTTAAAGCCTTAATCATGTTTGAGCTTGTCCAGAAACATCGAATTTAAATAAGAAGATGTGGTATGAGTGCCAATGAGACAAGTGTCCATCCAAGTCACAATGTGTAAAAAGTAAACAATTACAAGTCAAAGTACGGCCCTCAACACGGAGCCTTGGCTCACACCGAACATCAAGCTATAAAGGTTCCCAAAAAGACTAGTGCAAAACAATTCAAACAGGAAAACCAACGGTCTAATCTATATAAAAAACGAGAAACACTTATGAACCACACCAACAAACGACAACCACTGAACAACAGGCTCCTGACATAGGACAGATGCATAAAAAAGCAATTTACAACATTTTAAATCTAAAGAAAGACCGTTTATCTATTTTTTTTTTTACATCAGATGAATTCATAACCCGATTCATCAAAAGCCCTTTCTGTTAATTTACGGTATGCTAGAATATGTCAACGTAGTTAAATGCGTGATCAATAGAATTTAGTTTTTGTATGACTGCATATCATTTTATTACACTCCCAAAATAATTGACGCCTGCTCTTTATTACAATATTTGATATTAAGATTTGTAATGTTATTAAATTCACTCATAAGAAGGGCAGACAATCTAATAGAGGTACACTTGCTAGAAGCAGAGTTAAAGCAGGATTTAAAATATAAAAAAGTAGATGTGGTATGCTTGCTGATGAGACAACTATCCGACAGAAAGGTAAATAACTACAGGTCATCACACGGCTTCAACAATGAGCAAAGCCCAATAGTTTAAGTCTTCGAAGTGATAAAATCTAAAACAATTCAAACGAGAAAACCAATGGTCTGATTTTGATAAAATGTTTAACAAAAAACATATATAACAGACAGCAAATTACAGCTCTTGGCTTGGGACAGGACTGTGTTAAACATGTTTTTTAGATGTTTCATGTAATTTAAGTAACCAGTACATAGTAAGGACACTGTGATTTTGACTTGATGCTTCCAGGTGTTCTAATGAAGCCAGTATTTGAATAAGATTGAGCCATTGTTTAGAGAGACACGAATTTACAGAAGGGATTATCAAAAACATCTTGTGAGCTTACCGTTAAATACAAACAGCAGGGATCATTGTTTTTAAAATAACAAAGATACCATTAAACCAACATTACAGCTCTCCTTATTTTTTTATAAATTTAACTAATAAACAATCGCATATTTATATTAGCATCATTTGTCATCTAAGTTTGGATGAACCGTTCGCCAAAATAGAAAGCAATCAAAAGTATAACATGAAATTTTATTTCATTTCCGAGAAGTATACCACTGACTCTAATTACTTGATGAGGTCATAAAAGGTCACTTTGTAGTATTGGTAAATTAACGAAATTGATTCAAAAGCATTATTATTGGATATTTTTGCAATAATTAACATAGATACGGGGTGGCTTAAATTTTTTGTTGGACAGTAATGAGACTATTAAAGTTCATGTAAAAAAGATGAAACCAATAATCAATAATTTCCAGTTTGAAAATATTATATAAAAAAAATGGTGTCGTAGTGCTACTAACTCATTGCCCAATACCCTACCTCTCCCTTTACTGACACACATGAACAAGTATTTATCATAAAACCCATAATATGCTAGAAATAAAGGATGAAAACTCACTTAAAGAGAAAGGATGAGGACACGTTTCTTAGTTTTTTATGTATGTTTTTTTGTACTTTTTCATTTCGTTCGTTCGTTTTCTTGTCCTTTCTCTCTTCTTTTGAAAAAAATATCGTAAAGGATTCCAAGCGGAACCCTGTGCCATGACTGCCAGTACTACTGTTATTGTTAACGTATAATTTTGACTGCCAGAAACTAATATAAAGATGTGGTATGATTGCCAATGAGACAACTTTTCACCAATCCACAAAGAACGAGAATACAAGCAACTACAGGTCACCGTAAGGCCTCCCCCAATTAGCAAAGCCCATATCATATAGTCAGCTTTGAAAGGCCCCGGCATGAAAAAATGTAAAAAAATTCACAAGAGAAAACCACTAGCCTGATATATGCTAAAAACAAAAAACGAGAAACAAATACTATAGTATGGCCGACAGCAAAAAAATGAAAACAAGATTTTTTTTATTCCATGCGTCCGAAGCCGCTTTTCTTGATTTACCTTCATCAGGAACGCTCAAAGCTAAATATTTGAAAGCCAAGAATTATAAGAATCGAAATAGTTGAAGAGCTATATAACCAAAAAGTATCTAAAAACATAGCCAAATCCATCTAAGGTAAAATTTGCCAGCAACTAACGTCAACTACTGAATGACAGGTTCCTGACTAGGGACAGACACATTAAAAATGTTTGTGAACACTCCAATCCAAATCCTTACCTGGTACAGTAGTGTAACAGCACAACATAAGAACAAACTGTAAAAATAAGTTGGCTTGACTCAACTTTATAACAAAATGACAACAAAAAACATAGTACCGACCTACGACAACTCGCCTGAAGTAACTGAAAGCTAGATCAAAGTCAATTGCAACTAATAAATAAAGAATGTTTCCCCGAACTAAAATATCAACCAGTACATATCCAACAAATTTAGTGTAACGATGTTATAAACAGGCTGAGAAAAGCATATCATAGTGCAATGCCAAAATAAACAGGTAACTATCGACATGATGTATGACTAGAAGTGTTTATAACTGTATAACTAATTTTTAGTTATGGTTTAATTTATTAAAAAAAAATCAATGTAAGTACCGAAAAAGAAATGTTCAAAGATCTTACTACGGTGTTAATCTCTTCAGTCAGAAATATATACAAAAATTGGAAAATTAAAAAGTTTTCTAAGGGTGATATCTCTTGCCGCTTATGAAGAAGCTTCTGTTCGAGTTTGTAAACGTCCATAAAGGTTTGACATAGTTATTCAAGTTTTAAAATCTTTAACCACAGACTGCAACAAAAAGTTTACTGCAAAAATAAAAAAAAAAAAAAGAACAAGTAAAACAAGTCCATTCATAAGTTCGGTACAATGAAAACGGACAACTAGATAAAAATTTTAATTTTACTCTAGATTTTATCTCTTTATTATGAAGAAGCTACTGTTAAAATTTTCTGAAATTCCATGAAGGTCTGAAATTTTTTTATTGATGTTTTAAACACACTCTAACCCTAGACTGTAACTTAATATTTACCCCTAAAATATAAGTCCATTTATAAGTTTAATACGGGAAAATAAAAAAAAAATAAAAAAATAAAAAACGTCAAAAACCGTAGATTCGCAAAATTCCATGAAGATATGACAAAGTTATTTAAAATGTCTTTTAATCAAACTTTAACCCTAGACTGAAAGTAAATATTGACTGCCAAAAAACTAAGTTAACTTGAAATATAAAAATTATTTTCAAAATTTTGCTTTCGATCATGAAAAAGCTTCTGTCCAAGTTTTTAAAAATTTCCATGAAGGATTCACAAAGTTATTGATGTCTTTGAATCAAAACGTCAACTTAAAACACCAAAAGTCAACAAAAAGTCTATATATCAGTAAAATACGGAAAAATTAGAGAAAACGTTTTCACAATATTGCTCTGCATGTTGTCTCTTTGTCATGATTTTTTTTTTTAACCAACTTGAAGTTTTGAAAAGTTCCAGGTTGGGCAAAAGTAATTGATGTCTAAAAATTTAAGCACAGTTAGCAAAATAAAATGTATATATGAAGGACAAACGGAAGAAATAACTGCCAAAAATTACTAAATATTGTCGTCTACATTAATATGTAACGCTAAATGACAAAAACTGAAAATTAAAATTGAAAATATAAACTTGACAGTTTTTCTATTTCTGCTGTCACCGAAGCTTTTTGTTTTAGTCGATAATGTTAAGAAAAATTTTATTTTGATTACTTATAATATGATAATTTGTTTTTCATGAAACATATGATATATATAGAATAATACATGGCAAAATCCGTATCGCATGCTGTTTCACCACGAGAAACCAATATCAGTCCCGAGGGCACAAGGTCCCGAGGGCTGATATTGGTCGAGTGGTGATACAGCATGCGATACGGATTTTGCCATGTATTGATCTGTTTATCATATATTTTAACAAAATCAGATTCATAATATATAAGGGGACAACCATTTGATTCTGAGGTGGGGGCCTGGTAGATTTTAGAAATAAATATTCTGGCCCCCATTTAGGTAAAAATAAATAATCTTGTCTTATCACACATGAAAATAAATATTCTGGCCCCAAATACATTTTTGTAATCATTTACAAAGGTATCCAATGTTAACAGAAAATCCGGAAAGAAGTATTGTCAGTGGTTGTTTTGAGGGATACGCAGTGAACACCCCCCCCTCCTTTTGACCTGAATAAATATAATTTTGTTTATGAAATCTTCAACAACAAAAAAATTGACTAGCTACGCTCGCCAGAAATTTTACCATTTTGGATAATAACACCCCTCTTTTCTTGGATTTACCTTCGATTGTAATGGGATTATATTTTCGTATTAATAGAATATATATATTCGAGACTTCATTTTGACTGCTCTATTTGTTTGAAGTTGTATGTGCATCCTATGAAAAGGTGATATGTATTACAAAAGATAAATTACTTTAGGGGGTGCATGAAAAGTTGATGCTGAGGGGTGGCAAAGAGGGGCAGATTTTGAGTCAATTTGGGGATGACTATTCTGGAAATAAATATTCTGGTCCTGGTCTGATTGAACATAAATAATCTGGCCGCCTTTATGTTTGATTTGCCAGCCCCACTCAAAACTAGATGGTCGTCCCCTAACAGGCTGGCGTTTATTTAATATGGTTACATTTCGTGTCATGCCAGGAAATACGACAACTGGACGTCATATGTCCAACTTTGAAGTCATTCGATATATGAAGTCACGCTCTGATGACATAACTTTGGAGGCCTATTGAAGCCTCGGAAAAAGATTAAACTATATAATCTTTGGTCTTTTATTTGTAAGAGGCGCGGTAATGAGTAAGTGATTGCATAAATTTAATATATGGACACATGTGTCCATCCGGCAGCATGAAGAGGGTCAACATCATTGTCGTCTTCTGAAATCTAAAGCGGATAACAACTGAGGAGTTGGGGTAAGATACGGGTTTAGCTATGCGATACGGGGTATGCGATACAGGGTAGATGATACAGACTGGATAAAAGAACCTTTATTAGATATACAAAACTTCTGTATTTAGTACTAAATATATGATAAATATTTATAGAGATTTCTAAATGGTATAAATTTGAATTTGAATTAACTGACATCCGTGTTATTTAAAATATTTATACAAGCGAACAGGATTTTAGTCAATAATGCTTAATGATAAAATGTCATTTTGAAACAGATAATGACTTTACTCTGATGAATCATAAAATATTTACATTGTTTTGAAATACATTTTGTTGTTATCCATTTTAATTAAAATTGGAATTTGCAACATCAATGTAAAAACTAAACTCCGTTACAGGCGAAAAAGGTTTGGTCTAGTCATATTTCAAAGCGTTCCAATCTATATGAAATGTAGTGTATATGTTTGATGCTTTGGTATATATTTTGATTTAAAGAGTTTAAGAAATTATGCAACACGTTTTTCTTGTCTCGCCTACGACGAAATCTGGGATCGCAAGCCTACTTTCCGTCAAAACATTAAGCTTTACTATAATTTACCAATATCATCAAAATTGCTGTTTTAACCATTTAACGAATTTATAATTTGGACATCTGTTCGGTATTATCCAATAATAATCTAGTGAAAGCCATATAGTACATAATACAGCGACTTTTAGAAAATTTTGGAACCCGTGACTTTTAGAAATAAAATAGCGTAAATTCAGGGGAAATTGACGCTATCTCCTTAAATATTAGTCATTTAAACACAATGCATGTATTAAAATCCAACCCACATCAACTAATTATTTGCATGGCATACTCTTCGCGTCAAAGATACTGAACAAAAACATTATTTCAAACTCTAAATCATCCCGGACTTTTTAATAAGTTGTGAATAAATTAAACAGACACTATCAATAAAATATTATTTTTAACAAGGGGTGTCGTAGATCATGTATGTATTTGCCACGAAAATGAGAAAGGACAATATGTGTTGTGGTGGTAACCTTTTAAATTCAAATTAATTACAAATTCTATTAGAAAGTTATGTTTAATTTATATAATTATATATATTAATACCGGCTCCTGGATATGTGTTGTGGTGGCAACCTTTTAAAATCAAATTAATTGCAAATTCTATTACAAAGTTAATATGTTTAATTTATAAAATTGTATATATTACTACCAGCTCCTGGATTCCTTTGGGTTAAAATTTACAAAATTGTGACGAAAAATTATACATAGCCGTTTTACAATGTCTCTAGGCGTAATAAAGTAGCAAATAGCATATTATATCCTAGTAGTTTAGACCTTTTGAAATCAAATTCATTACATAGCCTTTATGAAGTACTTTATAAAATCACTTACTATGTGTTCATCTACTTACTCGTTAATATAATGCTTGATGGCTACGAGGTAGCAACCCAACGACACAAAAAAAAAAGTTATCTAGATCATCTTTAAACAGGCGCGCAAAAAAGTGCTAAATATGGATACCTTAAAAACCGGAATATAAGTCGTTTTATAGAAAGTTTCCATGTGGGTTATATAATTAAAACATCAACAATCTGCCATCAACACCAAATTCCCTGAAACTAAAGCTAAATTTTGACATATAACAAAAGAAAGCCCCTGACGAGAATCTCGCCCAGTGGAACGCCTAATGCTACATGACAGAACTTCAAAGAAATCTGTACAGGAGTAGCTATCTCTAATATAGTATGCTAAACATAGTACATAATATTATACTAGAAAAACAATTGCTCAATGTAGTTAACATGCTTACATGAAATCATATCGTCATATATTATATTATAATATTGATGGCTTTATTTCAGAGTAAACTTAAATCAGTACATTAACAGTGCAGGAATGCACGTACTATGCCGGGAACATGCAAAGAATTTAATGCGAAAATCAGAAACTTTTCAGTCTTGTTTCAAACTATAAATTGTCGAATTAAATATGTTTATTCACCAAAAAAAAAAAAAAAATACCAGACGCAATGATTTAACAATTATGAAATAGTTACAAATAATAATGTGTTAGCATGCTTTCATAAAAGTATCCCAAACCCCATTGCTTAATTGAAAATCCCATTTTAATATTTGCATCCCTCTTGAACTCCATTTAAATTCATTTTGGAGCGCAAAAGTTCCCCTGACCCTGCTAGTCTTGAGAGCAATTGCTCAAATATTCTGCTAGAAGTAAAATATTCGTGCTATGTCTTTGAATTATTACTTTTTGTAGAAATTATCACAAAGTATCTACCAAAACCATATTGTTTTGTAGAACGTGTCAAAAGCAAAACACATATACACATGCGACATTTCGGTCAATGCTAATAAAATTATAACGTTGCATCGACATTTTGACTATAGTGGTTACATTTTAGGAGGAACCGTCAAATTGATTGAAATTGATGAATAATTGAAGACTTAAGTTAAGCTTTAAAACAATCAAATTTCGGAAAAAACATTTCTTTTTATAGTATATTGTGATGTTTGTCGAACTATCCTTAGACACGTAAACTGTTGAATACAATTAAAATGGTATATGATATGTGAAAAATTAATACGTGATCGTAAAGTATAATAAACTCACATTTTTATGTTGTGAAAATATTACAATATCGAACTATTGGCTGTTATATCTATGTCTTCGAATTTTCAAATCTTACAGTATTACAGAATTTCGAAAATGGCCGATAGACTTCGAACTTACTTCACAATTATACTTTCAACTTTAACGTCACGACTATCCTCTTTAGCAAGTTTTATCGAGTGCAAACACTCGTATTCTTTTCATGATTCGTTAAATAAATTTACAAGAAATGTGTCGATATCTTGATTTACATGTACTTTAGTATAGATATTGCTTATCTTCACTCTTGAAGTACTCAATTTACAATATTTAGTTGGATGATAGCGACCCTTTTACAAACCAAACGACACTGACAACTAACCGATAGGACTTATCCATACAAATGACATAGCTGTCGTATGAAATTCATTTATAACACGGCGTCAAACACTAAATAGAAGTGAAAAGCAGAATGCAATGCTACATACTTTTCAACAAAACACATTCTTTTTTTTATGTTTTCCGAACATAATTTGATCATTCAATGAAATGATAACTTTATAAAAGAGATAATTGAATTAAATGAGACAAAAAAAGTTAAATAACAAAAAACTCCAAGGAAAATTCAAAACGGAAAGTCCTTTATCAAACGGCAAAATCAAAAGCTCAAACAAATCAAACGAATGGAAAACAACTGTCATATTCCTCCTGACTTGGTACAGGCATTTCCTTATGTAAAAAATAGTGGATTAAACCTGGTTTTAAAGCTAGCTAAACCTCTCACTCAAGAGACAGAAATCATCAGAAATCTATCTATCGAAATAGTCAGTGCGAGAAGAGAAAATGCACACAAAATGTCTTATATCGAGGCCAACAACGATTTATTTTATATATGTAGCGATCTACGCAAATATTGGACAATACGTGGTACATAATTGTGAATAATCATTTGTTCAAATATTGTTAAAGCTATACTAATTAAAATTTTCGTTTAATTTTGTGAGGGAAATGTAAAATATTATGGATGACCTATAAAAAACAAATTTATGTTTTGTAAATACTGACCGACGATCAGGTCAATATAATGTCCGAACAAACGATTGTAACGTAGGCATGAAAACTAATAGGCAAAAATGTATGACCAATATCCAGCAAAGAGGATAAAACATGTCATGAAAAAATAGATTATAGATGAACTAAAATGAATTAAAGTTATGGGGTTATATCACTGTGTAGCATCAACACCGGATATAGGTACGCCCGAAGCAAAGAAACAATGATAGCAAAAAGTACCTATTCTAATCCCCGTACAATAAACAACAATTCGCCGCTATCCGCCATAGTTTATCCGCTCTATTTACATAAATTTCTCTGTGTAAAAAATTATTTATTTCGAAAAACAGTGTTGTTCCAGCTTAAATGTGATATACCTTTGTTCTACGAAAACGTCAAATGAATAGTTGGATGAATGTGTTTTTATCAAGTTTGAACTCTTCATATTGCTTCGTTGAACAGGTACCACCCTATCCGATTCTGACGATTTGAAGAGAGAGAGACAGCCAATTAAGGATCATAATCAGCCCTTAATAGTAGCTACATTAATAGGAATCAGTATCACAAAACTTTACTTGTCAACAAAACGTAGAATAGGACGAAAACAAGAAGAATTTGACCTTACCTGACTTCACATTTGTTTTTTCCACCGCTTCGGAGGTACCTATATCCGGTGGTGATGCTACACAGTGTATATGTAAAATCAGAAAGACAGTCATGAACCTAACAAACCAAAAGATATCTAGAGGTTAACATATTACATTAAGCATCAGACAAATGCTATATCATGACTGATCATAGATATGTACTAACAGCTTAAATGAACAAGGATTCAATATGATGAAAAGTACAGAAGTATTTTCAGCTTCAATTTAATGGTTGAAATAAGCCAGGGTATTGATCTTACCTGTTGGTCTTGGTTTTTTTTTCCCAGTTATAGTTTCCGAGATAAGAGGCAAAAACACGAAAAAATCGGTGTAAATTTATGAGCAATAACTCATATAAAATGTCATCCAATAGTTTCATCCAATGGTTTCAGTAATATTCGTAATTTTGTAGGTATTGCTGATAATTTTTGGTGTTTTTGGTTTCTACCTATCTATTATATTTGTTCAAAATAAAAAAAAAAAAAAAAAAAAAAAAAACTGGTCAAAAGTAGTCATATAAGGGCAATAACTATTAAAAAGTGTATAATAATATAATAATTGTGTTGTAAAAGGAAAGTATGAAAAATTAATACGTGATCGTAAAGTATAATAAACTCACATTTTTATGTTGTGAAAATATTACAATATCGAACTATTGGCTGTTATATCTATGTCTTCGAATTTTCAAATCTTACAGTATTACAGAATTTCGAAAATGGCCGATAGACTTCGAACTTACTTCACAATTATACTTTCAACTTTAACGTCACGACTATCCTCTTTAACAAGTTTTATCGAGTGCAAACACTCGTATTCTTTTGATGATTCGTTAAATAAATTTACAAGAAATGCGTCGATATCTTGATTTACATGTACTTTAGTATAGATATTGCTTATCTTCACTCTTGAAGTACTCAATTTACAATATTTAGTTGGATGATAGCGACCCTTTTACAAACCAAACGACACTGACAACCAACCGATAGGATTTCTTCATACAAATGACATAGCTGCCGTATGAAATTCATTTATAACACGCCGACAAACACTAAACAGAATGAACAGCAGACTTAGTTCTATAATTAATGCAATGTTACAGACTTGTCAACTGTTGAACAAAACACATTCTTTTTTTAATGTTTTCCGAACATAATTTGTTTTTGATCATTCAATGAAATAATAACTTTATAAAAAGAGATAATTGAATTAAATGAGACAAAAAAAGTAAAATAACAAAAAACTCCAAGGAAAATTCAAAACGGAAAGTCCTTTATCAAACGGCAAAATCAAAAGCTCAAACAACTGTCATACAGTGTTCCTCCTGATTTGGTACAGACATTTCCTTATGTAGAAAATAGTGGATTAAACCTGGTTTTATAGCTAGCTAAACCTCTCACTCAAGAGACAGAAATCATCAGAAATCTATCTATCTAAATAGTCCGTGCGAGAAGAGAAAATGCACACAAACTGTCTTATATTGAGACCAACAATGATTTATTTTATATATGTTGCGGTCATCGCAAATATTGGACAATAAGTAGTACTTAATTGTGAATAATCATTTGTTCAAATATTGTTAAAGCTATACTAATTAAAATTTTCGTTTAATTTTGTGAGGGAAATGTAAAATATTATGGATGACCTATAAAAAACAAATTTATGTTTTGTAAATACTGACCGACGATCAGGTCAATATAATGTCCGAACAAACGGTTGTAACGTAGGCATGAAAACTAATAGGCAAAAATGTATGACCAATATCCAGCAAAGAGGATAAAACATGTCATGAAAAAATAGATTATTATAGATGAATTAAAATGAATTAAAGTTATGGGGTTATATCACTGTGTAGCATCAACACCGGATATAGGTACGCCCGAAGCAAAGAAACAATGATAGCAAAAAGTACCTATTCTAATCCCCGTACAATAAACAACAATTCGCCGCTATCCGCCATAGTTTATCCGCTCTATTTACATAAATTTCTCTGTGTAAAAAATTATTTATTTCGAAAAACAGTGTTGTTCCAGCTTAAATGTGATATACCTTTGTTCTACGAAAACGTCAAATGAATAGTTGGATGAATGTGTTTTTATCAAGTTTGAACTCTTCATATTGCTTCGTTGAACAGGTACCACCCTATCCGATTCTGACGATTTGAAGAGAGAGAGACAGCCAATTAAGGATCATAATCAGCCCTTAATAGTAGCTACATTAATAGGAATCAGTATCACAAAACTTTACTTGTCAACAAAACGTAGAATAGGACGAAAACAAGAAGAATTTGACCTTACCTGACTTCACATTTGTTTTTTCCACCGCTTCGGAGGTACCTATATCCGGTGGTGATGCTACACAGTGTATATGTAAAATCAGAAAGACAGTCATGAACCTAACAAACCAAAAGATATCTAGAGGTTAACATATTACATTAAGCATCAAACAAATGCTATATCATGACTGATCATAGATATGTACTAACAGCTTAAATGAACAAGGATTCAATATGATGAAAAGTACAGAAGTATTTTCAGCTTCAATTTAATGGTTGAAATAAGCCAGGGTATTGATCTTACCTGTTGGTCTTGGTTTTTTTTCCCAGTTATAGTTTCCGAGATAAGAGGCAAAAACACGAAAAAATCGGTGTAAATTTATGAGCAATAACTCATATAAAATGTCATCCAATAGTTTCATCCAATGGTTTCAGTAATATTCGTAATTTTGTAGGTATTGCTGATAATTTTTGGTGTTTTTGGTTTCTACCTATCTATTATATTTGTTCAAAATAAAAAAAAACAACAAAAAAAACTGGTCAAAAGTAGTCATATAAGGGCAATAACTATTAATTGTGTTGTAAAAGGAAAGTATGTAGATCTTGACATTCTGAGTCTTCTTGTCCTGTCAAATGTTTCTATATTTTATGATTTTCAAGATATTAGTGCGTTTTACTGTTTTGTTTTTTCTTAGCAGGAACACAAAAGAGTGAACTCTATACAAGATACCTAAGGATCCTTCAGTCGATTTTTGGTTGAATTTTGTTTCATCTTTTCTGAATTTGACAACAAACCTCTCTATTCACCATATAAGAGAATAAGAAAAATATTCATACTTTCTATTCATCTGACAAAAAATTAAACAAAATAATAAAACAGAAAAAGGCATTTGGTTTGCAATGTTAAAGAAGCATATCTTTACCGTACATATTCTTTGTATCAACATTAAAGAAATATTAACATACCTGTATTGATGTAAAAAAAATAGTTGTCTTATATATATAATATGTTGGAGATCTGAAACAAGGATTTTGGCAATCTTCAAACAATTTTGTATATATACAAATCTATTTTTCTCATAGAGGGATATATTCTCTCTTCCGTTTGTTGAATTCTTGTTCAACTAAAACTGAAACAAAACTGAAAGAAGAGGCTCTCAAGAGCCTGTATCGCTCACCTGTAATTTTTTGCTTAAATCTTTCATCAATGATTATTTTTGCTTTTCAATATATATATTAATGAGTGGCTTAAAAATGCCATTTAAATGTTCTTTGTATCTGTCATATTTTTTTCAAAAGCAAAAAAATGCATTTCACCCCTATGTTCCATTTTAGCCATAGTGGCTATGTTTCTTGACGTACAAAGAAATTAAATACAAAATTTATACAAGATACTCTGAAACTCATTCAGCCCAAGTTTGGCTAAAATTGATTCAGCAGTTTCAAAGGAGAAGATTTTCTAAAGTAAGCAAACTAGATTAGATGAACAAATTGTGAAAAATTGTCTTTAAAGGACAATAACTCCTTAAGGGGTCAATTGACAATTTTGGTCATATGAAACTTATTTGTAGATCTTACTTTGCTAAACATTTTTGCTGTTTACAGTTTATCTTTATCTATAATAATATTCAAGATAATAACCGAAAAATGCAAAATTTCCTTAAAATCATCAAATCAGGGGCAATAACCTAAAAATCAGATACCTGATTTGGCTGATAATTTCAGGGTAGGTAGACCTTGCATAATGAATACTTTAAGTTCTTTTCTATTTTGCTCTAAATGCTTTAGTTTTTGAGATATAAGCCAAAAACTGCATTTTACCCCTATGTTCTATTTTTAGCCATGGTGGCCATATTTTTTGACGAAACAGAAAATAAAACACATACTTTATTCTAGATACCCTAAGGATCATTCATCTTAAGTTTGGTTGGAATTGGTTCAGTAGTTTCAAAGAAGAAGAAATTTTAAAGTTAGAAAACATGATAAATAAATTGTGTAAAATTGTCCTTGGGCAATAACTCCTTAAGGGGGTCAATTGACAATTTTGGTCATATAAACTTATTTGTAGATCTTACTTTGCTGAACATTTTTGCTGTTTACAGTTTATCTTTATCTATAATAATATTCAAGATAATAACCAATAAAATGCTTCGCTGAGCGCAGCTGGATATGACTGCAGAGGTCCAACCCTGAACAGTTGGGGCGAAAATGGACACAATATTCGTGCTTGATACAGGTCTGAATTCGGATTGTAATTAAATATTTGACACACAATAGGTTTCTGACACCGAATAACTGTAGTCAAAGAACTTAGAATTGGTTATATGATTTGAATTTATATTCAATTTTTTGCTTTTGCGCAATACACTATGCTGTTGCAAATTGACCCCCCAATCCCAATAAAAAAAAAATGAATTTACCCCCCCCTTTTTTTTTGCTTTTGTGAAATACACTATGCTGTTGCGTATTGACCCCCCAAAAAAATTTTTTTTTTACCCCCTCCCCTTTTTTGTCAAAAAAAAATATTTTAAGAAATTTTCTTTTTAATTTCTGAAATCTGAAATGAAAAAAAAAATTGCCCCTCCCCAATTTCTTTTTTACCCCCTCCCCCCCCCCCCCCCTTTTCCAAAAAAAAATTCTTTCCCTCAAGATATGGTCATAATCTCAATTCAAATTTCAAATGGAGTTTGCAACCATAATTACCAATTTCAATACATCAAAGTCTTAAATAGATAATTTAAAGGAATGTAAGGGAGATAATCCAACATTGTACAACATTGTACAATTTTGTTTTTGGATTACCTCCCTTACACTGTTTTTAAATTGTTCATTAACCAGGAAACCCTTGTTTATCCCCCTTTTTTGCCCCTTATTCCTAAACAGTTTCAGCCATAACCCCCCAAAGCCAATCCTAACCATCCCTTTGTGGTATGGAAACTTGTGGTATAATTTCAGAGAGATCCATACACTTAAACACAAGTTATTGTCTGGAAGTTACAAAAATGCTTATTTTTGGCCCCTAATTCCATAACTGTTGGTACCATAACCCCCAAAATCAATCCCAACCTTCCTTTTGTGGTATTGAACCTTATGGTAAAATTCATAGAGATCCATTAACTAAAACTAAAGTTATTGTGCGAAAACAAATGTGTCTTCAGACGACGACGAGGACGCCAACGTCATACCAATAGACGACCGAAAAATTTTTGCGGTGGTATAAAAACTGCAAAATTTCCTTATAATTACCAAAATAGTGGCAGCAACCCAACAATGGGTTGTTAGATTCATCTGAAAATTTCAGGGCTGATAGAACTTGACCTAATGAACATTTTTACCCCATGTCAGATTTGATCTAAATGCTTTGGTTTTTGAGATATAAACCAAAAACTGCATTTTACCTATGTTCTATTTTTAGCCATGGCGGCCATGTTTTTTGACGAAACAGAAAATAAAACACAAACTTTATTCTAGATACCCTAAGGATCATTCAGCTTAAGTTTGGTTGGAATTGGTTCAGTAGTTTCAGAGGAGAAGATGTTTGAAATAGTTTACACCGAACTGACGGACGACGACGACAGACGACGACAGATGCTAAGTGATGACAAAAGCTCACAGTTCCTTCGGAACGGTGAGCTAAAAAGGGGAAAAATAAATAAAAAAAAAAAGATTTGTTTTCAGATGTATATATTTGGCTCAATCTTCATCATGACATACAAAATATTTGATGAAATACATGATGCATGAACCACACAGTTATAACAAAAATAATAGTACAAAACAAATGTAAATATTCAGATTATGTTTAAGACAATCAATAGAGATTTAAGCCCAAAAAATGAAGAAACTTAAAGGGTGCCACAATAATTTGAACCAAAGGAACTGCTGCAGGATTACTAGGTCTAACAGTCTCCTTTTTGTCAAAACTGATATCACAACTTTGATCGTGCAGGTAATTTTTCTGCCATTTGTATCAGAATAATTAATATTTTTGCCAAAGATTTTGTAGGAATACAATTCTGATAGATATCAGGTGATAGCAGATCACTCACATGACCTTCTTTGCAGATAAGAATAATAAAGTTTGATGGAATGGATGAAACATCACTTATCACAGAGTTTTGAAAAGGTATTAGACAAGGAAATGACATATACTTTTTCAAGAATGCCTTTCTTTCTTAAATCAAAGTGCTTATGCACTGGAAAATTATGCTCTGCTTTACAAAAACAATGAATATGTGTTTCCAAGCTGTATGTACTAGTTAATCTATCTATATGCCAAAAATCATGCATTCATATTCAATTCAAATTTCGATTGGTAACAGAGCTTACTTTAAACAGGAGTCAAACAAGAGAATACACACAGTGTATCTTACTAGGTTGGCTGATTAAGATGTTGAAAGATTATGTGGTCAATGTCAAACTACATGCATCATTGCAAATAAAGTATTAGGATTTACTTGAAACAGAGACATATAATACAATATATGTCTCTGCTTGAAATAAATACATTAAAACCGAACTAGCCATCATACTAAATGTGACTCAATAAATGTGTATCATAAAAATGCCAAAGGTCAGGTGATCCATGTCAGATGAATACATTAAGATTTAAATGATTAAATAGAAAAAAAGAAGTGAACCCTACACACGGTGCATTACATTTGCGCACAAAAATCATTACGTTTGGGCGCAGCTATTGATTACATTTGCACGCATATTTTTACAGGTAAACTCAGGTAAATACAGGTAGATTATACTTATTTATTTATTTAGTTATTATTTTCGAGCAGGATAAGTTCGTTTTATAACGAACAAGCACTTAGGCTTGGAAATATAAACAGATAAAATGTAAAAACGTATCAAATATAAAGATTAAAAGTACTGATTTTACATGTTGTAACGTTCTGAATATTTAAAGTCAATTGCTTTAAGAAAACATAAAACACAAAAATACTATTAGCACATGGATATGCTGAATAAGATTGCTCATTGTAGTGCACATGGAATGATTCCGGGCCGTTTGTAGTATGCCTGGATTCTGCTGACGGTATAGTGATGCCCAAAGACTTGGAGGAAATAGAGAATCTGCTGAAATACCTTTGCAATTATTTATGGTCCATCGCCATGAAATATCTCTTGACTTAAGTGTTCTGTCGATACGGTAAGTAAATCCATCATAAACCAATGTTGTTTTCCTCTGACTTGTTTCTGACAAATGAAACTCCATGTTTGTGCCTTGACGCAACTTTACAAACTGACTTAAATAATACTAAAGCGATCACTATTCGCTAAAATTAGAAAACAGAGTACAATATATTCTGAAATATTCGCAATTAAGTTATATTTATGCCTTAATTTACAAGTATGTTCAAAATTCATCATAACTATAGTCATACTTATTATGAATTATCTTTATTTTACCTGTGTTACCTGTAAATGAATGTGCGCAAGTGTATTCAAAAGCTGCGTGCAAATGTAATGCGCCCCCTACACGTTGATTAAAGTCCAAATATTGTTGACTTCTTACTTATTGAAAACTGTACTGATCAGCAAGTCATAAAAATTTGAATAAACTTTATCAAGTCAATGAAGCAAGATAATAAGGCTGCAGACTTCTAATATGTCCTTCTGAAATGTTCAGTTTAAAACAATTCATGCAACTGCCATCCAACCTCCAGAAAAGAATATATATTTCTTGTCTCACAGACAGCTTGAAATCAGTAGTCTCTGAATTGACTTTTTATTTGTGTAGTTCTTTTGTTTTGTCTAGATGTGTAAACCTGTCCTACAATATCATATCAACATAAAGGGAGATGTCGATCTTTAAAAGGGATTTAGCTATGAATATAAATTAGACAGAGTTTGACAAAACATTTTTATAGCACACACAAAAACATTATAATAAGAAAACAGAGTTTGATTCTTAAACATCCCTGATAAATTTTTTCAACACCTGAGAAAGCATCATACATCAAATTATTTATGTATTTATGTATTAGAACTGGGGTGTTGGGCAATCTTAATCCTAATCCTAGTTTATCCACACATTTTCCTTTCTGAGAGTGCTTGTAATATGTCAAACTTATCAACCACTTTCATGAATTTGTTCCATTGTTTAACTTGTTAGCCATTTTCAGTATTAGATTTTATTAGGGAAAATGAGAACACAAACTGTATTCTATTTTTGTTGCTTATGATTATATTGATTACATATTCAATAAATCAATGGCTTTCTATCATTTTTATCTTTAAGTATTCCTGAAAATTAACCCAGAAACACACAAAATTTGAAAAGTTTGACTTTTGATGGAACTAAAGGATAATAATTACAACATCAACCATACATGTATTAACAACCAAGTTCCTTGATTGGAGTCAATTCTTCTTTCATTTCATTATAAAAAGAAAGAGGTCAGCAGTTGAAAACATGTCCCTTAGGTGAAAAATTCACCTGAATCAACCTACCGAATATATCACCTATGGTATACTGATTTCAATATTGGCTGGTTAAAAGATGTTTAGTTACAACATACATGGTTTTTGATGTAAAACAAGTCAAATATAAAATTGAACTTGTAATATGAAAATATAGCAAAAGATGAAAATAATGTATTAAAGATTTTAGCATAAGACTAAATGAAAACTAAAGATGTACAGTCATGTCTTCCACCAATGATACATGTCTATGAATGATTCACATTTACAAATAAATGAGACTGCAGCTGTCATTTTTGTTTACCGGTATTAATATAAAAATTAACTACAAAATAAATCATACTGAGTATTATAACCAATTCTACTAAAAAATAGGGTTACTTTAAAAAAAATTGATTGATTAAAAGCTCCTAAACATCCAGCAGCAAATACTACAGACATAATCAGCAATTTTTTTTTTAATGTCCTATGAACATCCCTGCTTTGTACTAAACTGATGTTCTGAGTACGATTTGCAAGGCAGTTGTCTGCAACATAGGATCCTACACACCCTAAGTTGAATAGACGTTCCTCTTACCCCTAAATCATATGTGCTTGGCAGAGATGCAGCAAATACCAATAGGGTTTCTGTTTTGATCCAACAGACATTTAAAACGAATCCTCCTGTACTTGATGCATGTATGCTACCATGGGACTATCATGGCAGTGGGCAACATTTTGTACTTTTAATTAAATAAATGGGGAATGTGTCCATGGGACACAGATGATGCCCCTGCTTGCATATCATATAAAGTTATAAAGAGACATAACTGAAGAACCGTATAAGTGACGCTACCCAAATTTGTACTTGATCTGAGTTTTGTGGTAATAAGTATTGTGTATAATTTTCATAACATTTGGTTGAGGCAAACTTAAGTTAGAGAATGGAAACGAAAAATTCAGCAATTTTTCCATTTATAAACGGGCATAACTCTAGAACGGTAAAAGTGACACCACCAAAATTCAAACTTGATCTGTATTTTGTGGTAGTAAGCATTGTGTATAAGTTTCAAAACAATTGGTTAAGGCAAACTAAAGTTAGAGAACAGAAACGAAAAATTAAGCAATTTTTCCATTTGTAAAGGGGCATAACTCTAGAATGGTTACAGTGACGCCACCAAAATTCAAACCTGATCTGTGTTTTGTTGTAATAAGCATTGTGTTTAAGTTTCATAAAATTTAGTTGAGGCAAACTTAAGTTAAAGAACGGAAACCAACTTTGGGATGTACGGACAGATGTACGTAAGGATGGACAAGGGTAAAATTTAATGCCCCCTCCGCTACGAGGGGGAATAAAAAGCAGAAAGAATTATAAATCTATAAATTATCATATTTCAAATGATAACAATACATTAATTAGAACAATAATAAATTTTAAGTACTATCTATGTATTGTTTTGGGCCCACAAACTAGGAAAAGTCCAGATTGCACTAAATTATACCTATCCTAAACAACTGATTGTGTCATATCTGCCAAATCTGCTATGTTTATACTTTTACTGTCACATTTTCATTTACATTTTTACACTAATTGAAAATAACCCTCTATAAATGTTGGGCACACAAAGAGCTTTTCTGGATTTACCTTCATCAGGAATGCTTGAAGCTTAGCATTTGAAAGCATGAAATGTGTAAACAGATAAAAACATGGAGAGCTATATGACCTAAAAATAGCTGAATTCCTCTACGGTCAACTTTGCTTTAGGGAGTTGGAAGCTTAGTTTCCTAATAATATCTTAAATCGTCGATGGGGAATATTAGAATAGAATGTTATAAATCATTTCAGTACCAAACACTGAATACCCTCGGGGACTAACAGTCTACCAGCACTGGTATCGACCCAGTGCAATTAATTGTCAGTAACACTTTATAAATTCTTGTGCATCCAAATGTTAGGAGATATATGACCAAAAGAGACCTACAAATAATAGACAAACTCATCTTGGGTCAACTTTGCCTGAGGGAGTTGAAGTGGCTATAATACTCATTATGTAACAGACAAATCATTACTGAAAAATATTTTTGTTTCTGATTCTCAAAGCAATACATCTCTTTCCTATATATCAATTCACTACCAACATATGATAAATCTTTGAAACACAGCCTATCATTGTTATTAGTTAATAGATAAAATATTCTTAACAACAAAAATAAATAAATGAGTAAATAAACACTTTACATTTCTTTTGATATCTGGACATACTTTTCTACTTTGAGTTTATTAAGCATGCCAGTCAATGTACATCACATTTACAATTGCATTTGATTACTTGGAATATAACACTGGTATAAATAAACATTGGATAAAATATTAGATGTTTCTTCCATTTGCTATCCTTATCTCATAATGCCAAAAATATGAAAAGAGAATAAAACAATAACAAAAGAAAAAATAACCAACAGGCCATACCAAATCATTTTGTGTTCTTAGAATTTTCTATGTAAAAATAGAGATGTGCAACTAATCCTTTAACATTGATCAATTGTCAATTCTTTGATGGTGAAAGGGCTCATCATATGACTGAGGAAACGCAATTCTTAAAAAAAAAAAAAAAAAAAAAAAAATAAATAAGCAACCCATCCCATCCAACAAAAAGATTTTCAGAAAACATAAACAATTTTATAAGCACTATTTTCATTACATAAAGAAGTATTTATTAGAAGAGAAGCATTATGTTATCATTATCTTTATGTGCAACTGTTTATCATATAATTTTGTACCCGATGTTTAGCCTCACAGGCTGGTTTTAGTATCTACTGTTATATTTCTGATCAGCAAAGTGTACATACATTTAATATTTTTTTCAGTTTAACTCTTGACTTCTTCCTAATGACCCATAACATAAAATTTCAAATTGAATTTTTCAATAAAATATTTAGGAGTAAGTGAGTTCAAAGAACAGCACATAAATTTGGTATGGTCTAATGAAGCACTTGGTATAACATAACATGGAAATATCACAGTTTCAGCCTTTCATAATTTTGTACAATTTTTCAAGGTTCGAATATGGTGAGAAATACAAGGCTACATAGAAGAAAAAATCACAGATCCAATTAGGAACAATTGGCCATACTATAATACAAACAACCATTCCAAGGACTCCTTTACCATGACTTTTCAATACTTGCATAGTATCTCTGTAAAATAAAGAAAATGTTATACAAATAAGAAGAAAATATAGAGCTAATTCTTTATGACAATGCTAACCAACAATAAAATGACAGTCACTATAGTGTTTTCAATAATTGGGTATGACATAATGTCCTCTGCCTGTAGCAGAAAAAATGTGAACTAGCATTATAAGTTATACAAAAATCAGAATTTGTTATTTGTAACTTGTCATTGATGACCTTCCTACTAAAAATAAGAACAATAACTGCAAGCACAACAAAATAAAGATCAGATCATTTTCACAAACTGTGTAAGTCTAAGTCTAATTCCATCAACATAAAGTCAGCAAACAAACCACAACCTGTATCTGTAAAATCTTTATCATATTACATACTCAGAATTGAAGCAATAGGGCCACACTTAAAAATATTTTGGTTTGCCCAAACCCTACCCAAAGGTAAAGACAGTGGGTAGGTAGGTAGGCATTTTCTTTTTTTTTTCGGCAAAAAGAAATTGAAGTGTTAGATGTTTTCTAGTCTTCATGCCTATCTGTTTAAAAAAAAACTTTTTTACATCAGGACAATAAAAGATTTTGAGTAGGCAGCTATTTTCTGGGTAGGTAGGGTTAGGGCAAACAAACATATTCTTTTTTATGGCCTAGTTCTTGCAAGATATTAAACACAAAAAGCTTGATAAATATATATATATATATATATATAATAATTTTCTTGGTCTAAAAAACATTATTCTGTCAAATATGTCATCCATCAACAAAATGTGTGCTCAATATATTACTTAAAATTATCCATCTGTATACTTAAATTCAGTACCATAAGAATTGGACAACTGCTATTTCAGAATAAAATAAAATATGATCCAGCAACAAAAGTTTAAGGGGCAAAAAATGTGAGGAAGTCAGACTTCAAAGAACAAATTTAAATTTTAGTCCAACTTGAGCTCCTTCAACCTCTATTTATTCAAGTAGAAACCAATATATTTGTTGTGATTTTTAATGTCAAGAATTCAAAGCAATACACTGGACTAAAGCATGTCTATAGATGCACAGCACTTGAACACAAGAGTCTCAATTATCTATATATATTGGCTGTGTGGGTACAATTGTAATGCCTCAGTGCAAGTCCTAACATGGGCTTGATTTTGCATACCAGGTAATGTATTTCACGAGACTTAAGGGTATATGACAAAATCGTCAAAAAATTTATTAGTTCACCAATTTGTACTTTTCTGAAACAATGAAACAAAATAAAAGCAGTTAATTGGTATTTGTTGAAATATACTCTCCATTGAATCATTCTAACTTGAAAACTGTAAGAATTGTGTGGACAATTCATATACCCTATGTGCAGACAGATGAAGGAAAAAACAAAAAAAACTGATGGATGGATGAAAATACAGGGGTAAAATATCAAGAAGTAAATGTCAGTATTTATGTCATCACAATTTTCAACCTGATTTCCCAGATGAATATATATAATCAATATAAAAGTTTTTTTGTGCCCAGGAAAATGACATAAAAATTTAAAAGAACAAAATTTATCAAGTAATAAACTGTAAACATAGAGATTTGTCTCGTTTGTGTGACTTTATCACAAAGTCAAACATTTGTCAACACAGCCAAAAAAAGAAACGACACACTTGAGTCTTTCTTCCCCGACAAAAGTCATAGGCGAGACGAAAACTCAGTATCTACAAATTCAAATAATGATGTTGATACCATACTAATACCACAACATCAAATGTCACGAAGTCATAAAAAACAATATGCTAAAGGCAACAAAACATTGTACATCAATTCTGTGTTTTATTGTATAAATGCTATTTCATTTGTATTTAAGTTCAACAATTTTTACCCAGTAACATATACCAGTGTTGCAGTTGAAGTGAAACATTTCAGAAAACTGACAAGAGAAATTGACATTTTATTAAGCTCATCAAAACATTTGTGGCAGATCATTTTTTTCTGAATATAGAAGTCTTCCCTCCAGACATTAAACTAATTGAAACAATTTCCCTAGAATAATAAATATTGAAAAGGTATGCAGCAAATGTATATTGGATAAGCCTACATATCTTCCCTGGTTATTCTTGAAAGGTCAAGCAAAAATAAAAAGCTGTATAGATTGATTTGATAAACTCTGGTATATTACTTATCTAACACAAAAAATAAACTATCAAAAATCCATTTAAAGAAATCAAAAAGATTTTATCTATGTGTATAAGAAATTCTAGAAATAAAAAGAAAGCCATACCAAAACTACATTACAGTGATATGATAACTAATATTTTCAGTACTGTTTATCTTATTATTATTTTATATCCTTTGTAAAGAAATACCTGTAACAAAGGAACTTTCACATATAGTGTGCCGATAATACTTGTATGACTGTCAACAAATGGACCAATACTGCAGATACTTTACTGGAAGCCACATTAATTTTTAAATCACAATCGCAACAATACCATTTCTTCTATTCATACCCTGGACTGAACCCATCCTAACATTATTTATAATCACACAGAGAGCTCACGATTCTTATCAATGACAAGGAAAACAAATAAACATAGAGTCTTGCAAACTTTCTCAATAAATGACTTTTAAATGTATCATTTTTTTTAGATTCCCTCTTAAAATACATGTGAAATGTTTCTATAATTGCATTTCATTAACACAAGCTTCTATTCCTTTATTATTATAGGGGCCTCGGTTGCCGAGTGGTCTAAGTAGTCCAACTACTGTATCACTAGCCAGTCAACACTGAGGTTGTGAGTTCGAATCCCGCACGGGCAGGTGCACTTGACTACAATCTTAATTGACTAGGATTGTCAGTTTTCCTACCAAAGGTCAGTGGTTCTCTCCAGGCACTCCGGCTTCCTCCACCAATAAAAACTGACTGCCACGAAATAGCACAATAGTGTTGAAAGTGGCGTTAAACACCAATCAATCAATCAATCAATCTTAATTATTATATATTTATTCAATCGAGGTTATATTTCAGCTTACCTCCAACCTCCAGACATCAGCCATCTGACATTTGCTGCCTCTATTACTGTCAGAGCTAAACAATTGACCAAAATGAATCTTGATGTCCAGAAATGTACACTAAGAAATTCCCAGGTAAACTGAGCAACCAAGAAGTATGGTAGAAATACTAACTTGGTGAAAAATTCTATCTTTTGGTTGGTGGACAGTGGTTCATACTGAAATATAAAAATAAGCTTAAATAGCTATGTATATACACATTTTTTTAACTGCTTTGTTTTACCACTTTCCTAGTTTGAATGGTAAAATTCATACAGTAACATACAACAGTGTTCAGGCCATATTCTGAAAGGTAAAAAACTCTTGCATAAGCATAGTAATAACAGTATACTACATGTCAAATATTATCATTCGCTTGTGCAGCTAAATAAATAAGTTACAAAAATATGGCTGTTTCTGTTTTTGGCGTAAAAAATTTAAGAACGTACAATTTTCATAATTTAGAATATGTGATTATGCTTCTTAATAGTGGGATACCTAAGCTGCTCAATTCCATCATTAATATGTCATACTTGTCCCTTGAAGATAAGTTTAGACCATAAGGATTTTATTATGACTGAATATCTGTTTTGTACAAAAGTATTCTATAAATCAATATCTTTGCTCTAAAATATGATTCATGAACAATAACTACAAAATATCAAAAACAAGTAGATGTTACAATGATATTAGTTACATTGCTATTATTTTCATGACAATGTGATCAAAACATTGTTTGTACTAAAATCACCTCTTTTAAGTAATCATCAAGCTCCCATGAAACTATTTATCTGGAAAAATGCACCAGCATTCAAGTACTACGCACTATAGACCTTGGTTTCAGTGGTGAAATTCTATGAGGTATCCATCTACAGATGACCTTTACCTGATGAAGCATAACATTTCAATGAATGAGTGATGCTAAGGGAGCTTTCTACAGTTTGACTGTAATGAAGCATACTACTGTTTGAATGAATGAAGCTTACTTTAGGGTTATCGTGACTTGATAATTCATTACGTATACTGAGGTTCTTAACCTTAATCACTCCTGTTGAACACCTGACTAGTGATAAGCTATGTTAAAACATTCACAGGAGGAGGTGCAATGTTATCAGTACAAATGAGGTAGAGGTTGAAGTGTTAACTATTGTCCAAACAGACATCAAGACTGCTGTAATATTTATATAACATCTAATACTGCACTCTTCTGGCAAATACTGGTAATTAAATGAGATTAAAAATATTTGCACTCAAGTATCTTTCAAATTATTAAAGTATTAGATGATTAGTTTATCCAGTAATTACATAACTGTTTTGAGATGGTGTTTGAAAATCTGTTTACTAACACATTTTAGCAGAATTTAAACCCGAAATACTAATTTGTTTAAAAGTTTTTTAGTCTTATTTTACAAAAATAACATCATCAAAGCAGACCATATCTTCATTCATTGCAAACAAGAATTAATTCATTGTAGAGATAAGCATAGCCCCACACAAATTCAAAGTATTGGAAAACAGGAAGTAGGTGTCTGATAGATCCGAAAAGCACAAACATGTTATAACTCATCACTGTTGAGCTGTTGACCAAATATGAAGTTATTCGGTTCAGTAAAGTATTGGAGAAATAATTGACCATTTTTTAAAAGTTCATTCAATATAAGGAAAAACTTAAAACTATTGGCAAACAGATTCTAAAAGTGCTCACACATTACAACTCATCACTGCCAAGCTGCTGACCAAATATAAAGTCATTCTGTTCTCTTTAGTTTTCCAGAAAAGTGCGATGAAAAAATATATGGACAAGCAGACCGGTTGACAAGGTGACTCTAATATAGCCCCACACTTCTAAAGTCAGGGTATAATTATGGTCAAAATACAGCCTCATGTGCATTTAATACATTAAATAGAAGCCAAAGTATATTTGACACAAAATTTTATGACAAATGAAATGGTTTTTAAGTTTACAATAGTGATTTTTCCTTTTCTAAGTAATAACATAATAAAATAACTTGTATGTAGTATTTACAAATCATAACTGGCATGCCTCTCAAGAGCATGTATAAACAAGAGTCCACACGCTGAAATGTCTCGCCTGCTTTACTGAACATTGATTTTACGTTGAAAGTTTTAAGAAGATAAAGGTTTTACTACAAGTATCACATAAACTTAACATTTTCAAAGATCCATGACAATTAGGTAAAGGACAGATAAGTCCTGTCAGACAGACATGTACACCTTAAAATTATACCATACACCAAATATAGCTGACCTATTGCTATAAGTATTTGAAAAACAGACCAAAACACAAAAACTTAACATTGACTAATGAACTATGAAAATGAGGTCAAGGTCAGATGAGACCTGTCAGTCTGACATGTACCCTTTACAATCATGCCATACACCACATAACTATTGCTATAAGTATTTGAAAAACAGACCAAAACACAAAAACTTAACATTGCCCAATAAACCATGAAAATAAGGTCAAGGTCAGATGATACTGGCTAGACAGACATGTTCACCTTACATTCATTCCATACACCAAATATTGTTGAAGAATTGCATATAGTACTTGAAAAACAAACCAAAACACAAAAACTTAACATTGACCAATGAACCATGAAAATGAGGTCAAGGTCGGATGAAACCTGCCAGTCTGACATGTACCCCTTACAATCATTTCATACACCACATATAGTTAACCTACTGCTTATAGTATCGGAGAAACGGATCTAACCACGTAACTTGAACCTTGATCACTGATCCATGAAATGAGGTCGAGGTCAGGTGAACCCTGTCTGACGGACATGTAGACGTTGCAAGGAACCCATATACCAAATATAGTTATCCTATTACTCATAATAAGTGAGAAATTCACATGACAAAAAAACTGTAATTTTTTTTCAAGCAATCGCTGAACCATGACAATGAGGTCAAGGACCATGGACATATGACAGACGGCAACTTCGTAACATAAGGTATCTGCAAATAAGGTATGAAGCATCCGTCTTTTACCTTCTGAAATATAAAGGTTTATACAAATAGTTTATGCACCTGCTGCAGCCTCCGCTGGATAGTAATACCTATGTCTTGCATACTGCGACTTTCGTCACAGACAAGACAAAAACATTATTAAGAGACCTATCACTGTCACATAAAAAGCTGCCCACTCAGTGTAATAAGCTTAAAAAGATCGGATCACTTCAAAAGTTTCAAATTGTTATCACCAATTGGTTTATTTTCATCAGGTGATTGTGTTATTAATGTTGGTAGACATATTTCCCTTCATGCTTCTAATCATTTACCATTATAGAAACATGATCAGCTTTGAAAAATGGATAAGACAATAGTAGTTCCATGTGAGACAGGATATGCTTGCCCTTCCAGATCACCTAATATCAGGTAAAAGGAGTATTATTGTTTAAGAGTTCTCTTTGAATACAGATCTTTGATTGTTGGTCAACCTGTCTTGTTGCTTTTTATCTGTCTCAATCATGTATTGTACTCTGGTAGACCTTTTTTTATTCCCCTTCCCATTGGTTCATTACTTTCTACCTAACATGAATTTGCGCTGTTAACACAACAATATATTGGGATTATAAGTGAAAAAAAAACAACATGATCTTTAATTAAAACTTTGACTATTGACAGATCAGAAAAAAAATATCCATAATGTCAGCTTATCAGATTTTTTTTACAGATTTATGTTTGTTTGTGTATTACATCTTATAGTATTAAGATATAGTTTGTATGATGCCTAACAAATATATGATTACATGTCTAGAGAAACAGAGTATATTTATATTGTTTACTGCATGTGACAGTCTAAGCTTGATGAGAGTTGAATCAGTAAGCAATAAACTGTTTATGGTTACACATATTGCTGGTTTAATTACTGATGTCTAATCTGCAAAACAAATATAAAATTAAGTACAATTAAGTTCAATTATGCAATAATGATATCTCCATACCAATTACTATGATAAACATGCTCCATCCTTATGTAACTAGCAGGGAAACAACTTATTTCAGATACCAAACAAAACTTTTAATAGTTAATTGTTTTCACTTGGTTAATGTTATATCGAGGGAAAGTGAATCGCTGCAGTACACAATCAGAATTGAATTAACAAAGTCTTCAGGGAGAGTGAGATAAAGATGAAGTAAGATTACTTTTTAACTTGTCTCCATCTATTCATTATGAATACATCACTACTTCTCTCTATGGATGTTAAGAAAGTAAATCTAATATTCCCTCATAGTATTACCAATCTGTCAACAAACTTATATTATCAGGACAAATATCGGCAATGATAGGATGTAAAAGCCAAAATGGAAAACTCCCTGAATTACGAAAACACTACATTATCTAATTAGCAAAATCTCAGAAGGATAGTAAAAATGACTTCATATAAAACTCAATTACAATACTATTATGAACTGTGATGCAACAGGATTTCTATAAGTTGACATCATTAAGCTATCTTGGTATACTAAGATTACAAAATAAGTTAAAACTGTAAGTTTAAAGAGTTTAAATTGCACTTTCAAGATATCAGACCCACTTCTATGAATAAAAAGTAAATCAAAAATATTGAACTCCAAGGTAAATACAGAAAGGAGAAGTCCATAAAAATTGACAAAATCAAATGTTAGACCAACGGAACAAATGGAAAACAAATGTCATATTCTTGACTTGAAACAGACATTTTCCCAAGAAAAATGGAGGATTAAACCTGGTTTTAAACCTAGTTAAACCTCCCACTTGTATGACAGTTATTTATGGTTTCGTGATATTATCAAAATTGGTTGAGTAACCCTAACAGACATAACAGGTTAATGTGACAATAATTTGGATCAAGCAACCACAACCGTATAAACATAGAGCACAGACATAAGCATAAAACTGACTACAAAATTCATACAAACATAAAAATAAATCTAACAAAAACCGATTTATTTGGTCTTAATGCACAGTCACCAATAAAAGATAATTTTAGAAAACTAAAAGCATTTCTGGCTGTTCAATATGAGAAGCTCATTTTCCATATTTAGAAGTAATATCTGATAGAAAGTAATTATTGTCAGTGTTACATGCAATTGTTACACGTTATCTGTACAAACAATCCATCATTTCTGATCAAATAATTCTATGAAATCATATTTTAACAATGATAGATTGTCTCCTCATAATATCTTCTTTCCAGAACAGAATAGTTATAAGTATCAAACTATTGTTTGCAATTGAAGGCTTACTTTTTGAACAACAACAAAATAAATCAACACGTTTTTAAGTGCATACCTTTACTCAAGTGATACACGTAAAGCTAGTCACAGCCTTTCTGTATTCAGTTTTTTTTTCCAGAACATCTTTTAATAAAATGCTTCGCTGGGGCGCAGCTTGATACGACCGCAGAGGTCGAACCCTGAACAGTTGGGGCAAGTATGGACACAAAATTCAAGCTTGATACAGCTATGACTTTGGATTGTCATTAAATATTTGACACAGCATAGGTTTCTGACACAGGATGAATGTGGTGGAAGAACTGGAAAAATTTTAATTTACCTATTATGGTGGAATCTCCATAAACTAAATTGTTTGTTAATTTCAATATATCAAAGAATATGTAGAATTCAATGTTTGATGTAATGTAATAAAGTTGAAATTTGGACCGTTTTTGTTCAATGTGGACCAATTTGGTAACATGTATAAATAATCAAAAATCTAAATACATGGGAGCCCATTTAAATACATCATAAAGGTATTAAAATAGAAAGTGACATCATAGTCATGGCTAAAAATAAACAAAAATCCTTAATCAGCAACATTTAAAGTAATATCTAAAAATAAAATTCCTTTGTAACCATAAAAGCCCATTTAAATACATCATAAAGATATTAAAATAGAAAATGACATCATAGTCATGGCTAAACATAGCAAAAAACCCTTAATCAGCATCATTTAACAGTAATATCTAAAAATGGAAATTACATCATAAAGGTATTAAAATAGAAAATGACATCATAGTCATGGCTAAAAATAAACAAAATCCTTAATCAGCATCAGCAACATTTTATAGTAATATCTAAAAATAAAATTCCTTTGTAACCATAAAAGCCCATTCAAATACATCATAACAGATATTAAAATAGAAAATGACATCATAGTCATGGCTAAACATAGCAAAAACCTTAATCAGCATCATTTAACAGTAATATCTAAAAATAAAAATTTCTTTGCAACCATAAAAGTAAAATAGAAAATGACATCATAATCATAGCTAAAAATAAACAAAAATTTTTTTTATTGGCAAATTTTAAATGGAGTTTATTATACTAAAACAATAAATTTGCAACCATAAACATGATAAAACCCCATTTAAACACATCATAAAAGTATTAAATAATTCAACTACATCATAAGGCTATAAAAATAGAAAATGACTTCATAGTCAAGGCTAAAGGTAAACAAAAAACCTTCATCAGCAAAATTTTATATTGGCAAATTTCCAATGAAGTTTATTACACTAAAATTGTTGGCAAATTTCCAATGCATTTATTAACAATAAAGTTATTGGCAAATTTCCAATTTACATAATTTAAAAGCAGTGTAGATGAGATATTTAAATGAGTTTGAATTACCAACCTTACACTGCTTTTAAATAATGTTCTTTACTCAATTATTTGTCTATTAAAATGGAAACCCTTGTTTTTTAACCTTTTTTCCCCTTATTCCTTAAACATTAGAGCAATAACCACCCCCCCCCCCCCCCCCCCCAAAGCCAATTATTACTTTCCAATGTAACCTAAATTTCCAATATACATAATTTTAAATTTCAATTCCTCATGATATATAACCGTATCATTATTATTTTCTTTCATATATAAATCTGAAACAACCATCTTTAAATGGAAAATTTTAAGGAAAAAAAAATGAAAAAAAAAAATCCTACCCCCCACACATTTTTTCAACCCCCTTTTGATTCATCATCCCCCACCTCAATCACAACCTTCAATTTGTGGTATGGTACATTGCAATACAATTTCACAGAGATCCATACACTTAAAATTACCCCTTTTTTGACCCCCGCCCCCCTAATGATTCATCACCCCACCCCCCTTTCCCCCCAAACCAAGCTCAATAACAGCCTTGCCTTTGTGGTATGGTACCTTGTAATACAATTTTAGAGAGATCCATACACTTGAACACAAGTTATTGTCTAGAAACTAAAAAATGCTTATTTTAAACCACTTTTTAGGCCCCTTATTACTAAACGTTTTGGGCAATTACCACAACACTCAATTCCAGCTTTCCCTTTGTGAAATGGAACCTTGTAGTAAAATTTCAGAAAGATCCATACACTTACACACAAGTTATTGTCATGAAACTAGAAAAATGTTTGTTTTTTGCCCCCTTTTGGCCCCTTATTCCTAAAATTTTGAGGCAATTAACTCCAAAATCAATCCCAGCATTGACCCTTTGTGATATGGAATCTTGTGGTACAATGTCAAAGAGATCCATATGCTAACACATAAGTTATGTCTGGAAGTTACAAAAATGCTTATTTTCGGCCCCTTTTTGGCCCCTAATTCCTTAACTGTTGGTACCATAACCCCCAAAATCAATCCCCACCTTCCTATTGTGGTATTGAACCTTATGGTAAAATTTCATAGAGATCCATTCACTTAAACTAAAGTTAGAGTGCGAAAACCATTGTGTATTCGGATGACGACGCCGGACGACGACGACGACGACGACGACGCCAACGTCATACCAATATACGACCTCAAAATTTTTTTGCGGTCGTATAAAAACTTTGTGGCTATTTTGGATCGTTATGTGGTCCCATGGTGATACATCCCTGAATGTTGGAGGTGCTAAATCAGATTTCCATCTGTGTGAAGCCGAAGACTTTAAAACTAGTATTTGCTGCTTCTCCATATGGTGAATGGACTTTAGGGGAAATAGCACAGACTGGTTAGCTTGTGATTGAAATAACATATTTGTGAGAAAGGTGGCATTTTCTTCTTCCAAATTTTTACAAAAACTGTTGAGTGGTCATGTGGTAATGTGCACTTTCTTTCCAACTGTTACCTGTGAGCTTTTATGTTCAATTTGACTGGGAAATCATATATTCTTAACATATTACCATCATCTCAAAATGCATGCAAAGTATGAATATAACTCTTTTTTAAACATGATATGTTATTTGTTTTCTTACTTTTAATTCTTTCATTTAGACCCTTTTCATTATAAATGACTGATACAGTTCTTACACAAGAATGTATTGCTATTATTAACGTTAGTATTGCTACAGAATGACGAATAAGGCTCAACCTTTGTTTAAATAAAGGAAATCTACAATTACAAAGTTAACCTTGTCCATAATTTTACTTTATAAATCTAAGATATACCATTTAAAGCAGTTACAGAAGTAAAAGTTAACTTCATTGAGAAAAGGACTGACATGTGTGTCTCTTACTATTTAGAACATAAACTAAGACATAAAACTAAATATGAATCAGTGAAGCATAAAATGTAGGTCAAAGTGAACTACTTGTGTGGGTATTATATTTCCTCAGATAAATCCTTCCACATAAGTTATGATTGTAGATCAGCTGAATACAATTGTGTGAACTGTATTTGTATGTAAATTTTGAAATAAGTCCATGGAGCAAAACATAATATAAGATGCTTTTACATGTTATATATTTGTAGGTCATGTAATATCTTGAACTGTGTTTGCTGTAAATTTTGAAATAAGTCCATGAAACAACCCATATTATGAGAAGCTCTTACATTTTATATGGTTGTAGGATACTTAGTATCCAAGAAAAGAATCCATTACAATTAGAGTTGTATACGTTTTATTGGAGGCTGCTTTTCTTCCCTAGATCCATTTTTTTTTCATCCAGTTATACTAGAATTGCTTTAGTGAGCTAATAGCAATTCCAATTGAAGTCATATCTGCTCCAAAATCCTTAAAATTCCAATTTTGGAGCAGATATGGCTGTACAAAGAGAAAAAGAACACCAATTATTATTTATTTGACTAATTAACCCTGTCAGACAAACATGTTCAACTTACCAGATTCTATACATAAAGCATGATTGACCTGTTTACTGATAGTACCTAATCATGAAAAAATAAACATTGACCAATGAACCATGAAAATGAGGAAGAAAGAGAACAAATAAAAAAGGTCAGTTCTGGAACATTGTTTTTAATAAGTTCAAAGATAAGGCTGTGAACAAATGTAAATATAAGGCTATGGACAATTGTAAATGATTAGGCTATGAACAATTGTAAAAGATAAAGCTGTGAAAAAATGTAAAAATTAAAGCTGTGAACAATAAAAGACAGGGCTGTGAACAAATGTAAAAGACAAGGCTGTAAACAAATGTAAAAGACAAGGCTATGAACAAATGTAAAAGATAAGGCTGTGAACAAATGTAACAGATAAAGCTGTGAACAAATTAAAAAGATAAGGGTGAACAAATGTAAAAGACAAGGCTATGAACAAATGTAAAGGACAAGGCTGTGAACAAGTGTAAAGGATAAAGCTGTGAACAAATGTAAAAGTTTAAGGCTGTGAACAAATGTAATAGATAAAGCTGTGAACAAATGTAAAATATAAGGCTGCAAGACTCCTATCCCACTTTAACTGTTTTTCAATCAAGGAAAAAAAAGTAATTTTAGGCATCATTTTGTTTTATTATTGCAACATCTTGGCACATTTATGTTTTAACAATTACATATTAGGCATGAAGATGGCTGAGTTAATTTGGACAGTTAATTCGCTAATGGCTTTTGATGTATGAATACCAATGAACTAATACACTCTGTCAGATAATTGTCATATTAAATTCACAAATTTTCCCCATAGGACTGAAATAGAGATCTGAGTCAATAATGATTGACCAAAAAAGATTAAATGTAATTATTTCTTACTGATAAATCTCCTTTAGGATAAATAAAATTCATTAAAACTTTCTCATCATCTCTCACAAAATGCACTTTGTCCTTTTCATAAGCTACAAAATAATGATAAAATCTAAGAGGTTATTTCTTATAGAGATACCTTTTATGTAAGTAAAACTACTTACTTCATTAAGTTGTGTAACGGAACTTTTATTCAAAACTGATTATGCTTCATGAACGTCAATTTCCAATGTTATAGAACAATGGGGAATTTACAGAATTGAAAATCTTGAAAATTCTGAAAATTATACATTCTTCTTAATTTTGCATTGTTGCATTGGTTTCAATCTCTGAAATATTCCTACAATTTTAATTCTGCAGATTTTATTCTTCCCTACCAATTGTTCTCTTTCAGTTTTCATTCTTTCTGTATATAAAATGGCAATCCATACAGTGATATTTGCATTTCACTCAAAATACTTCAATGCAAATGTATCTATTTTATTCTAAACAAAAGATTGAAATACATTTTGTAAGGAATGTGTTTTCAATATCTTTTTTTAATTCAAATCACAACTTCTAGAAAAAAAAATCTCAAAAACAATTTAGAACACAAACAGTTCATTTTTTTTTCCAATTTCATCATGTAAATGAAACAAATTAAAACATTTAGACTTGGCTGGATTCAAGGATTCTTGTTTTGAATTGCTAAATTGCTATTTAAAATTCTATTTCACCAGTTGGAAATGTCATAGCTTAAGGACAGCTCCTTGCTGACTTAATCTGATAGATTATAACTAACTTGCTATTTTGGATTAAATGATTTTCTCTTCAAATTTTCGTTCATGCACTTCGTAACATTTTGATAAATTGGTAATGTGTCAATAATATCAACCAACTGCAGCTTTAACTGTTGTCATGATAACAAACCACTATACATGGTCCCATTTTGGAATCATGGGGAATATGGATTGCATGTGATTGTGAAGAAATCCTTGTAAACACATTGTTTAAGTAATGCCAGAGCTTTTTTAACAAGAGTGCACAAGCTGAAATGTCTCACCTGCTTAACTGACCATGATTGATTAAATTTTGATAGTCTTAAAGACAAAGTTGTCTACAAGTATTAAATTAACTTAACATTATCAATGATCCATAACAATGAGGTCAAGGTTAGGTAAACCAAGCCAGACAGACATGTACACTTTTTTTACAATTATTCCATACATTCCATGCACTGAATAAATTTGACATATTGCTTATAGTATCCATGAAATAGACTTAACAAGGAAAAATTAACATTTACCAATGAACCATGAAAATGAGGTCAAGGAAAGATGATACCTGGCAGACAGACATGTACACCTTACAATCATTCAATATACCAAATATAGTTTACCTATTGCTTATAGTATTTGAAAAACAGGTAACTTTGACATTGTGATCACTGATCCATGAAATAAGGTTGAGGTCAGGTGAACCCTGTCTGGAGGACATGTAGACCTACCAAGGAACTCATTTACCAAATATAGTTATCCTATTACTCATAATAAGTGAGAAATTCACATGCCAAAAAAAAAATAAACACTTTTTCTAAGCAGTCACTGAACCATAAAAATGAGGTCAAGTACAAGGGACATATAACTGAGGTAATTAGTAACATAAGGCATCTGTATACCAGGTATGGGGCCTTCGGGAGTATACCCTCTGAAATATAAAGCTTCATACAAATAGTTAATGCTGTTGTCGCTCCTACTGGATTGTAATCCCTATTTCTTGCATTCTGCAACTTTCATCGCAGGTAGGACAATACAACCTGGCAATGAAACTTAATCATGATTAGAGGATTTTTAATCCCTGTTGATTTAAAGAAAATATTTGGTTTATAAATTTAGAAGTTATAAATGGTATTTTGCCTTCCAACATACTTGTAATCAAACTCAATTATAAAGCTGGAAATGTTTGTAAATTAGAGTAACACATACTTTTCTATTTACTTCTTACCATTGCTCTGCACTGCAGAGAATCGGTATTTATACCAGTATACTTCCCAACAGGGGAAATAACTTGTATCCAATTGAATTTCAAAATCAGATTCAGGCTTTCGGAAGTCAGTTTAAAGAAAAGACTATTTATAATGACTTGTCAAAGTACTAAATTGTTAAACTGTATCAAAATAATAATAAAACAAACCATCAGATAAAATTGGTGTAAAGTTCTATCATATAACTTATAATTTGATAAAGTTAAATCTTTTTTTGAAACTGAATTGTTAAAAATTTTAGTACCAATAGTTGCAGAAATTTATGGTAAAAGTGCAAGAACTGAAAGATTGCCAGATATTTCTACAACAATACAACAAATTGACTGTTTTTATTTACATTCCTTAACTTCTGAACTGAAATGAACTTAATGTAGATGTATGTTTTAATTCAACATAAACAATTTTATCAAGTACCACCCTGCAGTAATCTTCCCCAAATGAAAAGAAAATATACATTATTATCATCTTAACAAACTTTTAATCCATTAACATGTAAAAACAAATAGATAAAACTGACAATCTAGAATGCATGTTGCAACAGTGACATTATAATAAAGACTTTGAAGGCCACCTTATAATGTACCAGTTTTGAGTATCACACTGATCTTATATCTGTAATTTAAACAGCTTAAAAAAATTATATTCCAATATCATTGATTGGTTGTTGTTTGCTTTACATCAAACAGAAAAAATTATTTCAATATATGACTTATAATTCATACAAGAAAGGAAATTGTACTTTTTTTTTCAAATCATTTATATCAAAAGGAAAATAAATAAAATTGAGAATGGAAATGGGGAATGTGTCAAAGAGACAACAACCCGACCATAGAACAGACAACAGCAGAAGGTCACCAACAGGTCTTCAATGCAGCGAGAAATTCCCGCACCCGGAGGCGTCCCTCAGCTGGCCCCTAAACAAATATATATACTAGTTCAGTGATAATGAACGCCATACTAAACTCCAAATTGTACACAAGAAACTAAAATTAAAAATAATACAAGACTGACAAAGGCTAGAGGCTCCTGACTTGGGACAGGCGCAAAAATGCGGCGGGGTTAAACATGTTTATGAGATCTCAATCCTCCCCCTATACCTCTAGCCAATGTAGAAAAGTAAACGCATAACAATACGCACATTAAAATTCAGTTCAAGAGAAGTCCGAGTCTGATGTCAGAAGATGTAACCAAAGAAAATAAACAAAATGACAATAATACATAAATAACAACAGACTACTAGCAGTTAACTGACATGCCAGCTCCAGACTTCAATTAAACTGATTGAAAGATTATGTCTTCATCATATGAATATCAGGCACAATCCTTCCCGTTAGGGGTTTATATCTTCTTAAAACATCATTTTACATATACTGGTCAGAGAGAAGTTCTTGCCATGCTTAAAAATCTTGCCATTCTATTTTTCAAGAAATGTGTGCCATTATCTTGAATTCAATCTCCAAATCTGGGTATTGATGAAGATTTAGTTATCCAATTTTAAAGCAAATAATCTATATCTTCTTGGCAAAAATAACACTCTGACCAGTACAATGAAGAACAAAAGCAAAAGGATTAAGGATGTATTCTTCTGACGTTTTAGTCTCGTTGAAATCTCGTTCTGGAATTATTTCCAAAATATGTGATACAAGTGGAAAATATAAATGAATTTAAAAAATGTTATAATCAAACTTAACTCTGTGAAAAAATTGTGTATTTATAATGAGTAGTTTTTGAGAAATAAATTTTTCAAATTTTATTACCAATCAAGTCAGTCTTTTTAGCCAAAATTTTGAGAAAATGGGTGAGGGGTACAAGAAATGATTTTACCAGAATCATGTACATCCCATATCACAGTTTTCTTTTCAAATTTCTTAGATATGTATTTTTTCAATCATTTATAACAAAGAAGTTGAAACAATATGCATTTTGTTCTTAAAACAGAGAAAAATCACAAATTTACAAAATTGACAGCATGATAAATTTGACACAAAAAAGCATCAAAATATGATAAAACTTTCTTATATTAACACCTACCTATAGTTTTTTTAAGTTAAATTTATTCAAATTGGTCCACTTCATCTTTATTGAAAGTATGAAAAAAAGTTTAATTGTGGAACTGTGATTTTTTTCACGATAATAGCCCAAAAATAGGTAAAAATTGATGAAAAATGGGAAAATCATCAAAATTGGGTACTTTCAAAGGGCCATAGCAAAAAAAGAAGTGCACCACCATATGATTTTTTCTTCACCAATTATTTTTTTACAGTCATATAACCCAAAAATCAGGTTAAGAAAAAAAGTTTAATTCTAGAAATTTTTGGCTCCTCAGAGGTGTACATCCTTAAGCTAGATTTGCTAAACTGTAATTGACCCTGTTATGAGAGATCCATTTATTACTTGTCTCCCTTTGGAGGTACATAAATTTTCATTGACAATGGAAACCTAGCAGAAAGAGCAAATTTATCTGTGCATAATGTGGTTAGCCTTCAAAATTTTCAAACCTTTTTTATTACATTTAACTTTTTGTTAAGCTAAAAACTTTTAGCTATTTTTCACTAAAAATTGGCTAATATGTTGATATATCACTTTCAACTTATCATGCTTTTTGTCTGTTATGAACCCATTTACGATTGACAAAGGCAAGCAATTAGTGTTAAAGTGTGTTATAACAGAATCAAATCGGTAATTGGCAAATGGCCTTTTGAAAGTTTACTATAACTTATAAGTATTATACAGCACTGCCATATGTCAGTACACTGTAAAAACATTATACAGCACTGCATTATGTAAGTACCCTGTAAAAACATTATACAGCACTGCATTATGTCAGTACCCTGTAAAAACATTATACAGCACTGCATTATGTCAGTACCCTATAAAACATTATACAGCACTACATTATGTCAGTACACTGTAAAAACATTACACAGCACTGCATTATGTCAGTACCCTGTAAAAACATTATACAGCACTGCATTATGTCAGTACCCTGTAAAAACATTATACAGCACTGCATTATGTCAGTACACTGTAAAAATATTATACAGCACTGCATTATGTCAGTATCCTGTAAAAACATTATACAGCACTGCATTATGTCAGTACACTGCAAAAACATTATACAGCACTGCATTATGTCAGTACCATGTATAAACATTATACAGCACTGCATTATGTCAGTATCCTGTAAAAACACATTATTATATCACAACTGTTAGTAATATTGTTAAATTCAGGTCAAGATTTTACAAAATAGGTAAATGTTGGAACAAAAAAAACCCTCATAAATAAAAACAAAAACAAGAGAGGACTATCATATGAATGTAGAAAATAAGCTTAACATAGCACCCTCCTCTGGGTGTGGGTTTTTTCAATGTGTTGAAGACCCATTGGTGGCTTTGGGCTGTTTTCTGCTCTTTGGTCGGGTTGTTGTCTCTTTGACATATTCCCCGTTTCCATTCTCAATTTTATTTTTGACTCTCAATCTTTGGTATAAATGAAGACAGTACATGATCATCAATATATCAAAGAGTTTAACTTTAGACAGAACATTAGAATAACCCTTGACAAGTACCCTGATTATCAGTCATTTAAAAAAAAATACTATTCATCCTTTTATGTGTGTATTGTCACACAAGTATTGCAGAAAGTGCTTGATATGCAAACACTATTCTGCATAATATACTATGTCTTTTATTCTAACATTTTTTAACCACCACAATAAGAAAACTATTGCTCCATTAGATAATAATCTGCTATACATCAATGAATGATGAAAATTGCTTTAAACTGCTGCCAAGAGATTACATGACCTAAACCTAGATGATCCAAATTGTCAGCTCAACAATTACACCCATTGTTTTAAAAATTACTTATACTTTTTTGCTCTAAAAAAAAATTCAAAAATATATATCATACAAAAGTAAATTTATATATTAAACTCTTTATTCATTAACAGCTTTGACCTTTATTGACTTAACTAATCAGATGTGCTAACAGATGTTGCAGAGATACAAACAATGATAATCTCCCTTGATAAAAATGATGGTAATATATTATCAACTACAGATTGAAATAAACCATTAATTTCCCCATAGGCGACAATGATAGCCTTTTTCGAGATACAGACTTTAGAAAGTTGATTTTTTTAAACGAAACCTTGCTAGAATTAAAGAAAAGTTATTAGGACAGTATTTTTTGGTCCAAAAAATATAGGTTCGCGTTGCTTTTCTTAGCGTAATTTGTACTTATCTCCAATGCCTATCAATTTTGCACTTAAAATACGTGTCTCATCCTAGCGTTTAAAAGACATCTCAGTTCCTTTAGGGCTAAGGAAAATAATTTATTTGGCCTTTGGTATAATGCAGAATGCACGAAGTCTCTAATAACAAAAAATAACGGGCGCACATATCAACCAATCAGGATTAGCTATACTCTTAATTCTGAATACCATGCTCATAAAATGGCTGCGCCCATAAAATCTAATGGTTTATTGTAACCTACAGCCAAGCAGTAACACAGCATGCTGAATGTAGAAAAGGTTCTCTAATTCATCAATGATTTATCTTATGATGCTTTAATACATTATTATGGAAGTTTTATTATTACACAAAATAATTGATAACATTTTATTCTGATTGAAATATAAATTATTACTTAAACTGTACATTGCATCAGTAATTTATCCCAATAAAATCTTTTTTAAATAAATAAATGTCAAAAATATTTCTTTGATCACTTCCAAACATATTTAACAAAATGTATATGCAAATATAATCAAATGCAAGAGGCTGTCAAAATGACAGCTAAATGGGATTTTATTACATTATTTAGTGTTATTGTTAAAGCAATGAAGGGGCAATAACTCCTGAACAACAATATTAAAAATCGTAATCTAATTATACCTCCATTTTGTCAGTCGTAACAACATATCAAAAATTGGAAAGCATTGCTTAAAGTTTCATAATCTATAACCTATTCCAATAAACCAAGGACATAACTCCTAAATGGTAAAAGTGAAAATTGCCAATATCAAACATGACTTCTAGTTTTCCATCAGTTACAACATTTTAAAATTTGAAAAGATGTTATTGTATGGTTCCTAAGTTTCATGGAAATGAAATAATAAAAGTGCCATTTGTCAGTCAACAAAAGTGAACATAGTCAATATCGAATTTGACCTCCATTTAGTCTTCAGTATACATAACAACATATCAAAATTTGATAAGCATTGGCTGAACATTACATATGTTATCCCAAGGAAACAACAAAACTTGCATTTTCCAATTCATCAAGGCCCATAACTCCTGAATGGTAAAAGTAAAAATTGTCAATATCTTACTTGTCCCCAATTGTGTCATCAGTAACAACGCTAACATATTTTAAAATTTAAAAAGCAATGAACTGCATAGAAACAATATAACGTGTCATTTTCCAATCAATTAAGGACCATTTCCCTATAACAGCAAAATTGAAAATTGTTGATACAAATGTATCAAAATTGACCTCTGCTTTGTCATTAGCATTGGTCTATAGGTTCATAAGTTATTGCAGGGAAACAACTGGAGCCACATGGGGCTGTACAACCCAAAATTAATAATTGAAAAACCTGCTTCAGAGATATGTTTCATCTGTTTTACATAAAATATGACTTTTGAAGAGTATTTAGTATTCTGGACATACTTGGCATTAAACTACAAAGATGTTTTCAAGCAAATGAACTGACTGTGCTTGAATACCATCTTTATAGTTGTTGTAACAACATACCAAATATTCATGGACTATTATAGGTTTGTATTTCCTAAATGTACCTAATTAGAAAACAAAACTTTGTTGATAGCCCCATCACCAACAGAGCCCAAAATTCACCGGTAAAACTATTGTCTTTCTATGAATGATTTTTGTTTTCAAATAAAGTGTGGTTCCTGTATTTTCAGGATTATTAGTTTAACAGCTTTTTTATTGAGATCTATTCTGTCAAAAATGAATTTATCCATGTTAACTATTATGTAATATTCCAATATCTTTGCTAATATATATTTTAACTATGTAATTGTTTAATTGTTTTGTATTTTATTACATCTAGGAGGTTTTCAACAGATATTTACAATGCATTGAAAAAAGGTTTTAGAAGATATTTAAGCATATAAAACTGTCAAAGGGCATAACTCAAAGGGCATAACTCCCACAACAATGATCAATTAATTTATCATTGAAGAGTGGAAAATCATTTGCAAATCCATAATAGTGTCTGAATCTTTCACCTACCCCTGACCTTGACATATCAAATGGCCCTTAACTTCCAATATAATATCAAAGACTCATGTAAATATATGCGAATCTAAGTTTGCTTTTTTATCAATAATGATTCAGTCACATTGGCATATTTGTAGATCCTTTATTGCTATTTTTTGTTTGTTTACAGCCTCTGTTAATTGATAGATTTTTTCTTGGAGATTAAATAAAAACTATTTATTAAACTGTTGACACAGAGATATGTCTCACCTTTTTGTTATTTTGATAGCATAATGCAAATATTGAATCCAGATGTCAATATTTAAACATGGAAACTATGAAAAACATTCAAAGTCAATGGACCATGATTTATGGTGCAGGACCAAATAACCCAATGGAAATGAGAAATGCCTATGCTTTTAAAAAACTGAATATCAAATACCATTGACTTATCATAAGTGGTTCCCTATACACAAACTAAACACACACTTTAATTTGTAAACAATGTAAAAGTTTCAAAGTCAATGAACCATGCTGAGGGGGTAGGGCCATATAATCACAATGGAAAAGAGATTTGCAAATGCTAAAACAACTGCATACCAAATATCATTGACTAAACATTAGCGTTTCCTCTTAAACTGATCTAATCACAAACTTAACATGTAAACTATGCAAAACATTTAAAGTCAATAGACCATGACTGAGGGGGCAAGGCCAAATAATCTCCAAGGAAATGAGATGTGCCACTACTTATGCATCTACATACCAAATATCATTGACCTACCACAAGTGGTTTTCTTAAACTGACCTAATCACAAACTAATACATGTGACCTATGGTTGTTAATTTCTGTGTCATTTGGTCTCTTGTAGAGATTTGTCTCATTGGCAATCATACCACATCTTCTTATTTTTAAATGTAGGCAAAAGTTTCAAAGTCAATAGACCATGACTGAAAGGGGCCAAATAAATCTCCATGGAAATGAGATGTGCCAATGCTAATACAACTGCATACAAAATATCATTGACCTACCACTAGTGGTTCCCCATAAACTGACCTAATCACAAACTAATACATTGTTGACACTGCCGCCGCCGACACCATCAGAAACAGCATACCTAAGTCTCACTTTTTTACTCCATCGAGGCGAGACAAAAGTTGTTAATTAAGGGCAATAATTCCTGTAACAAATCAATTGATAGTTTCATACTGAATTTTTGTAGATCTTGTTTTACTGATGTTTTTGATGTTTACAATCTCTTTCTAACTCAGTATTATAATTTAGAAATAGTCAATAAAGTAAAAACTGGTAAAAATTGTAATTTATGGACAATAACTCCTATAAGAAACACTCTGATAATTTTAACAGTAGATGAGGAGTAGAGATATTTTGACATTCTTCAAATTTTTGAACCTGATAGATTTTCTTTATAAAGATATAAAAATAAGAGGATGTGGTATGATTGCCAGTGACCAAATGATGTAGAAGATAACAACTATAGGTCACCATAAAGCCTTTAACAATGAGTAAAACCCATACTGCATAATAAGCTATAAAAGGCCCCTAAATTACAAATGTAAAACAATTCAAACGAGAAACTAATGGCCCGATTTATGTACAAAACAATAAAGGAAAAACAAATATGATATACAGCAACAAACAACAACCACTGTATTACTTGCTCCTGACTTGGGATGGGCACATACAGAATGTAGTGCGGTTAAACATGTTTGCTGGCGACAAATCCTCCCCCTAACTTGGGACAGTGGTGTAACAGTACAACATAAGAACAAACTATAAAAATCAGTTGAAAAGAGGTTTATCTATTATGTTTTTCAAGATATAAGACAAATACTTGTCATTTATACCCTCTTGTTTTATTTCTAGTGAATTAACCATGTTGTGAACTGGCTGGGACAAAATACACTAACTTCATACTTTTATACCCTTATGATTATTCCGCATAAGTTTGATTGCAATTGGTTCAGTGGTTTCAAAGAAGATAAAAGTGTTACTAAAAAAATTTTTTTTGACTTCATTGGAAGAAAAAAAGTGATTTCAATATAGCCCCCCATACTAGAGTGGGATATTATTATCAAATCCTTTCAGACTTTGTCCCTATCAGTTAAGAATTGCAGGAAAAGAAAAATCACTTTTGAAAATAGTGATGAAAAAACAAAATATTTGCACAAAATAGGATTTGAAGTACATTCAACCAGGCAAAAGATGGATTTGATATTGTTATTCTAAAAGTTCACAATGGTTAAGTCAGAAAAGAAAAAAATATTATATTAGCAGTGTCTGACAATACATGTAACAGTACTAAACAACCTTACAGAAAAGTGCATTATAACCATGCACTTTAATCATGTGATTTATTCATGTTTAATATCATCTTAGACTTTCTTTATCCATCAAATAAACATTGCAATTCATTTCTAAAGAATTACACAACGTTTTTTGTCAAATTTATTTCTCACAGTAAATATTGAATATGAACAGATTATGCTCTAAATTCCCATGATTTACTTATAATCATCTAGCAATTTAATGATTTTCAAAGGATGTCAAATAAATGAACCTATTTCATATCATTTACAGTAAGAAAATGAACAGTTAGAAATGCGACTAAAATATACAACAAAAGTACATGAGAACTTGAGTCATGGTAGAAAATTGATGTAAGAAATCTTCACAAAATATATCATATAAAAGCAAACATGTGCATAAAACAGTTTAATGAAGCATCTTTTTGCTCTATGCAGTGGATACAAACTTTTTTGTGAATATTTGTTTTTAAACCAGAAATAGTATGAAGATTTCCATTTGGGCATTATAAGTGAGATGAGTGTCTGCAATCAGACATTGAACAGCTATAGAACATTGTGACCTTACTCCATAATATTTGATAAATATAAAGTCAGTCGGCTGGCGAGTTTTAGCGATTTTCAAAATATTTTAGCGACTTTTATTGCAATTTTCTAGCCATATTATGTCCGGTTTATAAACAAAATAGCTTTCATACTAAAAATCACATTGAATAGCTAGTGTATTATCTTCTTGGTACAATTCTAAGGTAAAAAGGATCACAGTACAAAGGGCAACAACTCAATCTTAAAACTGTGAAATTGGCTTTTGAATAATATGTATATGGGCAAATTAAAATTAAAATGTTATAATTGCAAAGAATAAGAACAAAGATTTACATAAAACTTACTAAATCAGAATAGAAACAGGACTTCTGTATGACAGAAAAGAGTACAATCAATGAAAGAAAACATAGATGTAAGATAAAAAAAGAAGATTATTATTTTAAAGAAAAAAAATGATGGTGTAATGTTTAGGTTACCAATCCTGCCTGACATGTACAGTGTGCAAATAGTAGGAACATGAAAAAATGAAACTGTTACTTACCATATTAAGGTTAGAGACATAATATTCTTCAGGACATGTATAATGTAAAAATAGTAGGAACATGATACAATTCTAATGAAACTGTAACTTACCATACTAAGGTTAGTGACATACTCCTCTGCTGGACATGTAAAGTGTACAAATGGCAGGAACATGTTGTAGTAATCATACCAGTAAAAATACAGGATTGTAAGTCTGGGGTAATCTTTGATTCCATATAATAGAAACAGTGCATACCCAGGGTGTATTGACTGAAATATTTTAATACATATGTTTGTAACTTTAATTTTTTTTGGCATAACATCAGGAAAACTTGCATTACAAGTAATTATTAGACTGGCATCATTTTGTACTTTGTCTGAATCAAGTTCCCCATAAGTTTTACCAAGGGGTTTACATTTATTTAAATAGCTCATTTTGTATTGGATTTGATATGTGAAAGCTTAATCAATCTTGTTAAGGAGTGCAATGTCAATTGCCCACTTAGTTTCTCTAGACAAAACTGACAAGCCAGTGAATGATGAAATAAAGGTCAGTGTAACAGGCTTTTTAGAAAAATGGTTATTTTACTCCCCTAGATGCATCTTTACACCAAATTATATGGCTGTAGGTGCTATATATATATATCAGAACTAAACTAAAATACAAGATATTGTGGCATGAAAAGTATGTAAGAATTGTCTATGTTTTAAGACCATCTTACATCTCCAAAATGCTTTATTCCTCCAAGTCTATTGTCACCAATGAGTATTTGACTACTAACAAAAAAAGTCAATAAAGAATGAAATTTAGGCTAATGTTACCTACTTGATCACAATCAGACAGGTGGATCTTTATGCAAAAACCTCCTGTCCATTAACTAGTCTATATTTATAAATGCTAATGTTACATGAAAGTCATATAGCTGTCAACACAGCAGCCTTTCCCCATAAAGGCCATTCCTATCAGGTCAAAGTTGTTTTCGATCATTTATAAGGCATATATTTATATAAAACTTAATCAGACCCAGTGAAGCATGAAACTTTGGTCATGTGACCTACATCTGCTGAAGCATTGACAGTACAAAATAAAGGAGATGTGGTATAATTGCCAATGAGACAACTATCCAATAGAGTCCAAATGAAGCCGATTTAAGCAACTATATGTCATCGTAAGACCTGCAATAATGAGCAACCAATAGTCAGCTCATATATAAAAGGCCCAGGTATGAACCCTGAACAGTTTAGCAAGTTTGAACACAACATTTAAGCTTAAAACAGCTCTGAATTTGGATTGTGATTGAATATTTATAATAGATTATTATCTAATTAATAATGAAAATGATATTTGCAAATCTGAACCCCAAACAAGATCATGTAAAAATTAAACATTCTATATGTGCCTGTCCCAAGTCAGGAGCCTGTTATTTAGTGGTTATGGTTGGTTGCTGTCTGTCATATTTGTTTGTCTTTTATTGCTTTGTTATAAATCAGGTTTTTGGGTATTTCATTAGAAAAGTTTCACACACACACAACAAAAATAAAATACCAGATAACAACTGTGACATCTACCTTCATAACGCACATGACTTAAAAAAAATTTGATGTTATCATTACAGGTTCATGGAATAAGTTTGAGTTATTTCCCTTTGAACAGAAATATGGTTTAACATAGTTATGATTTCACTAAAAATAGTTCTCTAAATTAGATATGATGTAACACAATGTATATCTATTTTCAAATTATAATCAAATATAATTAATAGTTCCAAATATTTTTTCTTTCATTTGTCACAAACTAATATAGATCTGCAACTTATCTATCAACTTTATCTACACAATGTAATGTAATGAAATATATCCTTTAATAAAAATAGATTATTATCTAATTAAAGAAGTTCACTTCATAAAAAAAAAATATATAGCATTCAGAAAATTAGTTTATACAGAATAACAAACAAACCTACCACAAAATTCTTCAAACAACTTACCAAAGAAAAGAAAAAAAATCCAAAATGTCATTTATCATTAATACAATGTCTTTTAAAAATCTTTTAAAAAATGAGTTATTTCCCTTTGTACAGAAATGGATTAATTCATCAAAGATTGAATTCTTGGGAAAGGGCTATAACTGAACAACGAGAAAAGCTAAAATCGTGAAAATTGAACTTGACCTTCATTTAGTCACAGGAAACAACATATCTAAATTTGAAAAATTCCTTCAAAGCGTTTTCATGTAAATGAACGGACACTGTTCGGCAGCCGCCCACCCACCCGCCGTACATCCCAATATCAATAACCGATTTTTACTTCGAAAATCCAGTTAAAAACCTGATTTAAAAGACAAACAAATATGACAGACAGCAACCAACCATAACCACTAAATAACAGGCTCCTGACTTGGGACAGGTACATATAGAATGTTGCTGGGTTAAGCATGTTTATTTATGTTTATATATCTCTTTATATATAGATATAAGAAGATGTGGTATGATTGCCAATGAGACAACTATCCAACATGATAGCCGATTTAAGCAACTATATGTCATCATAAGACCTGCAATAATGAGCAACCAATACCGTATAGTCAGCTCATGTATAAAAGGCCCAGATATGACAAACTGTGAAACTGTTCTAATGAAATAACCAAAAACCTGATTTATAACAAAGCAATAAAAGACAAACAAATATGACAGACAGCAACCAACCATAACCACTAAATAACAGGCTCCTGGCTTGGGACAGGCACATATAGAATGTTGCTGGGTTAAACATGTTTGTGAGTGCTAACAAACTCTTTAAGCTGCATTTGCATACCAAATATTTAAGTCACTGTCAACTATTTTCTTCAAGCTTGTAATATGGTCATTGGGCATTGGATAATACAAAAAAAGGTACTAAAGGTAATACATAAAAAATGATAACAGAAATCAACATAAATACTGCACAGTACAACTGTACAACATACAACAACAAAAAAAATCTCTTCCGAAAAAAAAACAGATAAACAAACAAAGACAAAAACACAAACAAAAATACACATGTTCTAAATAGCCTGACTTGTTACTGGCAAATACTGGGTGGGGTTAAACTACTTTTAGTGCGCAAAAAGTGGCTTATTGTAATTTGGAAGGGTTCTCCAATTTTTAACTTCAACTTCAAAAAGAAAACCAACTAGTTAGGACTGGAGAAAGGAGGAGGTGTGCTAAGGGCCATTTTCGGCCTACAAAAATTAAGTAATACAAAACCAGGTGATTTAAGCTCAAACATAATTAACAACATATATACAAACATTGCGGTAAATTATAAAGTCAGTACTTGCATGCGTCTATATTTGGGGGTACAAAAACCAATTAAAAAATTACCAAAACCAATGTTTTTTCACAGAAACAAGTAATAGAGCCTACTTTGTGACATCAAAGCTGCAAATATTGTGACTTCATAGATAAGGAAACTTTTAGTTTTAGCTTTTCCATTACCTTAGCTTTAAAATAAATGGGGAATGTGTCTATGGGACACAGATGATGCCCCCGCTTGCATATAGCGTTATAAAGGGACAAACCTCAAGAACTGTAAAAGTGACGCTACCCAAAGTTGTACTTGATCTGAGTTTTGTGGTAAAAAGCATTGTGTATACGTTTCATAACATATAGTTGAGGCAAACTTAAGTTAGAGAACGGAAACGAAAAATTCAGCAATTTTTCCATTTGTAAAAGGGCATCACTCTAGAACGGTAAAAGTGACACCACCAAAATTCAAACAAGATCTGTGTTTTGTGGAAATTAGCATTGTGCATAAGTTTCATAACATATGGCTGAGGCAAACTAAAGTTAGAGAACAGAAACGAATGTTTAAGCAATTTTTCCATTTGTAAAGGGGCATAACTCTAGAACAGTAAAAGTGACACCACCAAAACTCAAACTTGATCTGTGTTTTGTTGTATTAAGCATTGTGTATAAGTTTCATAACATTTGGTTGAGGCAAACTAAAGTTAGAGAACGGAAACAAAACATTCAGCAATTTTTCCATTTGTAAAGGAGCATAACTCTAGAACGGTAAAAGTGACGCCACCAAAAATCAAACTGGATTTGTGTTTTGTGGTAATGATGCAAACTAAAGTTAGAGAACGGCGGGGGTATAAAAATTGATGGTAAAGTGAAAATATAGGCCAATAAACTGCTCTGCTGAGCGCAGCTGGATACGACCGCAGAGGTCCAACCCTGAACAGTTGGGGCAAAAATGGACAAAATATTCAAGCTTGATACAGGTCTGAATTTGGATTGTAATTAAACATTTGACACATTATAGGTTTCTGACACAGAATAAATGTAGTCAAAGAACTTGAATTTGGTTATATGATTTGAATTTATATTCAATTGAAGATTTCTTGCTGCTGTGCAAAACACTGTGCTGTTGTGCAATACTTAGTAAATCTGTTTTCAGACTATATACAAAGAATTATCAAAATAATTTGTGACCCCCAATTTTTTGGGGAGAAATTTGATAATTTTTTAAATCTTGAGGAAAAAAAATTACCCCCCCCCCCCCCCTCCAAAATTTTTTTTTTACCCCCCTCCAAAAAAAATTTTTTAAAGAAATTTTCTTTTTGTAAAATGTGGTACAATTTAAGAGACATCCATACACTTGAACACAAGTTATTGTCTGAAAACTAGAAAATTGCTTGTTTTGGCCCCTTTTTGGCCCCTAATTCCTGAATGGTTTGGGCAATTACCCCCAAAAATGTATCCCAACCTTCTACTTGCAGTATTGAACCTTGTGGTACAATTTCAGAGCAATCAAAATACTTATACACAAGTTATTGTCCTGAAACTAGAAAAATGCTTGTTTTGGGCCCCTTTTTGGCCCCTAATTCCTAAACGGGCTGGACCATCACCCCCAAAAACAATCCCAACCTTCCTTTTGTGGTATTGAACCTTAAGGTTAAATTTCATAGAGAACACTTAAACTTAAGTTATTGTCCAGAAACCAAATGTCTTCGGACGATGACGACAACGCTGACGACGATGTGATAGCATTATATGAATGCAAAATTTTTTTGTAGTCGTATAAAAAAGATCCTGATACCTAGTCTTTTCATAAAGTTAGAAAATTTTAAAAGTAGACTTCTCTAAATATTGAAATATCTGTCTAGTTTGTTGGAGAAATAAATCTGAGTTCAGACAACATAGTTTTTTCAACCTAATACTTCCATAAATCTGAAATTCAATAACAAGAAAAATATTGTTTACCTTATACTCCCATAAATCTGAAGGATGTTTCATTCCCGTTTCTCTCAGGCTATCTATAGCTGTTAAAATGGCTGCCTTATGTAATGGTACAGAAATGTTCAATATAGATGTCAGCCCTTCTTCATTTAATGCTACTAACAATCGTCCATCTAAAATTTAAAGAATCAGAACTATCATGAAACCTTACAATTGGAATGACTGAAAATCAACATAAAAAAATACACCATGATGTCTCCCCAACTGCAATGCTTGTATATATTGTATTTAAAAGGGCAATGAACAGAGCCTGTCAAATGCACATGTTCATAAATGCACAATATTTTTTGAAGGAACAGGCACCATTCTTAAAACATTAGATTGCTGGAGTGTACCATGATGTCAAGGTCATATCGCATATGTCAGAAGCATATATAAATATATAAATATACACATTACAAACATTGTACATTAAAAATATTGTTCACTGGCATCACAACTGGGTGGTGAAAATGGGATCAAGACTATATAATATATGTTAGCTAGAGGAGTATATGCTTCACATTACCAATCTATACAGCAAACAGTGTATGCAGTAATGATAAGTTATTGTGAAACAGGATTCATCCTCAAAACTTAACCTTGTCAAGGCCATTTGACATATATGAGACAGAATTATACATCTACCAATATATCCACACACCAATTTTACTAACCTATCAGTATCATTGTCCTTGAGGAACAGCTCTCACCCCGAAAACTTAAACCTGATCACTGGAGGGCTAATATGAAGTCGAGGCCAATTGACATAATAATGTGAACAAGACATATCTTATTTTTTATATTTATATATTATACTCCTACCCACCAATCCACACATCAATAGTGTTTACATATCAAGAATTGATACTAATGAACATGTCTCAACCTAAAAAATTAACCTGACCATTGGAGGATTAATATGAGGTCAAGGCCATTTGTCATATATGAACCAGACATACACTCCTACCCACCAATCCATAAACCAATATAGGTGATCTATCAAGAATTGTTACTAATAATCATGTCTCAACTTAATAACTTAACCTGACCATTGGAACATGAAAAGGGCAGATGTCAGATGGACATATACCGGTAGTATAATCAACATACCATATATTATATACAATCACTCTAGAACAGACCTCATCCTGAAAACATAACATGACCACTCCAGTATGAAAATGAGGTAAAGGTCATATGACAATCACTGGCTGATATGAACAATGTCCATACAGATTATTGTCACCGTATATCCTACCAAATATTTGTCCAAAACACAAGTAGTCACCATTAAACTATCACAATCAATAAAATGTTTCAATACAGGTTGAGCAAAACAAGCTAATTTTTAAAACTCCAGTTTTTGTCTCCTGTTCAAAATTTTTCTACAGATCTTAGTGAAACAAAGAAAAACAATTTGATCAACATACCAATTGACTTATTGATAAAGTTATCCCTGTATGATTCTGTCCATGGCATACTTGATAACCATGCATTAACATCCTCTACTGTCCATTGTCTGACATGCTTCTTTGTCAGTAAATCATCATCAGTGTTTCTCCAGTACCAAACCAAGTATATAATCTACAAAAAATATACACTTTTACAGTAAAGTTTGGGTACAGTACCAAAAAATCTCCATGGAAATGAGATATGCCAATGCTAAGTAACAACTACATACCAATTATCATTGACTTCTCATAAGGCCCTTGATCTTAACTCAAACTTTTAATCATGTCAACTATGGAAAATTCACCATGACTGGCGAGGTGATGCCTAATATTCTCCATGGAAATGAGATGCTAAAAAAAATGCATACCAAATATCATTTAAGATCCCCCTTCAACTGACCTAGTCACTAACTTTAATATGTAACTATTCAAAAGTCTCAACGTCAATAGACAATAACAAAGGGACTGGGCCCAAAATTCTCCAAGGAAATCAGATTTGCCAACTTTATAACAAAAATCAATATCTACAGTTTGCTAAAAAAAAAAATTCTGAACTTACTGATAAAAATTATGACCCAAGCTGCACAAGCAAAATCATTTAAATGATTTATTATAAATTAAATGCAGAATGTGATCATGGGACACAGATGATGCCCCCGCTTGCATATAACGTCAAAAAGGGAAATAACTCAAGAACGGTATAAGTGATGCCACCCAAATTCGAACTTGATCTGAGTTTTGAGGTAATAAGCATTGTCTAACATTTGGTTGAGGCAAACTTAAGTTAGAGAATGGATATGAAAAATTCAGCAATTTTTTCATTTGTAAAGGGGCATAACTCTAGAACGGTAAAAGTGATGCCATTCAAATTCAAACTTTATCTGTGTTTTGTGCTAATACTAAAGCATTGTGTATAAGTTTCATAACATTTGGTTGAGGCAAACTAAAGTTAGAGAACAGAAACCAATTTCGGGACGTATGTACAGACGGCCAAGGGTAACACTTAATGAATAAAAAACCATTTTCAATACAAAAAATAACCAATTTTTTTACTGTTCTCTTTATTGAAAATGCACCATGGGTTATTCATATAGACAAACTTATGTTCTCTCAATTGTAGGGTTATCATTCACACTTAAACAACAAAAAGGGATTCATTAAATAATCACTGTATGACAAGTGCTTTTGTAAACAATTCATTAGTGAATTGACAACAAGGCAGCAAACAGTTATATTCATATATAAGTAAACTCAAGTTTGGTCAGTCATTATTGTGATATACATATTATTTCACTTGTTTTTTATAAGAAAGTTAGAAACCTTTTAATACTTAAGTCAAAGTCATAATTTCATTTTGTTACTTGTCTGGAAATTGATTGAAGTATTAAATTAGGCTGACGACGGATTCTTAGGTATACCTCTACTTTCATAAACTGGAAACTCTTATGTTATTGAAATTATCAGTAAAAAAAAAACATTGCAAGCTAGACTTGTTTGTGAACTGTTAATATTCTAATATTGATTATAACTAATAACATTTTTAAGCAGATTTTTAACCTGCTACCCTTTCATTTACTCACTGTAACTATTCCTAACATGCAAAGTATCCCAGAACAAAAATCTGCACCATTTCTGTTCCGGTTTCTTTCCCAGTTAAAATTGATTGAGTTAGATGGCACAGTGACTGTCATAGCTTTGTCATATTGCTCTACCAGTTTTTTCATTTCTGATGTCATAATAGTAGATTTTCTTTCCTCTATCTTTTCTTTGAAAGCTTTTTCTGTCAATGTTCTAAAAAATAAAAATGTCACAATTTTATGCCTCTTAATCATGCATGGCATAGGTTAAATTCAAATTTTGACAAGAGCTGTGCATGAACTTTCTCTCTAAAATCCTGATTCCATCAGGCTGTGTGATTTCAATGGAGAATATCTTTGAACAAGAGGCTGTCATAGTGACAGCAAACTGCATTTTCCTGCATGAAAATGATATTTGCAAATCTGGACCCCTAAACATGATCATGTAAAAAAAAAAGTTTAGATTCAGCATTTCAAAGAACCCCATATATTCAATTTTTGTTGAAATCAAACAGTTTGATTTTGGACCCCCGATTAGGACCAACTTGAAAACTGGGCTCAAAATCAAAAATCTATATACATGTTTATTAATAAACAATATAAGTTTTAGTTTTTAAAGGAGTTTGCTCCATATAAAAATATATATATAGCATTCAGAAAATTAGTTTATACAGAATAACAAACAAGCCTACCACAAAATTCTTCAAAACATTTACCTAAAGAAAAAGAAAAAAAAATAATTTCCAAAATATCAGTTATCATTAATACTATAATAATAATTAATATTAATCTATAAAACTTATCTGTAATTAATTTCAAAATATATAATAATGAGCAGTAAATTTCTAACTATATGTGTACCGTCCTACAGAGCTTACCTTCAACAACACTTAGGAAACACAAAATTTTCAAATAAATCTGTCACTCCAATTATAATTTTGTTAGTTGATAATTACCACATGTTTGTTATCTTGATAAAAGGTGGAAATTATTGCATGAATAAAACAGATACAATCATTGATAGACTATCTATCCATATACTTATTAATTGCACCATTTCTGTTCAAAGGGAAATAACTCAAAATAAATAAATCATATAATAAGCAGTGAAAAGTATCACTTTTGCTACTGAAAGGTCTACAACTCAACATCAAGAACAGCTAAAATTGTGAAAATTGAATTTGACCTTCATTTAGTCACAGGAAACAACATATCTAAATTTGAAAAGATTTCGTCAAAGCGTTTTCATGTTAATGAATGGACACTGTTTGGCAGCTGCAGAAATAACAGATGTTGGCAACTAAAGCAGTAATAGCAGATGTTGGCCACTATTGCAAGGTTCTATAAAACTATTAAATCAATCTTATATGAAAATGTGATATTCAGGTTGATGGCCCTCATTTGCCATTTATACTTTGTAACTGAAGGCAATACATTAAACCTGTTGGCATCTGTAAGAAATTAACTTTCCTGAAGAATTCAATAGAAACTAGATGTGTAGGAACGACACTAATGGCCCTGCTTGCAAAAAAAGCTTGAAGCCATTTTTAGTAGATATTTGAGAATAAAAGTCTTTATACTGTTATTTTCACATAATTAATTTTCAAAGTCCAAAGTCGGCACAAATCAGCGGAGCGGAACCAAACGTAAACTCCACCTGTAACCCATCATAGTAGACTCACATACTAAACATCAGCTCCATACATGTATGTGAAGGCGTTTAGAAAAAAGTCCATATAACTATTCGTTGCAGAATGACGGAATGACAGATAAGGGTAAAACTATATGGCCCCTATATGAACCTTGATCACTGATCAATGAAATGAGGTCAATGTCTGGTGGTCCTTGTCTGACAGACAAATTAACCTTGCAAGGATCCCATATAGGAAATATAGCCAGTCTATTACTCATTATACAAGAGAAAATCACAAGACAAAAAAAAATATACAGTTTTTTAAGCAGTCACTGAACCATGAAAATGTGGTTAAGGACAATGGACATATGACAGATGGAAACATCGTAACAAAAGGCATCTGTATACTAGGTATGAAGCATCAAGGCTTTCCACCTTCTGAAATATAAAAGCTTTATACAAAAATATAAGGCCACCACTAGAATAGCATCCCTATGTCACTCGTCCTGCAACTTATGGACAAAAACTTAAGCTGCTGACATCAAAATTTGTAAGGTAACACAATTGTAATTTTCAAAGATTTATTTATTACGAATCCAATCATTGATGAAATCTTGATAAGATATCGCCTGAAATAGCTGGTGACTATAATATGAAAACAAATTATAACCTGACAATAACTACTTTACAGTCAAAAGATAGTAGCAAAAGTGGAGGAAGTCAGGATATTTGTTTTCAAAAATATGAGATTTGAACCTCCATCTCAGGAAATTAGCTTTCAGGAAAGATTTTTTTCGATAAACAATTCTGGAAGGCTCCCATGTAAATCCCATCATCGCACATTTAAAACTTCTACTAATTTCAGTTTTTTTCAATACTCACCTAATAAGACTATTAATTTCAGGTTTTTCCCTGTACTGTTGTCTACAGACAGGACATTCTTTTTTCTTTGAAGTTGAAAACCACTGTGCCAAGCATGGACGACAAAAATTGTGACCACATCGTAATGTTGTTGGAAATATCAAAATGTCATAACAAACACCACAGTTAACATCGCTCTGTTCTAAATCATTTTCAAAATCAGCAACTGTTTCCCATTCGTCGTCCATGTCCTTATTTCCTTCCTCACTTTGGCCTTGAAGGTCTTTTTCAACAGTTCTCATCAGAGACATTACCTTCTACTTTCTGTTTCTGAAATTTAAAAAAAAAAACACATACAATATAAAAATAAAAGATGTGGTGTGATTGCCAATGAGATAAATATCCATAAACACCTTAAGGACAAGGATGTAAACAATAAAAGTTTATTACAGCCTTTAACAATGAGCAAAACCAATCACAATTTTAATAATCAGCTATAAAAGGCACCAGGATAACAATATATGTGAAACAATTCAAAAGAGATAACCAACAGCCTGATAAAAACATGATATTCATCTTATCGCATCTTACAGTGTGTACATTTTATAACTTGTACAGTTTGCTAGAATTTGTTCTAATGAAGCTGACTTAATCGAGCATAATGTTCCATTAACAAAAAAGTTACTTTTACAGTTGTTATCAGCTTATCTGTAAATATAAAAATTTTCAAAAACAAAAACTCTCATCCTACCTTTTATTGTAATGTCGTAAATAGAACTAGAACATTGAAAAATGATCTATTTAAACATGTTAAAGTTCTTACATCTTTCAACAGCAATGGCTACAGGTGTGATTTACTAATTAATTTAGTTAAAACGGTTTGGTTTTACAATGGTCGGAGGATTTAAATTACTTGCTGGCCTCTCACAAATACTGCTGGTTTCAATTTTTTTTCTTAAATTTTATGATTAGAATCCTTTTGCTGTTAGTAGTCTTTTTGATTATTATGTTTCTCTTCAACAACTGTTTTCAATCAACAGCTGTGGTTACCTTATCTAGCTTCCTGTAGTAGTGAGCACAGTTAGATAGGCAAAGGAGGGGGTGATCACAAACAATTTATTTAACCCTCTACATTTTGAGTCTGTACAAAGTCAGACTATCTTAATTGTTAAAATTGAGAATGGAAATGGGGAATGTGTCAAAGACAAAGAGACAACAACCTGACCAAAGAGCAGAAAACAGCCGAAGGCCATCAACGGGTCTTCAACACAGCGAGAAAATCCCGCATCCCGAGGCGGGCTTCAGCTGGCCCCTAAACAAAAATGTGTACTAGTTCAATGAAAATGGACATCACACTAAACTCCAAAACATATGAATGAACTAAAATTAAAAAACATACAAGACTAACAAGACTAACAAAGGCCAGGGGCTCCTGACTTGGGACAGACGCAAAAATGCGGCGGGGTTAAAAATGTTTTGTGAGATCTCAACCCACCCCCTATACCTCTAGCCAATGTAGAACAAACAAACACACAGCAATACGCACAGTGAAACTCAGTTCAAAAGAAGTCTGAGTCCGATGTCAGAATAGATAACAAAAGAAACTAAGCAAAATTACAATGATTCATAAATTAACAAAGCACTACTAGCAGTTACTGACATGCCAGCTCCAGACCTCAATTAAACTGATTGAAAGATTATGTCGTTATCATATGAAAATCAAGCACAATCCCTCCCGTTAGGGATTTAGTATCATATTATCATAAAATCTAAATATCATTATTTTCTGTCTATAAAGAAATAACATCAAAAATGTGGTGCACACTGACTAAGCTGTGTAGCGTGTTATTTAAAAGTGTGCACCACATTTTTGAGGTTTTTTCAAAAAGACAGAAAAAATATTGGAAATTAATTTAAATAAACAGATCTCCCTCTGACATGTAAAGTTCTGATTTTGGTGATACTTTTTGTCCCTCAATTTTGGAATTAATTTTGGCCTCGAGCATTACTGAAGAGACATTTAATGTTGAAATGTGCATCAAGTGCATTAAAATTGGTATAGTTAATGTTATCAGGTTATCAAAAACAGAAATTTCAAAAAACAGGGAAGTTTTTAATTTTCTGAAGCTTCAAATGCATTTGAATTTTATTTATCTAGTTGTTGTCAGGAGCACAGGTTTGTCTGTATTTAGAGTAAATTTTATAGTGTAAAGGCTGTCAGATTTTTATTTGAATAGAAGCAGAAATAGTCATTTTAAGAAATTACGAGAAATCCTATGTATGTTTCCTAGCAACTGTTCTGTTTCAATGATGTTTTCCAGTATTTTTCAAAACATTTTCATCTTCATTATGAAAATTTATCCCCAAATTCAATATCGCTGCAATAATCGTGAAGGTGCCTATCACTTCTGCAAGAGTAACTCCTGATGATCCTTAATTTAAAAAAAATCATGTTTGTATTTAGTATCAGAATAGAATTACATTTCTGAATGCTCTAATCGTGTTTCATAAAGATGTTTACTCAATGTATAAATGTATGTTCAGTAGAAATGGGTCTCTTATTGTAGATTATTTTCTCGGTTCTTGATTTGAGTGTTGTTGTTTTCTGTTTCCAAACAAACCGAAAGTATAAAGCAGCCGCTTATAGCATATAAATTTACGATATGTAGGCTATATTCATTCGATAATCATAATTTATCAGACACTTAATTTCAGAAATAATTTCAATATTTGCTTATGTCATAATTGTTTCTAGGGCTTATTGAATTAAACATGTGAACAATTTTGTGTGTGTTATAAGCGACAAAAATGGAAGTCACAAGAAAAAGTGAGAGGGCTTTTCAAATCTATATTTTATAAGTCCAAGTAATCAATAGATGTCCCTGCCAAGCCTGTTTGTAAAAATCCTCCAAAATTTAAGTGTTGTTTTAACATCAGATAATTATGTATTGTTAATGTCTGAAAAGTATGTGAAATATCTTGTGATCATTATAATTTCTGTCCGACTATCTTTTAAAAAAAAAAATTTCCGAATAATAGGCTGATTACAAGCATATCAATCGAGTAGCAGATACAGACAATATACAATATAAAAATTGTTATAAATACTACTGGTTTGTTTGGTTCTTTTCGTATGGGTGTCCGGTAGCTTGTCATATGCATGTTGATGTATGAAAGATCAGCATTGATGAGATCTAGAAATAAGTCATATAACTACTTATTGGAGTTATTTCCCTTCAGTCACTATTTTTATCCTTTTATTTTTTGCGTTATTTTGGATACTATCTTGAAGACTTCGTGATAGAAACTGCACAACAAAAATGTTTGATTTGCAAATAGTGCAGCCATATGGGATCCCTTTACCCAGGAAAATATAGATAAAATAGAGCGGGTTCAAAGAAAAGCAGCTTGCTACATTTTCAACAATTACAGTAACGAATTAAGTGTCACTAGCATGATAAATAGGCTTAACTGGATACCTCTATACCAACAAAGAGTAAACATCAGATTATGCTTATTCTACAACATTGTTAATGAACTTTTAGCAATTCCAACAGAAACCTACCTGGTTCCACTATACAGACCATCTAGACACTACAATACTATGGCATACACTATCTTCAGCCTAAGACCTGACTTCTTCAAATTCTCATTCATCCCAGGAGTAGTAATATAAAAATAAGTAGATGTGGTATGATTGCTATCCACCAAAGTTCAAATGAAGTGGATGTAACAATAGCCTGACTGGAATAAATTACTGGACTCTACAGTGAATGCTCCCACTATAGAAGCTTTCAAGACACTGATTGCATAGATGATGGATTGTTTTTATCCTCCAACTACTGTACAGCATGCACTGTTTTTGATTTTTGATCTTTATTGTAAATAGACATTACCAGCACCTATGCACACACTAGTATTGAGTACTCATTAATGAGTTTAATTACTATATCAAAGAAGAAGAAGAAGAAGAAGAAGGGGAACCTATCAAACTGAATTTGTGGATTTATCTACAAATGACAATATTTGATTAGTTTAAGCATTTCTTGAAAACTCTTCTAGATAGAGAGAAACTATGAACATCCAAACAAAATCTATATGATATTAATATGTAACAAAATTGTCAGACTGTCAGATGTCAGACTTCTTATTCAAGGGTAATCGTCCTTAAAATATTCTCCATCTGGATCAAACTTAGTCACAATCTTACCTTTTGTGTTAAAGATTACTGCCACTGTTTATAATGTTTTTGATGTTACATATTTTTAACAGGTGAGCTATTCCAGCTGCTAGGAACATCTAGTTATTAAATTCCTTGCAGGTGAACTGGTTCAGTGCAGGAATACATACATTTTCTGAGTTTCAAATGTTCATACCTTTGGAACCTTAGCATTTTAAACTTATTACCTGTTAAATTATATTGGAAATTCCTCATTAAACTGAAATTCAGTATGATATAAATTCTATTTTGGAGATTCTTTTTCAGATTTTAAAGAAGTTTTGCCAGAAGTTGATAAAGCAATAAAAGAATGTTGTTTCATTGCAATAGATGGTGAATTTTCAGGTAGATATATAATCAATATAAAAATACATTCTTGTAGTTATCCTTAAGTATTTAAATAAATTCATTTTGCTGGTATATGTTTATATTATGTTAATGTACTAAAATATATGATGTTAAAATTAAATTAACTTTAGGTCTAAATAGACTTTTTTTTTAGTTGTCTAATGCTAAAACATAAGTCATGTGCTTTGCTAAATTTTCTTACAACAAAATTTGGTTGACCAAAATAAAAAATCATTTAAATGACCATACAATACTGCGGTTTAGTGCTTGTGATTTACTTTAGCCATGTTAGCCACTAACCATATATGCATTGTTCTAATAAAAGTTATATTTGTTCTACAATCATTTGCAGAAAATATGTTCATGATGCTACTACACAGGGGCTCTAAGAGTCTTTCACAAGAAATCTTACAACAAAAAATAATCATACATATACTGAAATGTTGACTTGAGAGTATTTTTCTTGTACGTTTTTTTGTGAAATTGATTGCATGGCTTTTAACATTGTCTTTTGGGCTAGTTTGTTGAACAGTTTTTTGGTGTTTAACATTAATATTAAGTACACAGTCATCAAAATTATAAAACAAACGCAATACATTTTGTAGATTATAATTTGCATAGTCATGTAAAAGAATGTTTCAATAGTAAGAGCAGAAAATACATGATACATGTACATGTAGATCAAAAGTGAACAGTCAGAATTGAGGTTTTTGGATTCTCAAACTAGTTAATATGATGCTTATTGACTTAGTCATGTTTGAGTAGAAAAAATCCCAGAAATCACCTAGAAAAAGAAGACAAAATGGAATTTCAGTCAGAAAGATCTGTATTAACAGAGAAGTCAGTACACGTATTACCAGTCAATGATTTGCATATTGTATTTTGTAAAGGTTTGGATGCAGCAAACCACAGCCACATTGCACCCTTTGATACACATGAAGAGAGATATGGTAAAGTAAAAAAGGTAACAGTATTATGCAAATGTTGTCATCTATATAAACATATATTTTTAGTGTTTTAAGTCAGATTTAACCAATGAGCATCTTGAATTTTCTACAAAATTATCTATCATTAAAGGCAATATTGCAAAATTATATTTTAAAAAAGTTGGGACTCTTTTTTATAGCTCCGTTTTTAGCTCACTTGGCCCAAAGGGCCAAGTGAGCTTTTCTCATCACTTGGCGTCAGTCGTCCGTCATCGTTAGCTTTTTACAAAAATCTTCTCCTCTGAAACCACTGGGCCAAATTTAACCAAACTTGGCCACAATCATCATTAGGGTATCTAGTTTAAAAAATGTGTCCGATGACCCTGCCAACCAACCAAGATGGCCACCATGGCTAAAAATAGAACATAGGGGTAAAATGTAGATTTTGGCTTATATCTCTGAAACCAAAGCATTTAGAGTAAATCTGACATGGGTAAAACTGATTATCAGGTCAAGATCTATCTTCTAAAATTTTCAGACAAATCTGACAACCTGTTGTTGGGTTGCTGCCCCTGAATTGGTAATTTTAAGGAAATTTTGCAGTTTTTGTTATTATCTTGAATATTATTATAGATAGAGACAAACTGTAAACAGCAATAATGTTCAGCAAAGTAAGATCTACAGTACGCACAGAGAGTTTGTAATCGCGAACTCTAATCACGGATTATACTCCCAATTTCCTCCAAAGATTCTCTCCCAACACCGCGTGGCTGTTAATTGGTTTATTGCCCATCGGATGGACTGAAAATTAATGACGCGTGACAACATAATCGGATTAGCCAGATTTATTACCTTTGTACATTTAATCGATCTTGATTGCACCTGTGTGCTTTAAAACACGGTATTAAAATTTCCTTTCTTTGACAGATAAAAATGTGACATTTTCATTCAAAATAAGATAATTATTCTTGTATGTATTTGCCCCATGTCATTGTCATTTGAAATAATTTTTGTTTTTTCAACAAAGACAATTTTACTACAATTAGAATCTTTTATGACCTACTCAGTGAGCAATATCCGGTTCATTAATTGTTCAATATATAAATATCAACTGGCTTAAAACAAAATGATGTTTTTACGGTAATTTGTCCAATCTAAACCCAAGAGTTAATTTATCGGATCAACAAGTGAACTCTGTTACTTTCAATTTATTTTGCAATGTAAAATATTATGTTTCACTACCTCGGTAGATTACCGACTTGAAATATTTGAACTCAGAAAAGAAACTGTAAAGTGACAACTCTGTTGAACGAAGGGAAAACGTTTTGTATGCAATGTGCCCTATATTCATAAAAACACAACACTGAGAGACGTTCCCCGCCCAGACACAACACAATAGTCACAACCTAATTTAATTATATGAAGAAAAAAATATCATGTGTTGTTTATCTCTGTTATGATCTGTTATTCTGTCCTTTATTATTTAAAATAAAATTGGATGGGCACAATCCGTATTTTACTGCTCGTTAAGAGTCCTTGGCGAAATAAAAAAAAGAAGTATTTCAACAATTAATACTATAGAATATTTAAATGAAATTATATCGTGTTCTACAAGAAAAAAATATGTGAAAAAAATGTGGATTGGATTTTTACGATCTACACATTTTCACAGAGGATCTCTACCAACGCCAACAGGAACTGAACGACATGCATCCTGTTTTCATCTACCATTTATGTATATTGTTGACCATGGACGTATAAATAATGTCCAGGTTTATGTTCTGTGTTGACTGAGAAACGTAAAATTAAAAGGCTGGTGTTCGTTTATTCAGAAAAATATTATATTTTAGATTCCGGTTAATCAATTGTAAAAGGCCCTTCTAGAGCCTCAATCTTAAGGCATACACATGTCAATCATTCCAAAGCAAATTTAAACCCCGAATGAATTTTCCCACGGTCATCCAGAAAGGTCACCTGAGTTTACTGTTACGTGATAATATTTCCCGCCAAATAAAAATCTCGTGGTCAAAATTGATGTCACTATTTTTAGCATTCAATATTGTGAGCGAAGTCAAGTTCAAAGTTCAACCACGGACTGTTGATCACTGAGATGTGTATCGTCTTCCCACGGCAATTAATTTCTTTTAAAAAATTTAAAAATCACTGTCCTTTATACAACACACAAGTTTACATTCATTGTGCGTAAATGAATATTATGCAACGACGAGTTGATGCAGCTATATATAGAAGTATTCCTGTTGTAGCCGAAATGTAATTATTTATCCTAAAGTAATGCCAACAAATCTTAAAGAGAAAATGCCGTAGACTTATTAAGCATAACGAATGGTGAATAGTATTTTCTTTTTTACTTGCATATACAAATTTTCTTTAAACTGCTCACTTTTATATTCAGCGTTAGTTTCCGTTTATTTTTACGCAAGTATGTCTCTTTTCGTAAATAAAATAATTTACCGATGAACTTAAACAAGGTCAAAATCTAGTATAGTTTTTGTTATAAAACTTTAATGCAATGGAAAGAATTAACAACAACATTCTGCTTTTAAATCTTTAATTTGTTTCAAGCAATTATGTAATTGTAAAATGAAAATGGCGTGGACTTATTAGCATAACGAATAGTGAATAATATTTTCTTTTTTACTTGTATACAAAACTTTGAGACATGTAATTTTCCTTTAAACTGCCCACATTTATTCAGCGTTAGTCTCCGTTTATTTTTACACAAGTATATCTCTTTTGAATTAAATATTAATTTACTGACCAGAAAAAAAAACGAGGTAAAAATCAAATATAGTTTTTGTCGAGCCTGCGACTTTTGTCGCAGAAAGCTCGACATAGGGATAGTGATCCGGCGGCGGCGGCGGCGTTAGCTCACTTCTTAAAAGCTTTATATTTTAGAAGGTGGAAGGTCTGGATGCTTCATACTTTGTATATGGATGCCTCATGTTACGAAGTTTCTGTCAGTCACATGTCCAATGTCCTTGACCTCATTTTCATGGTTCAGTGACTACTTGAAAAAAAAGTTCAGATTTTTTGTAATGTTAGATTCTCTCTTATTATAAGTAATAGGATAACTCTATTTGGTATGTGCGTACCTTGCAAGGTCCTCATGCCCGTCAGACAGTTTTCACTTGACCTCGACCTCATTTCATGGATCAGTGAACAAGGTTAAGTTTTGGTGGTCAAGTCCATATCTCAGATACTATAAGCAATAGGTCTAGTATATTCGGTGTATGGAAGGACTGTAAGGTGTACATGTCCAACTGGCAGGTGTCATCTGACCTTGACCTCATTTTCATGGTTCAGTGGTTATAGTTAAGTTTTTGTGTTTTGGTCTGTTTTTCCTATACTGTATGCCATAGGTCTACTATATTTGGTGTATGGAATGATTGTAAGGTGTACATGTCTAGCGGGCAGGTGTCATCTAACCTTGACCTCATTTTCATGGTTCAGTGGTCAAAGTTAAGTTTTTGAGTTTTGGTCTTTTTTTCTAATACTATATGCAATAGTTCAACTATATTTGGTATGTGCGTACCTTGCAAGGTCCTCATGCCCGTCAGACAGTTTTCACTTGACCTCGACCTCATTTCATGGATCAGTGAACAAGGTTAAGTTTTGGTGGTCAAGTCCATATCTCAGATACTATAAGCAATAGGTCTAGTATATTCGGTGTATGGAAGGACTGTAAGGTGTACATGTCCAACTGGCAGGTGTCATCTGACCTTGACCTCATTTTCATGGTTCAGTGGTTATAGTTAAGTTTTTTTGTTTTGGTCTGTTTTTCTTATACTGTATGCAATAGGCCTACTATAGTTGGTGTATGGAATGATTGTAAGGTGTACATGTCTAGCGGGCGGGTGTCATCTGACCTTGACCTCATTTTCATGGTTCAGTGGTCAAAGTTAATTTTTAGCTCACCTGGCCCGAAGGGCCAAGTGAGCTTTTCTCATCACTTGGCGTCCGTCGTCCGGCGTCGTCCGGCGTCGTCGTCCGTCGTCGGCGTTAACTTTTTACATTTTGAACTTCTTCTAGAGAACCACTGAATGGAATGAAACCAAACATGGCATGAATCTTCCTTATGAGGTGCTGACCAAGTGTTGTTACTTTGTAGCCTATCCATCATCCAAGATGGCCGCCAGCGGGGGACTTAGTTTAACATAGGACCCTATGGGAAATGCATACAAATGACTTCTTTTAGAGAACCACTGAATGGAATGAAACCAAACATGGCATGAATGTTCCTTATGAGATGCTCACCAAGTGTTGTTACTTTGTAGCCGATCCATCATCCAAAATGGCCGCCAGCGGGGGACTTAGTTTAACAAAGGACCTATGGGAAATACATACAAATGTCTTCTTTTAGAGAACCACTGAATGGAATGAAACCAAACATGGCATGAATCTTCCTTATGAGATGCTGACCAAGTGTTGTTACTTTGTAGCCGATCCATCATCCAAGATGGCCGCCAGTGGGGGACTTAGTTTTACATAGGACCCTTTGGGAAATACATAAAAATGTCTTCTTATAGAGAACCAATAAATGGAATGGAACCAAACATGGCATGAATGTTCCTTATGTGATGTTGACCAAGTGTTGTTACTTTGCAGCCGATCCATCATCCAAGATGGCCGAAAGCGGGGGACTTAGTTTAACATAGGACCCTATGAGAAATACATACAATTGTCTTCTTTTAGAGAACCACTGAATGGAATTGAACCAAACATGGCATGAATGTTCCTTATGAGTTGCTGACCAAGTGTTGTTACTTTTTCAGTCGATCCATCATCCAAGATGGCCTCTAGGGGGGGGGGGGGCTTAGTTTAACATAGGACCCTATGGGAAATACATACAAATGTCTTCTTTTAGAGTACCACTAAATGGAATGAAACCAAACATGGCATGAATGTTCCTTATGAAGTGCTGACCAAGTGTTGCTACTTTGTTGCCGATTTACTGTTCAAGATGGCCACCAGGATATTTTATAAAATAACGGGACCAATATTAATCAAAATTTGGCCTCAATCATTATTTGGGTATCTGTTATGATTTTTATCTATCTTTACATGATTTCTAAAACAAAGTAGAGTCAGGTGAGCGACACAGGCTCTTGAGAGCCTCTAGTTTGAGTTTTGTTCTTTTTTTCTAATACTATATGCAATAGTTCAACTGTATTTGGTGTATGGAAATATTTTATGATCTATTTGTCAGTCACACAGTTTTTTTTTTACCTTGACCTCATTTTCAAGGTTCATTGCTCAGTGTTAAGTTTTTGTGTTTTGGTCTGTTTTTCTTAAACTAAAAGCAATAGGTCAACTATATTTGTTGTATGGAAGAATTGTTAGCTGTACATGCCTGCCTAGCATGGTTCATCTGACCGTGACCTCATTTTCATGGTTCATTGGTCAATGTTTAGTTTACTTGGTTAATAATAAGTTTATGTCACAGTTGTAATAAAGCTTTATATTTAGGACTATCAACATAATATCAATGATAAGTAAAGAAGGCGAGACATTTCAGTGTGTGCACTCTTGTTTTTTAATAAAACTATTTTTAAATGTACAGTGAAATTGAAAGAAACAACAACGTTTTGCTTTTAAATCTTTTATTTGTTTCAAGCAATCAGAAATATAACCTGATTATCAATAGACAGGAAATACAATTGTTTAATTACATAAGTAATCTCACATACCTTGACTGTCGTGTGCCGGTATAGATCAGAAGGATTAGGGCAATTAATTACCAGGTGTGACACCGCGTCACACCGGACTGGGAGAGATGTCGCTAATACAATAAACAAAAGGTAGCGAATTTACGCGGAAGTCGGAGGGAATACTCCCAAATTTCTCCGAGAATTTAGGGAGGGATGTCGGAGTTTCCTGGTGTCACACCAAGAAAAAACTTGGTGTTCGGAGTTTGGGAAGCCTTTCGCGAAATGTGTACTGTACAAATAAGTTGTCATGACCAAAATTGTCAGTCGACCCCTTTAGGAGTTATTGCCCTTAATAGTAAATTTTTAACAATTTTTCGTAAATTTTTGTAATCTTTTACAAATATCTTCTTCTCTGAAACTACTGAGACAAATTTAACCATACTAGGCCATAATCATTATTAGGGTATCTAGTTAGAAAAATTTGTCCGATGACCCCGCCTTCCAACCATCATGGCCGACTTGGTTAAAAATAGAACATAGGGGTAAAATGCAGTTTTTGGTTTATATCTCTGAAACTAAAGCATTTAGAGCAAATCTGACAGGTGGCAAAAATGTTCATCAGATTTAGATTTATCTACCCTGAAATTTTCAGACGAATCCGACAACCCGTTGTTGGGTTGCTGCCCCTGAGTTAGTAATTTTACAAAAATTTTGCTGTTTTTTGTTATTATCTTAGATATCATTATAATATCTAATATCTAATACTATTAATTATGATTTTAACCTTATTTTACATGATTTCCAAAGTATCAGTAAATACAGGTGAAAAACACAGGCTCTTGAGAGCCTCTAGTTTTAAGTACTTATCAAAACAGTTATTGTAGTTAGTGTGTGCTTTGAAATTTCGGAAGTGATGTGTTTTGTTTTTTCAACAAAAACTGTTTTATTAGAATCACTTCCAGATCAGTTGAAAGACAGAAAATTGATTGTAATTGATCAAATTGCTAGTTGTTTCATTGTTTTGTTTATCTTTTGTCTTTTAAGTTTCTGTAAGAAATTTTAATCTGTATGTTATATTAAGTTGTGACTTGACAACTATGTCACATTTGCTGTGTGGATAAGAGGACATATATCTGTTAATTTTTTGGGTGGGGCTATGATTTTACCACCCTGGTTTTCATGCCAAAATGATTTAGAATAAAAATACTTTTGAAAATGATATTCTTGTCTTGAAAATAATACAATACATTTAAATTTTATTCTTTAAAAAAAAATCTTTTCAATTGATTTTCTTGAGATTTTAAAGAAGGATTATTCAATAATAAATTTGTAAAATAATGATTATTTCAGAGTTGTAGTGATTTCCTGATGTTCCAAGTTGGCATTTGCACTTTTAAATACAACCAGAAAACAGAAAGGTAATGAATATGATACATCTTTTACAGAAGTGACAAAGAAAGAAATTCAACCATTGACAAAAACACAAGAGTACTGAAAAGGACACATATTTGGATAGTCATTGCAGTATCATATATCATTTTAGTAATAAACATGATAAATTGAAAATTAATTCATAAAATCAAAGTTTGAATCAAATTTCAATTTAGGGCTGTTCCATAAAATCATATAAAGGACTAAGAGAAGGAATTTTGAAATCTCAACTTTTGGTGTGTGTTTTTGTACAGTGAAAGTGTAAGAGAAATTCAAAATTAGATAACTAATGTAAGGATGCATAAATGAGAATGTAGCAGCATACCACAAAAAAATAAACCACATTGACCTACATTTTATGCTTCACTGACTTATATTATGTTAAACATCCAAGTTCAGATCTCATATATTTCATGCCTGCAATATCATAACATTTTGTAAGGCTATATGACAGGGAGTGTAGCAGCATATTACAACCAATATGTTACTCTGGTCCTACATTTGACTATGCATATTTAAGTTTTAAATTCTGATTTTCTTTAATTTTGCTTTGATCTTTTCGTGATAATTTTCCAGCTCAAGTTTTATGACTAAGAATGGTTTTTCTCTGTTGAGAATGGAGCAAACATGATGATGACATAAGCCAATGTCAGTGGCTTTGCCTAGGAAAATAGTGATAAACTGATTATCTTTGGTCTTTTTACTCTAGGAAGCTGCATCTTCATTTCAATGGTCAATAAATAATAACTATTTTGTAAATCATACCCAAAACCTTCTAGAGCAGGATTATAATGATGCAAAGTGACATTGATTCAAAGTATGACTGTAGAAAAAAGGGAGGGTCTTTATAGGATGTTATCCAGATTTTTTGGGGAAATACTGAAACCACTAGGAATGTAAATTATTTGATTATTGCAAAATGGGATATTTTGAAAAAAAAAGAAGTAAAATATAGAAGTTTATTCCTTTATGTTGTAGGTATGAAGCCAGACCATTCAATTTCTATGTATTTCCTCGACCACACTCTCGAGTAGCTCCAGATCTCAGATTCCTATGCCAAGTATGTTGTGTATAAATCACATTTTTATAGCAATTTAACTGTAAAAGATCAAATATATTCAGCATATGGTACGACAAAAAGTTTCTGTTTCATTGAGGTTAATGAGATAAATAACAAAGTAGTTAAGTTATTGAACATTTGCACAAGAAATAATTGTCAAGGATTTCAGCATTTTTAGATGAATTTTCTTTCCTGAACAACTGAAAAATTGAAATTGACCTACTGAAATGTGTGGTAGTATAACTTCACCAGAACATTTTTTGTACTGTCCATAATCAAAGTCAATGTACCTGTGCGCAGAGTTTTTATCTGGTGAATGGCTATTTAAAACATCTTTTTTCGAACTAAGGAACTACTTTGGTCTTCATGTTATCCTAATCCAAACACATTAGAAAAATAAATTGATGTAATCTGACGACAATTACCAACTGATCAAGTTAAAAGCCAGTAAGTCAACTTCTTTATTTTGCATTTGGACTGCAGACATTTCTTGCTTGATGTGATCTTCATCTGGATGTTTGTTTTTATAGAATGAATACTGGGCTGTGTTATGCTCTTTGGTCGGGTTGTTGTCTCTTTGACACATTCCCCATTTTCATTCTCAATTCTATTGATATTCAAACTAAGCTAATGTCATAGAAGTAGATATCTATAGTCTGCATGTTTGGTTAATATTATTTTTTAAATGTAATAAAACAACAACATTTCGAAGGATTATGTGTTATTTTTATTAGATTGAAATATTTCAGTGTGTAGTCATGTTATTATCAGGACCTGAATCATGTTGATCAAATAAAAGTACCTTGTAATCCTATGAAGTGTTGTCATTTTTGATATATAGCTTGTGTTTCGAACAGTTTAATATAATGATGGACCAAATTTTCTCGTTTGAATTGTTTTACATTTGTCATTTTGGGGTCTTTTATAGCTGACTATGCGGTATGGGTTTTGCTCATTGTTGAAGGCCGTACAGTGACCTATAATTGTTAACTTCTGTGTCATTTGGTCTCTTGTGGAGAGTTGTCTCGTTTGCTATTATACCACATCTTCATTTTATACAAACAGTAATTAATATAACAATCTGCAGTTTTGTAAAAAAAGTTATATGATTGCAAGACATGTTTTGAAGTCAAAGTAAATAATTACAAGTTTAATTTTTGTAGGCATCTAGTATAGATTTCTTAGCATCACAAGGTTTTAACTTCAATAAAGTCTTCCTAGAAGGTATGTACTGTATATTATAACTTTAAATCCTATTCTAAAATTTCTTAGAACTAAAAGTAAATTGATTTTCTGTTCCTCACCATTCAGTTTGATGCACATCATATAGTGAAAAAACCTCCTTGGTAGTATCTTGATTGCATGCTCACCTGGAGGGCAGGAGAATGTGGGTCCAATCCCAAGCTGGGTCAAACAAAGACTGGAAAATTGGAATTTGCTGCTACTCAGAGAGAGAATGATGTGTATGTAGTGTAACATGTCTTCCAGTGGACTGAAACTTTGTGAACTAGCAACTTTAAAATCAAGCTCAGCGTGCTGGTTAATTACAAAGCAGGGTTCATATTCATATCACATCAATATGTTCTAGTCTTGATATGTAATATTTTCCACTGGACGAAGATGTAGTGCTATTTGGTTTCCTGGTGGTCACTTAACAGCCTTGTGCTGTCACAGTTTCAAATAATATAGCTAATAAAACTCTAATAGGTATATTTTTTAAACAAATCTCTTGTTTCTATTATATAAGAAAGCCATAAAAAATGTAATTTATTTTTCGTAGGTATATCATATCTGACACCAGAACAGGAGGGAAATTTAAGAGATGTCCTACAACAGAAACATAGAGAGGTTTCACTGTTTTCATCACCAGCCTTTACTACTCCTGGTACAGATGAACAGGCAGGGGTAACTAAAGGTCCTATACATATACCAGATGAACAGAAAGAATTCATTAGAAAGAATTGGTAGGTTTAATATGAGAAGGTCACAGTTCTACTATTTTTTTTTCAGTTTTTGAGTTGTTGCCCTTTAGATATCCATTTGAAATTTTTGTCATTGGGTCGTTGTCTCATTGATGTATACCCCATAACTCCTAATATTCTTATTGAAAAATATTCCAGTTGTCATAGAGAAATATTTTTCCGAAGGAAACATAGGAAGCATGGATGGCTTCAAACTAACATGGAGTTTCACCAAGTGATGTTAAAACAATTTCAGAATTTCCATGACCAAATAAGAAGTACATCTCATACATGATTGCATATACTTTACACAGCTTTTCCATGATATATATTTGACAGATGCAAACAATTTTCTTATTGATGCTAATACTGTTTTCAAAATAATAGTCTAACTGTTAACCATCGCTTAGTAAACAGTCATTATGACTTTTATAGATTAGATTGTTTATTCTTGTTTCAGTGTCATGATAGTGCCAGGTACTTATAAGGCTTCTAGAATTTATCCTGTAGTTGGCTTTTTCAGCTGACTATATAAAAAAAAGGAGATGTGGTATGATTGCCATTGAGACAACTATCTACCATAGTTCAAATAAAGTTTATGTAAGCAACTATAGGCAACAGTACAGCCTTCAACAATGAGAAAAACTCATACCGTATGGTCGGCAATAAAAAGCCCGGACATGAAAAATATGAAACAGTTCAAACGAGAAAACTAACGGTCTAATTTATAATAAAATGATTTATGAAAAACATATATGACAAACAAGAACCAACGACCATTATGGTCCATTAATGTTTTAAAATTCTCACTTGAACAATACTATGTGTTAATGTTGTTATTGATGATGATTGCATTTGGTTTTTTTTCTTGTTTCAGTGAGTTCATACAGAATTTTATGGATGAACCAGTAAAAGACACATTGAATTTACCACCTAGTAATGGTTTTCAGAGAAAGTTACTATACCAAACTATTAGACAAAAGTAAATATCACTTTGATTTTACATGGCTTATTTGTGGGTAAAAACTCAGGGAAGAAATATATTTAAGAAAGTACATGACAATAAAAATAAAACTTTATAAATTTTATGTGTCTGAAGCACTTTTTGATTTACCTTCACTAAAAAATTCTCAAACCCAAAACTTTAAACACCAAGGATGGATAACTAATAGAATACGTAAGTAGCTTGTTAACTAAAGGGACGGAAAAAGAATATTCTAATTCCTCTATTAAAGGTGAACTTTGCCTGAGCTCGAGGGAGTTTGAATCTCTATTATAGGTGAACTATGCCTGAGCTGGAGGGAGTTGGAACCTCTATTACAGGTGAATTATGCCTGAGCTCGAGGGAGTTGGAACCTCTATTACAGGTGAACTATGCCTGAGCTAGAGGGAGTTGGAACCTTTATTACAGGTGAACTATGCCTGAGCTCGAGGGAGTTGGAACTCTATTACAGGTGAACTATGCCTGAGCTTGAGGGAGTTGGAACCTCTATTACAGGTGAACTATGCCTGAGCTCGAGGGAGTTGGAACCTCTATTACAGGTAAACTATGCCTGAGCTCAAGGGAGTTGGAACCTCTATTTAAGGTGAACTTTGCCTGAGCTCGAGGGAGTTATATTTCTTTAAATGCTGTGTTGAATAAAAGTTAATTTAAAAACTGCTTTTAAATGTTCAAGTTAAGTTGATTTTGTTTCAGATTTACAGGTGTTCACTTAGAAACAAAAACGGGAGAGAAAAAGGAGAGATATATCGTAGTAACGAGAGTTAAGAGTGAAGATGAATTAAAGAAGAAAGAAAAGGAGAAACAAGCTGCAGAAATTGTAAGAAAACATGACATCATTACTGTATATCTGTTTAAGTGTAATTATAGAAATACTACAGGTTTTGTGTTTTTATGCCTCTTCTACTAAGGCCACAAAAAAAAATACTAGATTCTCAGGCCCAGCCGCATCCCTAAAAACACTCCCGCGTCGACAATTTTTATTTTCTTCAAAATATGGAATTTTTTCATATCAGGTCCGATATTAATTTTGTGTTTATGAATAACTTAACAGAGTCGTCTGTGCGCTTTCTGAAAATGTAAAGGTTATGTTTCTATTGAGGCTGTTAATTAACATTGACTAGACATTGTAGAGTGGAACGAGATGACTTTAATTTCTTGCCAAATCTCACATAGGAGCAAAGTTTTGATGCCATGATCAAATTTTCCTCAGAATGTAACTTTTCGGAATTGATTTTGTCCTTAAAAAATGGACAAGTAGGTCCAGATAGATGGACATTTACAGAGCATTTACAGAAGCTGAACACACATAGTGACCCATATTAAAATATGCGCTCAAATTTTCAGGTCATGAACATTTTATAGCTGAAACACGTATATCTAGTACATTAAAACTCATACCAAGAGTTCTTCATCTTGAAAATACACATTTGTGCCTTGGAAGGGTAAGCAGATCATGATTGATAAGATATATCTAGACAGCTGAAGCATTAGATTTGATGAAATTTCTTGAAAAAAAGAAAGACAACTTTCTTCTTCTGAAAAAAAAAAAAAAAGGGTCTCCCTCCCTCATCCATATTTTAAAAAAGTGGCCTGAGAACCTAGGTGTTTTTCTTTGTATGGCCTAAGTGCCTTAGTGGCTTGGTCATTTTATGTTTTCCATGTCTGTCCTTCCATCTGCTGAAATCAAACAGTTGTCGGAACTTAACAAAATTACTTCATATTTGATCTGCATTTTGACAGTGAATTTGTTAAGTGTGAGCACTTTTACTGATCTGTCAGTTACCTACTGCCTCTTTGCCAATACTTTGAATTTTTCAAAATGTTGAACAAATTAAAAAAATTTCGTCAATTGCTTTTGAACATAATGACTTCTTTCAAGTTCAAAAGTGATGAGTTGTAACTTGTGTGGGCTTTCATGATTTGGCAGCAGATGGGGGTACTCACATCATACCAACACATCTTGTCTTAAGAACAAATAAATTTTAAAGGCAACAGTTTGGTTTATTTACACACACAATATAACAACTGTTTATGTATCGTGAATATTTATGAGGTTACATATCATTGAGTTTATGTTAATGATACAAGTTATCATTATTGTCTGCACATTAACTTGATTATTGAGAGTCATAAATAGAAAATTATAAATTGCTGTCAATTAAAGGGTATTATTAAATACTTAAGTTATGACTAAAAACTTCAGGCATAAAAAAATAATGCTAAATATGAAATGTCACTTATATGCAAAACTTGGATCTTCCTTACATTCTTCATGAGAATTAGAAAATAGCAAAAATAAAATTGCAGCGAAACCAAGAAGAATATGCTGATCATGAAAAAAAAAAGTATCATCATAATTAAGTAGGTTTACAATAACCAGAAGCCATCTCAAGTTCAATATAGAGTCTTCAACAATAGACAGGTGTCTATATAATATCTAAATCACACTGAGTCGTAAAAAGTCTGGAATTAATTTATCAGAGACTATCTAAGATCTGCCATTAAAGCAGAAATCCAGAAACAAACAAAAATGAAAATATTACAAAAGACAACCTCTGACAATGTTACTGACACAATTATAGCACAAAATATTCGTTATTGTTCCAGTTCATATACATAGGTTATTGATTAATGAAAGAAGATATGGGATCCTCTTTAAAAGGGACACTTGTAAACTTTTTATCACTTGTTGAACAACTAGAATGCTCAATTAGATCCGACTACAGTTTTAAAACATTCAAAATCAAACATAGTGAAAATAATATGATACGTCAAAGCTATAATATTAGCTGTATTTGGCAACACCTTTCAGAATTCTGGTCTTCAATGCTCTTCAACTTTGTGCTTTGTTCAGCCTTTTTAACTTTTTTATTTTCGAGCATCACTGATGAGTCTTTTGTAGACGAAGCACATGTCTGGCTTACAAAATTTTAATCCTGGTATCATTGATGAGTTTATATATTTTTTCTCACTGTCAGAGTGTGCATGGACCGAAGAGTTATATAAGCACAAGTTATTTATATCATTATATTACAGGCTGAAATAGATGATGCTGTGGGGTTTACACAAGTTATAAAGATGATTTCTCAAAGTGTAAGTCAATTATCCAGAATATTTATGGCATTTTGTAGTAAGTTGAATATTTTGGTTTTTTATTACAGGAATAGAGGAATAGAATTAATAAAATAGAAAGTGTATAATGTAAATTATAAATACAATGTAAATGTAACACTTTTTGTACATGTATATGTGTTGCCTATTTTAAGTAATAATTACATTAGGTACAAATGTTGTGTAGACAATATCATGAAAGGTGTTTTTTGTGCCCCTTTTTGAGGGGGCATTAAGTTTTACCTTTGTCCATCTGTACGTCCCAAAACTACTTTCTGTTCTCTAACTTTAGTTTGCCTCAACCAAAAGTTATGTAACTTATACACAATGCTTATTACCACCAAACACAGATCAAGATAGAATATGGGTGGCATCATTTACAGTTCTCTAGTTATGTCCCTTTATAAATTGAAAAATTGCAAAATTGGCAACACTTACTTTACTTTGCCACTCCCAAATTTCTTTAAACTTATACACCTTGCTTATTACCACTAAACACAGATCAAATTCCAATTTTGGTGGCGCCACTTTCACTATTCTTGAGTTATGTTTCTTTATAAACGGAAAAATTGCTTCATTTCCCGTACGTTTATCAGCAGGTTCATTTGCGTGCTATGGACACAATTTTTGTCGAGCCTGGGACTTCTGTCGCAGAAAGCTCCACATAGGGATAGTGGGCAGTGGCAGCAGCGGTGGTGGCGTTATCTAACTTCTTAAAAGCTTAATATTTTAGAAGGTAGAAGACCTGGATGCTGCATACTTTGTATATAGATGCCTTATGATATGAAGTTTCAGTCTGTCATATTTCCATAGTCTTTCACCTCATTTTTATGGTTCAGTGACTACTTGAAAAAAAAGTTAAGATTTTTTGTAATGCTAATTTCTCTCTTATAATGAGTAGTAGGATAACTATATTTGGTATGTGTGTACCTTGCAAAGTCCTCATGCCTGTCAGACAGTTTTCACTTGACCTCGACCTCATTTCATGGATCAGTGAACAAGGTTAAGTTTTTGCGGTCAAGTCCATATCTCAGATACTATAAGCAATAGGTCTACTATATTTGGTGTATTTAATGATTGTAAGGTGTACATGTCCAACTGGCAGGTGTCATCTGACCTTGACCTCATTTTCATTGTTCAGTGGTTAAAGTTAAGTTTTTGTGTTTTGGTCTGTTTTTTATACTTTTTAAACACTTATCATGTTGAAAAAACTACAGCATTCCTTGATATTTCCTTTTATAATCAGTATAGCATGTATAATAATCTTTATTTGTATTTAATTTATTAATTGTTTTGCATGTTTACATAAAAAAATCTAAAAATCAAGAACAATACCAATTTATTGACATGATTGACCTACAATTTGTAAATATATTGTTCTAACAATAAACTATAATCATAGGCCCAGGTTATTCCTTTCACTTAACTAATAATGTCAATGAAGTAAAAGAATGTCCCTTGATTAAATAGCCAAAGGCAATTTTTATTTTAAACCATCATATGCATGTTAGAATATGTTCAGATGTAAAAATGGAATCTTGAAAGTTACTTCAAAGTTCACATGAGGTAACTAAGAAAAATTAAAATTTAAATTAACTTTTTTAGTAGAAACTTGTAATTTATAAAAAAAAAATTTGAAGAATTAAAAAATATATTCATTTGTATCTATATATATATATCTTTATAAATTTTTCCCAATAAAAATAAGAAATGCAATCAAAAATCTAATGATGATTAAATGTAAGAATGCCGTTTGAAATTTGAAAACTTAAAACATAGCTTGTACAAATAATTTCACTGCTAAAAAGTGCATGTATATATAAAAGTTTTATTCTATTCTTTCCTGTTGTCATTTTAATGATGTTATTCTAAATGTTAGAGCTTTTACGTGTCTTTGGACAAAAGTAATTGATATGTAATTAATTACATTGGCAATGTAATTGAAATGTAATTAATTTCATTTGAAAATCAATGTAATTGTGATGCAAATAATTACATTTAAAAATCAATGTAATTGAAATGTAATTAATTACTTTGGCATGTAATTGACCCCAGGTCTGCAATAGGCCAACTATATTTGATGCATGGAATGATTTTAAGGTGTACATGTCTGTCTGGCAGGGTTCACCTGACCTTGACCTCATTTTCATGGTTCATTGGTCAATATAAAATTTCCATGGTTTGGTCTGTGTCTTTTATATTATAAGCAATAGGTCATCTTTATTTGGTGTGTGGAATGATTGTATTAAAGGTGTACGTGTATGTCCGGCTTGGTTTATCTGACTTTGACCTCATTTTCTTGGATCATAAATGTTAATGTGATACTTTTAGTAAAACTTTATATTTAGGACTAGCAACATAAAATCAATGGTCAGTATAGTAGGCGAGACATTTCAGCGGGTGCACTCTTGTTCTTTTATTTCACAGATATCAAATTTCCATGAAATATTGCCGTAATATAACCAATTTCTGAATTTCTAGTAATGGCCATTTGCTTTTTTCATACATTCATACATCACAGATCTATTTCATAAATATTTAATTGATGGTATCGCTGAAAGAAGATATGCTACATACACCATTTTTTGATATTCAGATGCAGTTCAACAAGAGCTACATGAAAATGCAAATAAAAGTTCATAAAAATCTAAATATATTGCCCAATTATGTGTAGATTTTCTCCTATAAATCTAAAGAAATAACTTAAAACTGATCTTTCTGAAATGGTTGTTCTCTTACTGTGTGATTTTTTTTAGTGATTCTACAAGCTTATTTTACCAAATTTTACTACTTTATTAAAAGATTTGACCATTAGTTCTCTTTAGTTATTTCTCCAGTTGGAGTTGTGTCTAAGTGAGCAAAAAAATGAAGTATGTGCAAATAACACTTTTAGTATACCATAAGAGTTTCATATTTGAATATGAAACAACATGTGGTTCAAGTGACACAGTTAAAAGAACTTTATTGTGGTTTCTCTACTTGTTGCACTCTGTACTCTGATTCATATAGGTATTGCCAATACATTATCCTCCAATTGTTGCTTTTCCCTGGAAAAGTTTGACGTCACAAAGCAAATATCTATGTCACAATGTCCTATGACAAGTTTTTCCCCAAATGAGTCCAGGTCAAATGGGGCAGTTCATTCATAAAATCGAAATTGGAATCTTGTGTATGAAAATCTGCTTGTTACCACTCTGACTATTTAAATTTCAGCAAAGGAGAAAAAATATGGAATGACAAAATTTGATTAGCACTGGACAACAGCAATGAAAACTTCAGATTTAAATCTGGATTGAATTTGACAATAGTTGTGTAGGGACTGTAGAAATAATAGGACTTTTAGAAAATGTAAAAATAATAAAAGCACATTAACCAATTATTGGACACATCCAAGTACTTTAGTGTAAATTGATTTTACCCAGTTAGTTATTACAAAAAAATTCTGTTAATATTTGCTTTAAAGTTTATGATATTATTTATTACAGGGGAAGCTGTTACTGGGACATAATATGTTATTAGATATTATCCATATATTGCATCAATTTTATTACCCATTACCAGATGTAAGTTTATGATATTAGATAATTGGTCTTATGAAAATCAGACAGCCAGGTTTTATACGACCGTTTGAGAATTAATTAAAAAATTCTTGAATGATTTGAGAAAATCATTCTTATATATTTTAGGGTCTGAAAAGATGGAATGAAAATCACACAATTGTTAGTAGTACATTTATTCTAAGATAATTTATCATAGAAGTCCAGGAAGATCCAAATAAATACAAGAATCTAAAGATAATATTTACACTGTTTAATCTAAATATTTCATGGATATACATGTACCTTGCACTTGAAATAACTTTACCTAAGTATTTTCTTTTTTGTTCTTTTAGAGTTATGAAGATTTTAAAGCAATGACCCACTGTGCTTTCCCAAGGTTTGTATAATAAATAATGGAGACTAACAATCTTTTTATTTTGCCATAAATAATGTTTTGTTCAATTTGCTCAGAAATTAAATGTGAAATAGGGTTCTATAAAATTCTATCAACTTGTTTTTTAAAAAAATCTCTAAAAGCAATGGCTACATGCTGGAAGTTTGTTTTGAATCAAATATATAGGGAGATAACACATACATTGATAGATGTGGACATGATGGAGTATAAGTTCATGAGATTGCAACACAAAAAGACCGGTGGCCAACAAAGTCTTTAATGAGCAAAAAATCTATTCAGTATGTCCAGGACATATGGCCCTGCTTTTAGACAAGTCATGAATAAGCATAACAGAGACTTGCCCTGCAGACTGGACTAAAATGGCATTTTATACATGCATGCAAATTTAATGAAGACTTTTCAAAAAGTAGTGTCTAAAACAAGGAAGAAACCCCCTCATTGAAGGTCAAGGTCAAAAACTTAGTTCAACTGTAGAAAAATTGTTTCCACTTTAAAACCCCTTGGAGTTGGGTAATGAAAATTGATAATTAATGATAATTCACCACTACTGCTACTGAAAGGTGTGTTAGATAGAAGGAAGAAAGCCATACATTAAAAGTAATGAACAAAACCTTAATTCAACTTAGCCATTACTAAAATTGTTCCAGCTATAAAACCTATTTCAGGATGGGGTCTAATTAGTGGTGCATCAAAAAATGTCTGCCCTCCATGGGTATATGCTATGTTTAAATCAAATAACCTATAACAATGTACTTGTTTGTTTGCTGTTAAAAGGGATAAAAAATGTGAAGATTATTAAAAGCGAAAAACTTGGTTTGTCTTTTAATAAATTGTTAAGATGAAAGTTGTCAAGATATATATACAGCACACCTTTTACGAATTGACATATTTAATGCACGAAAAGCGTAGCTTTGAGTCAATTACATATGTTAATGAGTAAGGCGTGGCTATATATGATTTGTAAAATTTATGGGCGATGACATATGTCAATGGTTAAATGCTGACCAATAAAACTTTACTGTGAATTAAATATGTCTATCAAGTAGTGGCGTGATTATTATGTCTCATTTTCAGAAAATTAACGCACAGCAGTTGTCATAAGAATTTGTATTTCAGATACAGGTATATGTAAAAGAATTGTTGCAGTGAGATTTGCATAGAAGTTTACATACTCAAGAGCCATTTATTTGTTATTGAATAGTTTTATCTCCCCAAAAATTATTGAGGGGGATAGATTTATATAAATTTTATACGATGTTTATCTGCCTTCAAACCTCAAAAATTACTTTTAGATTCAAAGGTGTTAAACATTGTGATGAGAAGGAAATATTTTTTAAAACCAATTATGAAGGTAAATAGATTCCTCCATTCCCATCCAAATGGAAAAAGATCGGTTAATTGACTTGTTGTTGATTGTGTAAGGTCTAGGGACAAATATTTGAGCATGCTGAATATACGGAGATAGACCTTCATAAAAAAGTATATGACTAAACATTCACTGACATATATTTATGGAATATTAATTCTGACATGATAAGAACAGGTCTCCAACTAAATTTTAGGACAGTAGGAAAATTTATGGTCACTTTTATTACATTTTGTTTTATTCTTTCATTATTTACTAGTCCAAGGAGGCGTAGCCAAACAGTGCATTAACAACTTCTGAGATGGGAGTTAGAGCACTTGTTTAAGCTCCTCCCATCCTTTACTATTCCTATGACAAGCGGTCAACGGCGTGATTCAATAGTGCTCTAATTAAAAATCTATTCAGTAAATGCACTTCTCTAAAAATAACAGAAATGAACTCATTCAAAGACCAAAGGAAAAATTACCATTCATGTTACAAGTAAAAGAATGAAGACTGAAAAAAGCTCAGTTGTGGCTTAAAATAAACAGGATAAAGGATGAATGAAAAAAAAAGTATTTTAGAGGATAATTTGTTTAAGAAAAGTTCTGTGCCTAGAAATTTATAGTCTTTCTTTTTTTATATAGAATTGTCGATACAAAACTGATGGGGAGCATGAACCCCTTTAAGGTAAGCAATTATACAGTAGATACAAAACTGATGGGGGTATGAACCCCTTTATGGTAGGCAATTGTACAGTAGAGAAGTAAAACAATTTTGTTTAAAATTGCAAATGTTTTCCTGTGCAAATCTTTTCATGGTTCTCCTTTTTTAAGGCAGTGTAAAGCATTATTTATTGACATGAATTTATGCATTACCTGTATTTGGTCCAAGAAAATCAATAGCCAATAAACATTATGTTGATTACTTGTATTTCATGCTTTTTTTTTTGTCTTCCTGGTTGAATAAATAAAAATATATGATGGATTGATTTAGATGCATATATATTTTTTTATTAAATCTCAATTTTTATATGACATCAGAAAAGTCTTTAACATGATAATTGTTGGCATAATGTTTTTAATACTTTTTTCACAATAACTTTTTAGAGAAGAGAGTACTGAGGAGATAAAGATTTTAATTGAAATTACTTCCAGGGTCAAAGGTTATAATCACAATAGCTATATGCATATATATATATATATATATATATATATATATATATATATATATGATGTTTAAGAAATTATTAGTTTCTGTATGATATCTATCAATATATCCAATCTTTTCTGAACTAAGGATTAAAATGGTTTTAATGAAGATGATGACCTATATTGATTTAGGGTTCAGTAGGTTAAAGATGAAGGTCACAGCAGCTCATATATAAGACTGAAATTTTCAAGAAAGTTTGGTTTCTGGCAACTATTTATGTTCAGAATTAACTATAGTTAATATGGTATTGTTTTTTCTTTTGATTCCTTACATGAATTCTTTTCTAACTTACACCGATACCAATAAATTTAATTTTGCATTTCATAGTACTAACTTTTACTTTTAACTTGTTTTGCAGGAAAAAATTCCAAGTACTGCATTAGGTGATTTGCAGAAGTTTTTAGAATTTCCTCCATTTTGTAAGCCTGAGGTTGGTACGTAAATCATCATTGTTTATTCTAAATATCTTAAAAATTTTATAGGAAAGGTTACAATTTAAACCATCAGGGATACATTTCAATATAGTTACTATTAAAATAGAAGCCAAAATATTACGTACTTTAAAATACATGTATTAGTATTTTAATTGAAAGGGAGACTTTTTAAAAATCCAACAACAGTGTATGGGTTTTCATTTTAAGCTTTGAAAGTTTTTTAATTTGTAAATTGTTTTATGTTTAGTTAATTTTACATGTGTTTTATGAAATATTACAGATTTAGCTGAAGGTTTTAGTAGCTATAACACACCAGACCAACATCATGAGGCAGGTTTTGATGCTTACCTCACAGGACTGTGCTATATAAGTATGACTAACTATCTGGGTAAGTCAAATTAATCTGTATCTCAAGGTTGCTTCAAGTTTTCTCTCAAAATATAACTTCTGAATTGTTCATTTTTGTCGAGCCTTCGACTTTAGTCGAAAAAGCGAGACATAGCGATCCTACATTCCGTCGGTGTCGTCGGCGGCGGCGTCCACAAATATTCACTCTGCGGTTAAAGTTTTTGAAATTTTAATAACTTTCTTAAACTACCTTGGATTTCTACCAAACTTGAACAGAAGCTTGTTTATGATCATAAGATAGTATCCAGAAGTAAATTTTGTAAAAATAAAATTCCATTTTTTCCGTATTTTACTTATAAATGGACTTAGTTTTTCTGCCGGGAAATATTACATTCACTCTGTGGTTAAAGTTTTTAAAATTTTAATAACTTTCTTAAACTATCCTGGGTTTCTACCAAACTTGGACAGAAGCTTGTTTATGATCATAAGATAGTATCCAGAAGGAAATTTTGTAAAATAATAAATCCATTTCTTCCGTATTTTACTTTTAAATGGACTTAGATTTTCTGCCAGGAAACAACACATTCACTCTGTGGTTAAAGTTTTTAAAATTTTAATAACTTTCTTATACTATTTTGGATTTGTACCAAACTTGGACAGAAGCTTGTTTATGATCAAAAGCTAGTATCTAGAAGGAAATTTTGTAAAATAATAAATCCATTTTTTCCGTATTTTACTTTTAAATGGACTTAGATTTCCTGTCAGGAAACAACACATTCACTCTGTGGTTAAAGTTTTTTAAATTTTAAAAAACTTCTTATACTATTTTGGATTTGCACCAAACTTTAACAGAAGCTTGTTTATGATCAAATGCTAGTATCTTGAAGGAAATTTTGTTTTCTTCAAGTTAACATTACATTCAGTCTGCAGATAAAGTTTTTAAACATTTATTAGATTCATAAACTATCCTGGATTTTTACCAAACTTGGACAGAAACTTCTTACAATCAAAAGATAGTATCAAGAGGAATATTTTTATTGATTTACTTCCTCATTTTTGTTGAGCCTGCGATTAACAGAAAAAGTAGGCGAGACACTGGGTTCCGCGGAACCCTTACGAATTTTTATTCCTTAACTTCCTCCTGCTGTTAAGGAGCACATTGTTTGAAAAGGATTTCATCATATGAATCCATTAGTGATATTTACTGCAAAACAGATAACTTTTGTTCAAGATAGAATGATGAAAGGGATAAAATGTTGAATACAACTGACAAGGAAAAATTATATTGATTTAATCTTTATTCAATTCATATCCAAATTAAAATTTTTGTCAACAGAAACATTAAATAAAGGAATCAAGATATGAAAAACTCTGAATAAATTCTATATTGTAAGTGATGAATTTCTTCTTAAAATGCAGACCTGTTTAATGATTATGTTAAAGCATTTAGTCTTTTACAGTTTAAGATATCAAATAATCTGAATGGAATAGCAGTTGTCTCAAATACTAATTTCATTCAGTGCAACTTCTTACATTTTCAGACTTTATATCAGTAAATTTTCTACTCTAACTTTTGAAGGAAGAAAGTAAACTAAAACAAAACTCCCTGTTTATACCAAGTGATCCTATATACCGAAAAGAGACTGTACAATTAAGACAATGAAAGATATAATTAAAAGTGAACAAGAGGACATCTTGACAAGTGGCAATTAAAAATTAGGGGAAGTGAAAGAAGATAACAAGTCTAAAAAAAATGAAAATCTTGTTCTATATACTTTTCTATGATTATTTTTATATGATAGATAAATGAAACAGTTCTATCAGATTTTCAGTCAAATTTTTGACTCCATTTAGATAACTATATTAATCACATGAATTGGGAAGCTTTTTTTATTGAAATAAAGATATGGTGTAAAATACAAACACAGCCTTTTGAACAAGATTGAGTGATAAGTTTCATGTGCATGATGAATTGGGATGTTTATATATACTTTTAGTTATCAAGGTTAGATTCTTGATGCAGAATTAATCAAATTTGGCTTTTTTATGCTCCCAACGCAGGGGGGCATTAAGTGTTACCCTTGTCCGTCTGTACGTGCGTCCAAAAATTAGTTTCTGTTCCCTTACTTTAGTTTGCGTCGACCAAATGTTATGACACTTATACACAATTCTTATTCTCAAGTTAGAATTTGGGTGGCGTCACTTTTACAGTTCTCTAGTTATGTCCCTTTATTACGTTATACGCAAGCCTTTGTCATGTGAATTTCTCACTCATTATGAGTAATAGGATAACTATATTTGGTATATGGGTTCCTTGCAACGTCTACATGTCCGTCAGACAGGGTTAACCTGACCTCTACCTCAATTCATGGATCAGTGATCAAGGTTAAAGTTACGCGATAAGGTCCGTTTCTCAGATACTACAAGCAGCAGGTCAACTATATGTGGTGTATGGAATGATTGTAAGGGGTACATGTCAGACTGGCAGGTTTCATCTGACCTTGACCTCATTTTCATGGTTCATTGGTCAATGTTAAGTTTTTCGGTTTTGGTCTGTTTTTCAAGTACTATAAGCAATAGGTCAACTACATTTGGTTTATGGAATGATTGTAAGGTGTACATGTCTGTCTAGCCGGTGTCAACTGACCTTGACCTCATTTTCATGGTTCATTGGTCAATGTTAAGTTTTTTATGTTTTGGTCTGTTTTTCAAATCAATAGGTCAACCATAATTGGTATATGGAATGATTGTAAGGTGTATATGTCTGTCTAGCCAGTATCAACTGACATTGACCTCATTTCCATGGTTCATTGGTTAACATTTAGTTTTTGTGTTTTGGTCTGTTTTTCAATTACCATAAGCAATGGGTCAACTATATTTGGTGTATGGAATAATTGTAAGGTATACATGTCTGTGTGACAGTTTTTATCTGACATTGACCTCATTGTCATGGATCTTTAAAAATGTTAAGTTTATGTCATACTTGTAGAAAAACCTTTATCTTTAAGACTTTTAACATAAAATCAATAGTCAGTAAAACAGGGGAGACATTTCAGCGTGTGCACTCTTGTTGTAATTTGGTCTGTTTTCCAATTACCATAAACAATAGGTCATCTATATTTGGTGAATGGAATAATTGTAAAGTGTTCATGTCTATCTGTCTTAAGTTTATATGATACTTGTAGTAAAACCTTTATCTTTAAGATTTTCAACATAAAATCTTTGGTCAGTAAAATAGGCGATACATTTCAGCGTGTGTTCTCATCATTAGGTTTCTCATATAGATTGTTTTATTCCATGAGGAACTTGTTGAAAAAATGGAACTAAGCAGTTTAGATCTATGTTTTACATTCTTCCTATAGAAATTAACATGAAAACTTGTTATAAAGAGAAATTTAAATCATTGTAAATCTAAGCAAGAATCAGAAGAATACATTTGAATAAGTGTTATTTATTTGTAAGTAATTTTGTTTCTTAATAAAAGACATATATCAATTCAATATATTTCATACTTCATTTTTATACGACCGCAAAAAAATTTTTGTGGTCGTATATTGGTATGACGTTGGCGGCGTCGTCGTCGTCGTCCAGCGTCGTCGTCCGAAGACCCATTAGTTTTCGCACTCTAACTTTAGTTTAAGTGAATGGATCTCTATGAAATTTTACCATAAGGATCAATACAACAAAAGGAAGGTGGGGATTGATTTTGGGGGTTATGGTACCAACAGTTAAGGAATTAGGGGCCAAAAAGGGGCCAAAAATAAGCATTTTCTAGTTTCCAGACAATAACTGTGGAACGGTGTATGGATCTCTCTGAAATTATACTACAAGTTTCCATACGACAAAGGGATGGTTAGGATTTGCTTTGAGGGGTTATGGCTCAAACCGTTTAAGAATTAGGGGCAAAAAAGGGGGAAAAACAAGGTTGTCCTGGTTAATGGACAAATACTTTAGTACAAAACATAATTTAAAGCAGTGTAAGGGAGATAAATCAAATACATCATTGAAATTATCTCCCTTACACTGCTTTTAAATTATGTATAAAGTAATGGTTAATGAACAATTAAGATAATTTAAAACAGTGTAAGGGAGGTAATCCAAATACAACGTTTTGGTTACTTCCCTTACACTGCTTTTAAATTATGTTTTGTAAAACAGAAAATGGGTAAAAAGAAATTGCGGGGGGTCAATTTTTTTCTCATTTCAGATTTCAGAAATTAAAAAGAATTATTCTTCAAATATTATTTTTTTTTCAAATTTCAAATATTGAAAAATTTCAAGAAGTAATCTTTAATTGCACAGTATGGCGCATTAGATTTGTAAAATCTTTGACCACATTTATTTATTTGTTATGCCGAATCTAACGATGTATTTAGATTTTTAATTTTGGATCCAGTTTTCAAATTGGTCTACATTAAGGTCCAAAGGGTCCAAAATTAAAATTTGTTTGATTTTAACAAAAATTGAATATATGGGGTTCTTTGATATGCTGAATCTAAACATGTATTTAGATTTTTGATTTTTGGACCCCGCTATCAAATTGGTTCTTATTGAGGTCAAAAGGGTCCAAAATTAAACTTTGTTTGATTTCATCAAAAATTGAATTATTGGGGTTCTTTGATATGCCAAATCTAACCGTGTATTTAGATTTTTAATTTTGGGTCCCGTTTTTTAAATTGGTCTACATTAAGGTCCAAAGGGTCCAAAATTAAACTTAGTTTGATTTTAACAAAAATTGAATTCTTGGGGTACTTTGATATGCTGAATCTAAACATGTGTTTAGATTTTTGATTATGGGCCCAGTTTTCAAGTTGGTCCAAACTGGGGTCCAAAATTAAACTTAGTTTGATTTCAACAAAAATTGAATATATGGGGTTCTTTGATATGCTGAATCTTACCATGTATTTAGATTTTTTATTTGTGGGCCCGCTATCAAATTGGTTCATATTGAGGTCAAAAGGGTCCAAAATTAAACTTTGTTTGATTTCATCAAAAATTGAATTATTGGGGTTCTTTGATATGCCAAATCTAACCGTGTATTTAGATTTTTAATTTTGGGTCCCGTTTTTTAAATTGGTCTACATTAAGGTCCAAAGGGTCCAAAATTAAACTTAGTTTGATTTTAACAAAAATTTAATTTTTGGGGTTCTTTGATATGCTGAATCTAAACATGTGTTTAGATTTTTGATTATGAGCCCAGTTTTCAAGTTGGTCCAAGTTGGGGTCCAACAAAATTAAACTTTGTTTGATTTCAACAAAAATTGAATATATGGGGTTCTTTGATATGCTGAATCTAAACATGTATTTAGATTTTAGATTTTTGGCCAAGTTTTCAAGTTGGTCCAAATTGGGGTCCAAAATTAAACTTTGTTTGATTTCAACAAAAATTGAATATATGGGGTTCTTTGATATGCTGAATCTTACCTTGTATTTAGATTTTTTATTTGTGGGCCCGCTATCAAATTGGTTCATATTGAGGTCAAAAGGGTCCAAAATCAAACTTTGTTTGATTTCATCAAAAATTGAATTATTGGGGTTCTTTGATATGCCAAATCTAACCGTGTTTTTAGATTTTTAATTTTGGGTCCCGTTTTTTAAATTGGTCTACATTAAGGTCCAAATTGGGGTCCAAAATTAAACTTAGTTTGATTTTAACAAAAAATGAATTCTTGGGGTACTTTGATATGCTGAATCTAAACATGTGTTTAGATTTTTGATTATGGGACCAGTTTTCAAGTTTGTCCAAGTTGGGGTCCAAAATTAAACTTTGTTTGATTTCAACAAAAATTGAATATATGGGGTTCTTTGATATGCTGAATCTAACCATGTATTTTGATTTTGGACATTGGACCATAATAGGTAAATTAAAAAAATTGAAGTTCTTAGACCACATTCTTTCTGTGTCAGAAACCTATGCTGTGTCAAATATTTAATCACAATCCAAATTCAGAGCTGTATCAAGCTTGAATGTTGTGTCCATACTTGCCCCAACTGTTCAGGGTTCGACCTCTGCGGTCGTATCAAGCTGCGCCCAGCGAAGCATTTTATTATATTTTCAGGTAGTTTACAGAAAAATGCATCTGGTAGAGTTTCTCCGACTTCATCATCGTTAGATCCATATGTAAATAAGTAAGTAGTAAATACACACATATGTAGACCAATATAGTTACAAAAGATTAATCAGACGTATACAATTCTTATTAATTAACAGTACAAGTACTGATGTCTGTATCTGCATTTTAGTCTTAAACAGAACAGAAGTGTGATTTAAAAAGCAGTAAAATGAACCAGACTCAAGAACTGAGTATGGTTAAGATGCACCCAGAGAGCAAGCATTTCTGCTCAAAATGTATCAGTGTATTTTCACTTCTATGTAATAAAATTGTCTATATAATAAAAAAAAAAGGAAAAAAAAGTTATTGAAAATGGCCATAGGTTTATCATATAACACACAATTATTTGCTTACAGATTGTTTTTAATGAGAATGTCTGATGCTCCATATATTGACCTTACAGGTCCTGATTGTAAGTATTGTGAATTGTCTAACGACAAATGTTATAATTTACATAGTCCTAAATCATAATATGAATTTTGTCTGGCATTTCAATCAAGTGTAAACACAACTCAATTGAAAGTCTGAAAGCTGTCATATTAAGAAGGATTTTTAGTCAGTTTGTCTGGTGTCTGAATATATTTATTCAATGATGTCTGCTAGAGTTACAGCCCTTTATACTTTATAAGACTATACACATGATAATACTCTTTTGTGGACTTTTGTATATGAGGGAACATTTGATAATGACATGGAGAGATCATTATATATCTAAAGAAGTTATGAACCCTTTTTAGCTCACCTGGCCCAAAGGGCCAAGTGAGCTTTTCTCATCACTTGGCGTCCGTCGTCCGTCGTCGTCGTCGTTAGCTTTTTACAAAAATCTTCTCCTCTGAAACCACTGGGCCAAATTTAACCAAACTTGGCCACAATCATCATTAGGGTATCTAGTTTAAAAAATGTGTCCGATGACCTCGCCAACCAACCAAGATGGCCGCCATGGCTAAAAATAGAACATAGGGGGTAAAATGTAGATTTTGGCTTATATCTCTGAAACCAAAGCATTTAGAGTAAATCTGACAAGGTAAAACTGATTATCAGGTCAAGATCTATCTGCCCTGAAATTTTCAGACAAATCTGACAACCTGTTGTTGGGTTGCTGCCCCTGAATTGGTAATTTTAAGGAAATTTTGCAGTTTTTGGTTATTATCTTGAATATTATTATAGATAGAGATAAACTGTAAACAGCAATAATGTTCAGCAAAGTAAGATCTACAAATAAGTTGTCATGACCAAAATTGTCAGTCGACCCCATTAGGAGTTATTGCCCTTAATAGTCAATTTTTTACAATTTTTTGTTAATTTTTGTAATCTTTTACAAAAATCTTCTTCTCTGAAACTACTGAGACAAATTTAACCATACTTGGCCATAATCATTATTAGGGTATATAGTTTAAAAATTTGTCCGATGACCCCGCCTTCCAACCATCATGGCCGACTTGGTTAAAAATAGAACATAGGGGTAAAATGCAGTTTTTGGTTTATATCTCTGAAACTAAAGCATTTAGAGCAAATCTGACAGGTGGCAAAAATGTTCATCAGATTTAGATTTATCTGCCCTGAAATTTTCAGACGAATCCGCCAACCCGTTGTTGGGTTGGTGCCCCTGAGTTAGTAATTTTACAAAAATTTTGCAGTTTTTTGTTATTATCTTAGATATCATTATAATATCTAATATCTAATACTATTAATTATGATTTTTACCTTATTTTACATGATTTCCAAAGCATCAGTAAATACAGGTGAGCGACACAGGCTCTTGAGAGCCTCTAGTGTATGTCTTGAGGAGAGTTATGACATTTTTATGCCCCCGCCGTTGCGGAGGGGGCATTAAGTTTTACCCTTGTCCGTCTGTACGTCCGTACGTACGTCCCAAAATTGGTTTCCGTTCTCTAACTTTAGTTTGCCTCAACCAAATGTTACGAAACTTATACACAATGCTTATAATCACAAAACACAGATCAAGTTTGAATTTTGGTGGCGTCACTTTTGCCGTTCTAGAGTTATGCCCTTCTACAAATGGAAAAATTGCTGAATTTTTCGTTTCCATTCTCTTACTTTAGTTTGCCTCAACCAAATGTTATGAAACTTATACACAATTCTTATTACCACAAAACACAGATCAAGTTTGAATTTGGTGGCGTCACTTTTGCTGTTCTATAGTTATGCCCCTCTACAAATGGAAAAATTACTGAATTTTTCGTTTCCGTTCTCTTACTTTAGTTTGCCTCAACCAAATGTTATGAAACGTATACACAATGCTTATTACCACAAAACTCAGATCAAGTACACATTTGGGTAGCGTCACTTTTACAGTTCTCGAGTTATATCCCTGTATAACATTATATGCAAGCAGGTGCATCATCTGTGTTCCATGGACACATTCCCCATTTATTCAACATAGAAGAGAAGTAATATCTGGCTGAACATTACAGTCATGATAAGAAATAAAAACCTGATAAAATAAAGCAACCTTTAAATGGCTTGTTAAAAGATAGATTTAAAAGTCTTATTTGACAGGTTAGTTGACAGGTTAGTGTTCTGCATTGTGAGAACGAGAACTATAATTTAATTATTGAAGAAAAAAATCTTTTTGGGTCATTTCTTATCCTTCCAATGCCAGTAGAATTGAAATAGTAATGTATGTGTATATGTGTTATACATGTAGTATATAAAGGTTATGTGACCTTGACTTTACTGTTTAAAAAGGCTAACAAAGTTTTCATGTCTAGAGGAAGTAAAGTTGTGTTTGAATAATGTTTTTGCAAATATTCAGCCAGATATCAATCATATATTCAGTCATTTCAACAACCAGCCATCCCATCTCAATAACTTTGATGTTCTAGTACACCTCTTTATTTATAAAATGTCATTCATACCAATGCTTGCATAGGTCACCTCTAGTATAATGCTATATTTTATTTTGTTTGCAGTAAAGCTTAAACGAGAGCATGTATTTAATATAAATTTTCCTAAGGAATGGAAAAATGAAGATCTTAATCAGCTGTTTTCTCCATTTGGTAAGTTTCTGTCATCTTATTTATATAATGTTATTCATGTGTTTGTTGATGATTTGATGATGAATTCATTTTAAAAAAGACATACTGCACATGGACTCTGCCCAAAGGAAGGTAGGACCTTGGCTAATAATGATTTCATGGTTCAGCTAGCAAACAAGCTAACCAAAGATACTACCGTTACCTACACAAGTCCATGTGCTGTAAGTGACATTTAAAAAAAAATAATTCAATTATTATCAGTATTCTTTGTCTTGCCTTGACGAAGCCGAAAAAACAAAACTTATGCATGCTGTATCTTGCGGCAGCATCAACAACAAACAAAAATGAATTAGTTTGTGATAAGTTAAGTTTAAGGGGAACCACTAGTGGTAGGTCAATGATATTTGGTATGCATTTGCATTAGCATTGGCATTTCTCATTTCTGTGGAGACAATTTGGCTATGCTCCCTTCAGTGATGGTCTATTGTCTTTGAAAGTTTTGCTAAGTTTGCATGTAAAAGTTTGTGATGAGTTAAGTTTAAGATGAACCACTAAGTCGATGATATGCAGTAGGTATTTGGCCTTGCACCTTTATTCATGGTTCATTGGCAGTAAATGGCACACCATAGATAAATTATTCAACTTCTAGTCAGATCACTATTTAAAGAGCAGTTCAGACTGATTAAAGAAAACTGAATGGTCCTCAGTTTGCTTCAATCATTTTAACACATTTTGTAGAAAAAAATCTGCTATATGATCCTCAGGGTCTTTATGAAATAGATGATGATGATGATAGATGGCTGCTTAATGTCCAGTGGCAAATAAAATGCATATTCAGGACGAGAACGTGTTGATATAATATAAATATTAACACTGCTTTGTACTAGACCAATACGCTGAGGTGGATTTTTAACATGCTAGTTCACAAGGTAACAGTCTGCAGGAAGACATGTCACCTTACCCAGACACATTGTTCTGACTCTGAACTGACCAGTCTTTGCTCTTACTCCTTAATGCCACGTGCTGAGCGGAGAAGCAGCAAATATCAATTTTAAAGTCTTTGGTTTGACCCTGCCAGGTTCGAACCCACGACCTCCCACACTTGAGGCGAAGACAGAGGCAGTTTATGAAATAGATAATCACTGAATATGATTTAGGTAGTTGTTGCCTGTCTAAATATACTTGATTGTCTCTTGCAGGTAATATTCAAATCTCTTGGTTAAATGACACATCAGCATATGTATCATTATACAGAAAAGAAGAAGCTAAAAATGGTAAGTTTTTAGACAAATTATTGGCAGATCTAATATGAGAACTTCAAAGGGTCTTTACTTTTACAAGAATAATGAGATATGAGGAAACCAGATTTGTTGTATTTTGCATTAAGAACCATATTTGAGAGTTTATTATATGAAGAACATTTGTTGGAGAAGAAAATCCAATTTCTTAGATATTTCAAAAAGAACTTGAAATTATATTGCATATCATGGTTAAAAAATAAACTTTAATGACTAAAAAGAAGATTCAAGAATTAATTGCTGATGTTTTAAAAGTTATGAACGAATAGTCAAATAGATATCATTTTGTCCAAAAAAAAAAAAGATACAAATACTAGAACTTGCATATTCAGTTATACAGTACATGTGATTTTGGTAACAAATTCCTTTGGAATTATTGCAATGTGAACAATTTTCAATATCTGAATTTCGATGGTAGTTATTTGTCTATATTTAATATATTTTGGAAGTAGAACATTCTGCATTCTGTCATTAAAAATATTAATCCGTAGTTATCTTCTGTAAAATAATTGTCTAATCTACATGAAATTGGTTTAGATGAATTAAACATATGAAAATAAATTTATTCTCATAGTCCAAAAGTGAAGATTGAATTTTATTTATTTGTGTTGAACCTTTAGAAATAATATTTACTCTTTGTATTGAATATGTTAAAAGGAAATATACCCAGTAGACTTATTTTAAAAAATAGATTTTTTTTTTTTTTTATCCAATATATTGTTTCAGTGATGAAAACTCTATGTAAAGACAATACAGTATACCAAATTAGAGGCTACAATGATCACAAATCTGGGAATAGTGGCAATGTGAGAAAACGACCAATGTCGGCTCCAGATTGTTTACCTCCATCTAAGAAACAAAAATCGCTTAATGTTGAGTAAGTTTATTTATCTGATTGTCTGTCAGTTTTTTCAAATAATTGAACAGCTGATACCTGAATTAATATTTTTTTTTATTATAATCAATTATTCTTGACTTTTAATATAGTAGGAATACTGTACTGAAATTATTGATCCATTTATCGTAGGGAATGCATAAAATAATTGTCGTCTGTGATGTATGACTCAGAATGTGAGACAAAGGGATACTAATCCCACAGTGGTGGAGGTGGCGTCTTTTTATAAAGATTTATATTTCAGAAGAAAGAAGACCTGCATACGTTATTTGTTGTATACAGATGCATTATGTTCTGAAGTTCCCTCTGGCATATGTCTGTTATCCTTGACCTCATTTTCATGGTTCAGCAACTGTATAGTTTTTTATCATGTTATTTTTTAGTAGTATGTCAACTATATTGGGTATATAAAATGATAATGTAAGATGTACATTAGATACTTTTCTCAGATACTATTTGTAATAGCTTAACTATATTTGGTGTATAGATTGATTGTTAAGTGAACTTGTCTGATAGACAGGGTTCTTCTTACCTTGACCTCATTTTCATGGTTCTTTGGTCAATGATTTTGAGATCTGTTTCTCTGATATAATAGTAATAGGCGTATTGAATGATAGTAAGATGTACATCTCCATCTGTCAGGGTTTATCTGACCTTATTTTCATGGATCATTGAGAATGTTTAGTTTCTGTTATATTTGTATTTACAACATAAAATTCAATAATAATTTGTAATGTAGGTGAAACACTTCAGCATGTGCATTCTTGTGTTTTATATTCAAACAGGATGAAGATGACACATCTTTAGGGTTGCATGTCAAAAGATTCCTAAATAATCGCACATTCTGACTTCTTGCTCACCCAAAAATTACACAAAAAAACAAATAAAGGCTGTTTGAAAAAATTTCTGTGATTTATTTTAAAGGCATTAATATTCAAGTTTTTTGGTAAGTTGGGTAATTCAGAAAGATTTGAATAAAATGAACGATATACAAATAAGTCAATTGTGGGGTGTAAAAAGAAACTGCCTTCAAGACCTTGTAGATTACTTTCTGGTACAGCCCTAAGATGCTTGCATGTTCACATTATATTAACAGTTGCTATCACTATCATAAATACCATACTAGTATTTTTTATCTGATCAGTTTTTCATTTATTCACAGCAGATCACTTTTAAATGGGGAATTAGTTGTATATTTATAACTGGATGTTTTAATCTCTGAAGATTTATCCATGTCTTCAGCTGAAAATACAGTCCTACAAAAAAATATACCAGATAAAAAGAATGCCTTATTCTTGACTTTGTACAAAAACTATCAAATAAAATTTGAGTAGTTAAAAGGAACCCGTCCTCAGTGGTGAAAGTAAATATAAGTCAATAAGATATGTTCATGACTTTTGACAGATACATGTATTGTATAAATCTAATTTCAGGGAAAGTTCTAGTGAAAGGTAAATTTGAGTGTTTCAGAATTATTTTATAGCAATTTAGTATTTATGTTTGCTTAATTCCTTGCTTAGATTTTAGTGTGCTTATAACTATTGTAATGTAAGCTTTGTGTTTTATATTCTACAATATGCTATTGTACATTATCTTTATTCTTCATCTCAATTTTCATAATTTGAAAGACTAATTGTTTGAATTGTTCTAGGTAGAGACCATCCAGTTAAATTAGTTCAATGTAGGGTAACAATTTAATTGAGGATGGAAAAATTATTTTAAATGTAGTAAAAAATTTTAAAAGAGAAAAAAAGGATTTTTTTTACAAACTTTTCCTGTGTCATACAATATGCATATATAGTATTTAAAAGTTGCAGTTTCAGAAATCTTATTGTAAAATAAATGAATAATGAATTCCAAAGAACAAACAAATGTGCTTCCTGAATGATATGAATGGACAAAATAATCAACCAGAAATACAATTTTGTTGAATGTATAAATAAATAAACGATGTGAAAATATGAGGAAATTTTGTTTGTTTCTGTGATTTTAATACAACTTCCTCTTTTAAAAGTATGTTAATTTTTTTTTCTATTTGAATATAATGATAGAATTTGAGTGAGCACTTAAGAGGGTACCCAACACTTTGACTAAAAAAGATTTGGCTCATTTAATTTTCATAAAATTTTGATAAAATATTGACTTTGACCTGTTGACAAATATATAAAAATTTTAAGACATTTGAACCACACAAATTACAGGAATAATTTCATTGGTTATATAGCAGTTTGATAAACACTAATTTTGATCATTGAGAAGTTTGATTTCTTTTCACTAAGAGTATGTGATTAAAATGTTCAACTGAATTTTAAAGAGTTAACTCCCTTAGGTATTTTTCCCCCTTTAAGTGCAGAAAATAAACTGATCACTTTAGTGCAGAAAAAAATCTGAACACTTTCAAGCAGAAATATCAGTCCTGCTGTCCCTATGATGTCAACAAAATTGATTTATATGACTTAATATATCCATTTTTGTCCCCCGCGCAATGCGTTGCAGGGGACATAGAAATACAGGGTATCGGTCTGTATGTCTGTCTGTCAGGTCTTGTTAGTGCTCTCACGTATACAATTCTTGTCAGATTTTTATGGAACTTATATCATAGGTTTATATCAGCAATGTCTTTGACGAGTTTAAAAATCAGTGCTGATCAAATATTTTTTGAAAGAGTTATGCCCCTTGGAATTATTGATTACATGGAAAATTGCATAGGTAGGGCTCTCGTGTTTAATTCTTGCCAGAATTTTATGAAACTTATATTATAGGTTTATATCAGCAATGTCTTTTACACTTTCAAAAATAAGTCAAACATTTTTAACGAGTTATGCCCCTTGGAAATATAAATTATAATGGAAATCACATTGCATTTGCTCTGAAGCCTTCATATCTATAAGATATTAATAAAAAGTTTTAAAGAACAAAAAAAAATGCTTTTTTAGTTATTGCCCTTGTACCTTGGATAGATAAGATATGTGCAATGCAGGGGGACATTGGAACTCTGTTCTTTTATACTCATAGTTTCGGAGAAAATTCAAAACATAAGTCACAGCCTTGTCTTAAATAAATTTTTAACACATCAACATCAGTAGCTTATATCGAAATATTAAGGATCAGATCTCAATAGCCTTATCATATTTTTTCTTTAAAAGTGTTTTTTTTTTGCTAAAATTGTTTAAAATTTGCCAAAAACATGCATATGATATTTTATAATTTTTCAGAACTCAAGTTTGTCAGAGTTCTCCCCCTTTTCACTGCAAGACAATTTCATACAATTTACTGACAGCAGAGAGTGTTGAAGTAATTAGTAATAGTTATAGAAATGCTGATACATCTTTATTTTGTTATATTGTTCTTTATATCATTACATAAATCTAAATATTGATGAGAAGATATTGTGCTTATTTTTTTTTTCAACAGTTATTTTTCCTCTTATTTTGCAATACAAATATAGAAAAATGTCTTTTTTTGGTGTTTAATTTCATGTTTTGTTTTTGTTTTTTTTTTTGTTTGTTTTTTTTGTTTGTTTTTTTTTGGGGGGAGGGGTGTCTTGTCATAAAACAAAGAGAAGACATGCTTACATTTCTTTTGTCAGCATTATCAGCATCATCTACAATTATTCAAGTCTGTAATGAGGTCAGTTTAAAAGGAATGCTGTTAAGTATATTATAAGACAATTTTATAGAGTATGAATTTGTATAATCATCAATACATTTTCTTTGAATTAAGCCATAAAAATGATGCCAATGACTAGTGAAATTGATTGTGGATGTCTGAAATTTACAGCTAAGAAGTGTGACCAACTTGTAAAATATTTCAGTTTATGAAAATTTTCTGTTTTCCCATAGTTAAGAATTTTAGGTCAAATTTTCTTAAAGACTAGTTCAATCCTTTATTTTTCAGGCAGATCTTGTATTTTGAGAGACAAGGTTTATATTATCCCAAGCTTTGTCTGGCCAGCGACTGCTTGTAAGCAGATTCCTCATATATCCATTGTCCTTGACCTATTTTCATGGTTCAGTGACTGCTAGAAAAATTTTTTTTTGTTTTTTTGTCATGTGAATTTCTCACTCATTATAAGTAATAGGATAACTATATTTGGTAAATGGGTTCCTTGCAATGTCTACATGTCTGTCAGACAGGGTTCACCTGACCTCGACTTCATTTCACGGATCAGTGACCCAGGTTAAAGTTATGTGGTCAAGATCCGTATCTCAGATACTGTAAGCAATAGGTCAACTATATTTGGTGTATGGAATGATTTAAAGGGGTACATGCCAGTCTAGCCGGTATCATCTGACCTTGAATTTATTTTCATGGTTCATTGGTCAATATTAAGTTTTTTGTGATTTGGTCTTTTTTTCAAGTACTATAAGCAATAGGTCAGCTATATTTGGTGTATGGAATGATTGTAAGGTGTGTATGTTGGTCTAGCCGGTATAATCTGACCTTGACTTAATTTTCATGGTTCATTGGTTAATGTTAAAATTTTATGTTTTGGTCAGTTTTACAAATACTAACAGCAATAGGTCAATGGAATAATTTTCAGGTGTACATATCTGTCTGGCAGGTATCATCTGACCTTGACCTCATTTTCATGGTTCATTGGTCAATGTTTAGATTTGTGTTTTGGTCTGTTTTCCAATTACCATAAGCAATAGGTCATCTATATTTAGTGAATGGAATAATTGTAAAGTATACATGTCTGTCTGACAGCATTGATCTAACCTTGACCTCATTGTCAGGGATCTTTCAAAAATGTTAAGTTTATGTGATACTTGTAGTAAAACCTTTATGGTTAAGACTTTCAACATAAAATCAGTGGTCAGTAAAGCAGGTGAGACATTTCAGCGTGTGCACTCTTGTTATTCTTTTAGAAGAATGAATAATTAAAAGAAACCTTTCCTGTGGAGAAAATGAAACCACTTTTGATTTTGTTGTCACTAAGTTAAAAATCAAGATCCCTGCAGATTAGAGAAACCTTACTATAAATTAGCAGAGGGTGAACAGTTTTTGATTCATCCATCCATCGGTCAGTCAATCTGTCTGTCCTCTTGTCTCTTAGTCATTTTCATTTGTTGTTTTTATTTTTTGATTTAAGGTCACTTGGTCAAAGGTCAAGGTCATGGTAGCCATAAATTGACTCACAATATGTAGGAAATTGGGATTTCTGGATAAATCTTGAATCAATTTTTATACGACCGCAAAAAAATTTTGTGGTCGTATATTGGTATGACGTTGGCGTCGTCGTCGTCCGGCGTCGTCGTCCGAAGACACATTGGTTTTCGCACTCTAACTTTAGTTTAAGTGAATGGATCTCTATGAAATTTCACCATAAGGTTCAATACCACAAAAGGAAGGTGGGGATTGATTTTGGGGGTTATGGTACCAACAGTTAAGGAATAAGGGGCCAAAAAGGGGCCAAAAATAAGCATTTTTGTAACTTCCAGACATAACTTGTGTGTTAGTGTATGGATCTCTCTGACATTGTACCACAAGGTTCCATATCACAAAGGGAATGCTGGGATTGATTTTGGGGGTAATTGCCTCCAAATTTTAGGAATTAGGGGCCAAAAAGGGGAAAAAAAACAAGCATTTTTGTAGTTTCATGACAATAACTTGTGTGTAAGTGTATGGATCTCTCTGACATTGTACCATAAGGTTCCATATCACAAAGGGAATGCTGGGATTGATTTTGGGGGTAATTGCCTCCAAATTTTAGGAATTAGGGGCCAAAAAGGGGCAAAAAACAAGCATTTTTCTAGTTTCATGACAATAACTTGTGTGTAAGTGTATGGATCTTTATGAAATTGTACTACAAGGTTCCATATCACAAAGGGAAAGCTGGAATTGATTTTGGGGGTAATTGCCCACAACGTTTAGGAATAAGGGGCCAAAAAGGGGCCAAAAATAAGCATTTTTCTAGTTTCCAGACAATAACTTGTGTTCAAGTGTATGGATCTCTCTGAAATTGTACTGCAAGGTACCAAACCACAAAGGGAAGGCTGGGATTGATTTTGGGGGTAATTCCCTAGAAATTTGAGGAATTAGGGGCCATAAAGGGGCAAAAAAAACAAGCATTTTTCTAGTTTCAGGACAATAACTTGTGTGTAAGTGTAATGATCTTTATGAAATTGTACTGCAAGGTTCCATATCACAAAGGGAAAGCTGGGTTTGAGTTTGGGGGTAATTGCCCTAAATGTTTAGGAATTTGGGGCCAAAAAACAAGCATTTTTCTTGTTTCCAGACAATAAATTGTGTTCAAGTGTATGGATCTCTCTGAAATTGTACAGTTCATACATGTGAACCTCCCGACGGGAGTACAATAATCCCGTTTCCAGGGGTCTCCTCCCGACCTCCCGTTGAAGACAAAAAAATCCTGTGTATGAAATATTTCATGAATCAAAAATTTCAGCCCAACATATCTGGTGTAACTGACATTACCTGAAGTTATATTTTACCTGTAAATCAATTAACATGCATAATTATATGGCCTCACTTGTCACCTTGGGTGTCAAACATACTGGTAATAAACGATTTTTACCTAGGCTAACTGCCGTTGTGTAATAAAACTTTGTTTATTTAAAATGAATGTTGGGTTACTTCCCTTGATTTATCCTGTTTTAAGTTACTTTCCTTTAAATAATGTAAATTTTTAAAAGAATATAAATAAAATATAAATTGAACAAATAATCATAAAAGGATGGTAATTAAATGATTTTAAATGTTTTAGGACAAATAAAAAAAATAATAATTTGAAAATTATTTGAGGGTTCTATACTTCCTTTTAAGGCTTAAATTGAAATTTATATAATAACTATGACCCATGAATTTGAATGAGTTACTTATCATGCATTAAAAATCTACTTGCATAAAGATAAAAATAAAAGATCTACTTGCAAATAGATAAGCAAATGTTCTGATTGCAATGAATAATGGTAAAAAAAATATGACCTAAAAAATTTAAAGAACATACTGAAAAAGAAGAATGTTAGTTTGAACAAGTTGAAAGTTTAAAAAGATATAGAAAATTTATAAGTACAAAGGTACTATAAACATAATACATTCGGATGGAAAGTTGAAGAAAACACACTTTAACAGACAATTTCTACAGCACACGGTTACATTTACGACAGAATTTATGTCGATTAAAAACATCCTGATCTGAGTCCTAATCTCCAAAACTCCTGATCTTAGTTTCACAGTCCATCACATGTATGTGTACTGCTGCTACTGCAAGGTACCATACCACAAAGGGAAGGCTGGGATTGAGTTTGGGGGTGATGAATCATAAGGGGGTTCAAAAAATTTTGGGGGGGGGGGATTTTTTTTTCCTTTTTTTCTTTAAAATTTTCCATTTTAAATTGGTTATATCTGATTTATATATAAAAGCAAATAATAATGATATGGTTTGAATAGATAAATGAAAATTTTGAAGTTCTTAGACCACATTTATTCTGTGTCAGAAACCTATGCTGTGTCAAATATTTAATTACAATCCAAATTCAGTGCTGTATCAAGCTTGAATGTTGTGTCCATACTTGCCCCAACTGTTCAGGGTTCGACCTCTGCGGTCCTATCAAGCTGCGCCCCAGCGGAGCATTTTATTTTAAATTTTTTATCACACTTAGGATGATTATTCCTCTTGTATAGAGGAAGATCCTCATTGTTGATTCAAGGTCTCAGTAATTATAAATAGTTTGATGTTCTACAAGGTCTCAGTAATTATAAATAGTTTGATGTTCTACAGGGTCTCAGTAAATAGTTTGATGTTCTACAAGGTCTCAGTAATTATAAATAGTTTGATGTTCTACAGGGTCTCAGTAAATAGTTTGATGTTCTACAAGGTCTCAGTAATTATAAATAGTTTGATGTTCTACAAGGTCTCAGTAAATAGTTAGATGTTCTACAAGGTCTCAGTAAATAGTTTGATGTTCTACAAGGTCTCAGTAAATAGTTTGATGTTCTACAAGGTCTCAGTAATTATAAATAGTTAGATGTTCTACAAGGTCTCAGTAAATAGTTTGATGTTCTACAAGGTCTCAGTAAATAGTTTGATGTTCTACAAGGTCTCAGTAATTATAAATAGTTAGATGTTCTACAAGGTCTCAGTAAATAGTTTGATGTTCTACAAGGTCTCAGTAATTATAAATAGTTTGATGTTCTACAAGGTCTCAGTAATTATAAATAGTTAGATGTTCTACAAGGTCTCAGTAAATAGTTTGATGTTCTACAAGGTCTCAGTAAATAGTTTGATGTTCTACAAGGTCTCAGTAGTTATAAATAGTTTGATGTTCTACAAGGTCTCAGTAATTATAAATAGTTTGATGTTCTACAAGGTCTCAGTAAATAGTTTGATGTTCTACAAGGTCTCAGTAATTATAAATAGTTTGATGTTCTACAAGGTCTCAGTAATTATAAATAGTTTGATGTTCTACAAGGTCTCAGTAATTATAGATAGTTTGATGTTCTACAAGGTCTCAGTAAATAGTTTGATGTTCTACAAGGTCTCAGTAATTATAAATAGTTTGATGTTCTACAAGGTCTCAGTAAATAGTTTGATGTTCTACAAGGTCTCAGTAAATAGTTTGATGTTCTACAAGGTCTCAGTAATTATAGATAGTTTGATGTTCTACAAGGTCTCAGTAATTATAAATAGTTAGATGTTCTACAAGGTCTCAGTAAATAGTTAGATGTTCTACAAGGTCTCAGTAAATAGTTTGATGTTCTACAAGGTCTCAGTAATTATAAATAGTTAGATGTTCTACAAGGTCTCAGTAAATAGTTTGATGTTCTACAAGGTCTCAGTAAATAGTTTGATGTTCTACAAGGTCTCAGTAAATAGTTTGATGTTCTACAAGGTCTCAGTAGTTATAAATAGTTTGATGTTCTACAAGGTCTCAGTAATTATAAATAGTTTGATGTTCTACAAGGTCTCAGTAAATAGTTTGATGTTCTACAAGGTCTCAGTAATTATAAATAGTTTGATGTTCTACAAGGTCTCAGTAATTATAAATAGTTTGATGTTCTACAAGGTCTCAGTAATTATAGATAGTTTGATGTTCTACAAGGTCTCAGTAAATAGTTTGATGTTCTACAAGGTCTCAGTAATTATAAATAGTTTGATGTTCTACAAGGTCTCAGTAAATAGTTTGATGTTCTACAAGGTCTCAGTAAATAGTTTGATGTTCTACAAGGTCTCAGTAATTATAGATAGTTTGATGTTCTACAAGGTCTCAGTAATTATAAATAGTTTGATGTTCTACAAGGTCTCAGTAAATAGTTTTATGTTCTACAAGGTCTCAGTAATTATAAATAGTTTGATGTTCTACCATTAAGGGACTTAATTAGAACAAATACCCTTGATAATACATCAGATATCTGTTTCCGTAACAAGCAGTTATTTTTATAGTTCTCTTGTCATAAATATTTTATTTATTAAAATTTGATGTAGTAACATGTGTGTAACTAGCTTTACTTATACTATTTCAAAGACGTTTTGTAATAAGAGGTTTCACCGTCTTTTGAAGCATGTCTTCAAGTTGGTAAACTATTTTAAAAGTAACTATTTGATATCATTTTAAACATGCAATATTAAGATCAAATCTTAAAGCTACATGGTTAATGAGCTTTAAAAAGTCATTAGAAATGTTTTTAAATGTTGTTTACATGATAGGAGGTCTTAAATTTCGTAACTGTTAAATTTTCTGATTAAGTACAGGATAGAAAAAGGTGATTATTTTTTTCAACTTTTCCTGGTTCTAAGGAAGCTTGATGTAGATAGGACTTTTCAAAGGTTACATACAAGTTTCTCACAGTTTATAAAATGGAAATTTGTGGTGAAATTCTATTACATATATTTCCTTCCTCAAATATTCCAGAGTTTTTTTATGGGTATCAAGCTATTATTTGTGACTTTGTGATAAAATTAATTATATTTTGCTTAAGCTAAGTGTTCAATGTATCTGTAAACATGACTGTACATACACACCCAGTCCTTAGATAGAATAAGGAGCCAATACATAGATTTTCTTCCTTATGATGACTGGAGTTTTTAACTGTATGCTATGAGAAAATTATGTAACAATCAAAAGATTACTTTTTGAAAAAGCAATCAAATTTTACTATTATTTGCATCATTCAGAAAAAAATTGTTTAATTAAAATACATCTTATGGTTTTCTTTAATAGAAATATGTTAATGTTAATGTTAAGTTGAATAACTTCAAGACTTAAAAAGAAATTAATGGTATGAAAAAACTCTTTTGAATAAGATCAAAGAAGTATATTTCCAGCTTACCTAGTAAAAAGAGTAAAGTTCAGTGTGACATCAGGAGTGACATCATTTTGTGTTCTATTGCAATGATATGTGCATTCTAGTCTTTACTTTGCCTTAACAAAGTTTCTGCTTTGTTCATTATCAGTTTGTGAAACTAAGTGACTTGCAATCATACGTTGGTTATAGGATGCATCTAAGGGAGTATATCAGATTCCCAATTGTCTGACGTACATTTCATGCGTATTAATTTATGTAAAGTTTTTACCTCTTAACAAAAATAGGTCACTGTGACCTTTTTTTTTTTAATTCAAAGAATGTGGTAAATTTTGCATTTTGAGATACTGTGACCTAATTTTTCCCCCTACAGTCAAACAGGTAAATAGTTGAATGCTAATAGGGATTAATGTCAGCCTTAAACTTCAAAAATGTACTTGTTTTAAACCTTCCACTCCTTTTCACTCTGAAGTTGAAATAGTTTTAATGGCCATATTAAGTTGATAGAGCTTATCAAGAATTGGGAAAACTTTGAATATGGATAACCTATCCAACATTTGTTTGAAAGTATGAAAAACATTTCAATCAAAGATAATTCATGAAGTTTATGTGTCATTTTTGTCCTGCCTGTGGCTAAAGTCACAGAATGTGAGATATAGGGATTACAGTCCAGCAGCAGTGGGGGTGGAAATCATGGCATGAAGACCCGGATGCTTCAGATACCTTATGTAATGAAGTTCTGCCTGTCATATGTCCATTGTCCATTACCTCAATTTCATGGTTCAGTGGCTGCTTGAAAACAAATTTTTTGTGTGAAAAGTGAAATACTCTATTATTATGGGTAATAAGACAACCATATTTTTGGTATATGGGTTCCTTGCAAGGTCTTATTGTCCATCAGGTAGAGTTCACCTGACCTCGACCTCATTTCATGGATCAGTGATCAAGGTTTAAGTTACGTAGTCAAGTCCTTATCTCAGATACTATAAGCAGTAGGTCAACTATATTTTGTGTATGGAATAGTTGTAAGGTATACATGTCGGACTGGAAGGTTTCATCTGACCTTGACCTCAATTTCATGGCTCATTGGACAATGTTTAGTTTTTGTGGTTTGGTCTATTTCTCAGATACTAAAAGCAATAAGGCCACTATATTTGGTGTATGGAATGACTGTAAGGTGTACATTTCCGACTGGCAGGTTTTATCTGACCATGACCTCATTTTCATGGTTCAATGGTCAATGATGGGTTTTGTGTGAAAGTTTATTAGTGGCTAAAAGTAATAGGTCAATTAAATTTGGTGTATGGAATGATTGTAAGTTGTACATGTCTGTCTGGCAGGTTTCATTTGACCTTGACCTCAATTTCATGGTTCTTTGAACAATGTTTAGTTTTGATGGTTTGGTCTATTTATCAGATACTATTAGTAATAGGTCAGTTGATTTGGTGTATGGAATAATTGTAAGTTGTACATGTCTGTCTGGCAGGTTTCATATGACCTTGACCTCATTTTCATGGTTCATTGGTCAATGATAGGTTTTGTGGTTATGACAGTTTATTATATAGTATAAGCAATAGGTTTATTATTTTTGGTGTATGGAATGATTGTAAGGTGTACATGGTTGTCTGGCAGGAACTTCATTTTCATGTTTTATTGGTCAATGATGAAATTTTGTGGTGTGAACTGTTTCTCATGTTCTATAAGCAATAGGACCACTTTATTTGGTGTATGGACTGATTGATAGGAGTACATTTCTGTCTGGCATGGTTCATCTGACCATTACTTCATTTTCATGGATCATTAATAATGTTAGATTTATGTGATACTTGTAGTAAAACTTTCATATTACAGACTTTCAGCATAAATTCAATCAGAAGTAAAGCAGGTGAGACATTTCAACCTGTGCACTCTTGTTGAAATATTGTCTCTGAAAATGCAGTTCAAATGTTTTAAAATCTAAGTTATTGAAAACTCACTTGTAGTGCAATGTGCTCTGAAATTTTTGTTATTCACATTTACTTTAAAATTTACACTTCCAGACATCAGGTACAGGTGCACCTGAGATATTATCTTATGCGAAACAAAAAAGAAAAATGATATCTTGCACTGCCCATCTAAAAAAATATTTTTATCATTGCTGAAAAATCGACTTTAGATAGTTTCATACAATGTTGCATTTAAACGGGTTTAAACCATAGTCCATGTCATATGATAGTTTTAAAGTACATCCATTTAATGAACAAATCTGTATGCAAAATCAATACGTCACTGTTTAGATGTCTAATAAACTGAAAAGTAATTCTAGTAAATGCAATTAAACTGATATATTATTTCACAATCACCTAGAGCAGATGTACACATTTGCTTTATTATCACCTTATATCTATGAATTTGTAAAATCATGTATTCATGTTTCACAATGCAATCTTCTCAAAAAAAATAAATGATAAACTTGGCAAAAATATTTTTACTGAAATTTTTTTTTTTACACCATTCAGATATTTATCGTGTCTTTCAGGAACAGTGTGATTGTATATTCATTTTCGAGTAAACTAACAGTCTAATCAGAAATATCATATTACTGAAGGCATTATACTTAAGGATGGTTTTCTTTTATGATTACGAAGGGTAAACAAACAAGGAGATGCCAAGAAGACAATCAAAATTATAAGTTAAAGGATAGTCATGTCTTAAAGGAATAGGATGAAAAGACAAATTATAGTACACAAAACATCCCTGAAATTTCTAAGCAGGCTTCAACTGCACAGAGATAATGTGTTTTTTTCAAGGATTCTTACAACAATTTGCACATGCATCTGCACGGATGCATCTTTCTGCACAACGATCGATGTAAAGAATTTTACATTTCAGAGCTTCAATAAGTAGGATGCATAAAAAAAGATGATTGTTCTTCAAACTATTGTATATTTTGCAATGGTATTAAAAATTGGATTGATTCCCAAAATTGTAGGGAAATGGTTTCCACAACATTTATTTTATGAGCACAAAACAGAGGTTCTCAGTTATATTGAAAAAAAGCTATGTCTTTGAATAATATTCCCAATTGTAGTATAGGATAGGATCTATTCATGTTCAAAATAAGTAATCTAAAATATTAATTTTGTAAACAGAAAAAAACGCAAAATTATTATGCCCCCGCTGCGGCGGAGGCGGCAATAAGTGTTACCCTTGTTCGTCTACGTCTGTCCGTATGTATGTCCCAAAATTAGTTTCTGATCTCTAATTTTAGTTTGCCTCAACCAAATGTTATGAAACAGTCATGATGAAAGTCAAAGTATGCGAGACATACAGTCCAGCAGCGGCGGCGTAAACTATTTGTTTAAATCTTTATATTTCAGAAGGTAGAAGACTGGGATGCTTCATACCTTGTATGCAGATACCTTATGTTACGAAGTTTCCGTATGTCATATGTCCATTGTCCTTGATCTCATTTCCATCTTTCAGTGACTGCCTGAAAACAAATTGAGTAATAGGATAACTATATTTGGTATATGGGTTCCTTGCAATGTCTACATGTCCATCAGGTAGGATTCACCTGACCTTGACCTTATTCCATGGATTAGTGACCAAGGTTAAAGATATGTGGTCAAGTCCATATCTCAGATACTGTAAGCAATATGTCAACTATATTTGGTGTATGGAATGATTGTAAAGGGTACATATACGACTGACCGGTTTCATCTGACGTTGACCTCAGTTTCATGGTTCATTGAACAATGTTTAGTTTTAATGGTTTGGTCTATTTCTCAGATACTATAAGCAATAGGTCAACTGTATTTGGTGTATGGAATGATTGTAAGGAGTACATGTCCGACTGACAGATTTCATCTTACCTTGACATCAATTTCATGGTTCATGGTCAATGTTAAGTTTATGTGATACTTGTAGTAAAACCTTCATATTGCAGACTTTCAACATAAATTCAATGATAAGTAAAACAGGCGAGACATTTCAGCATGTGCACTCTTGTTTTATTTTTAATTTACAAATAAAAATCTCTGGGCAGTGATAAAGATAAATCCTACTGTTAATATGTTGCCATATTTCCTGCAGCTTATTTGTTAAAATTACGTCAGTTGTACTATAAATATACAAGAAGTAATTATACTTTTCCTGTTGTCGGTCTTTTCAGTACAAGTATTTATTTATATATTTTTGACTTATTTTTGCAAATTATCTGCACTTTTATACTCTATATGTTAATTTGTTTGTAATGGTGTTATTTAATAGTACATTTTAAGTGACATATGTGTATCATGCCTATATAATTCTTTGACCTGTATGCACTTTTGGGAAAACTGATATATATAGAAGAGATAACTAAATCTTTTTAACAGTAAAATTATCTGATCTTTGTCTTTAACCAGCCAATAATGTACAGTAACTGGTCTTACTGGCCAAGAATGTAAGAGAATTACTTTTTCAACAGGGAAAGCCACATCAACTATTGCAGATATCTTATCTGAATTGTCACCTAGGTTTCCAGCATTTGGATGCAGGTTGCGTAAGATGTGACTTTGTTAGCCAGTTATTGTCATGTCATAACCCTATTCTTATGCTGTAATCATCTGGTTAAGTTTTATTACTCAGGTGTTCTGCTTAATAACTAATGCTTAAATCATGACAGATCAACAGCATTGGTATTTTGACACCCTCCTTCTCTATTGATCTCTTTAAAAGCATTCATTTATATAATTGCCCCCCAGCAGTATTATTTTGGAAAAAAATCCCTAAAATAGATCTAATTAGGAAGGAGTAAGTACCTTTTTACTGTTTTATTAAACTTTTGATAAATTCCCTTAATAACTGTTGAGACAATAATTCTTAGTAGTATAAAGACATGTTAATATATTGAATAGTAATAATAAGGTATAGAAACATATGTCTTTCTAAATATAACTTTAAATCAGTAATAATAGAAATAATGACTTTCAGGAGCGCTGCTGACCATTGATACAGTGGCAACATTTTTCTTAATAACCAGTAGCGAATATTTGAATAGGGAGAGTATTGAAGTGAAGAAAAACGCTACCTGTATATCATATGTGTATTATATAATAACATTCAGACATATTCATCAATGTGATGGGACAAGACAAACTAATGTTGTTGTCAACCTTGGTTTAAAGATTATGTCTTTTATGAAGAAGTTAATTCTATGAAACACTTCATTCTAAAAAATAATATGTTTACACCAGGAGAGGTATCTTATTACTTTTCAGGAGTGAGAGTAAATGACTAATACACTTAACCTCATCTCATTACTTTGTATCTATTTCATCTATTTCTTTTTTTTTTAGAAATGTCTTACCTCAAAAATAGTCAAGTGTCACCATGCAGGAGCCACATGTTATGAAAGCTTGTTTTAAGTTTCAAGTACAAAACACATATTTCGTAGAAAACATTAAATTTTTTTTTTTTATTTTTTCAGTGCTGCACCATTTGTGTCCAGATCTATCACTCCTCCTTTATCAGAGATCATAGGTCCTGAAGTACCTTCTTATGCAGATGCTTTGAAAAAATCTGTCAAAAATGGACAATCCAACAAATCTAAGAATAAAGGTATATAGCATATAGCAATGGCTAAGATATTTTATGATTAATAGTTAACAAACCCAGACATGCTTCTTTATAGTATACAAGTTAACATGATAATAGCTAAGAAGACACATCTTTCTCATGCTGTAAGCTCTGTGTTGTGCACAAAAATATATAACACCCCATCCATATACACTCATGTGTATACTTTGTAGTGGAACTTAGTTTTGGAATGGTGTATTTAGGTAGTTCTTGCATACTTTTACAGCTTACTTTTAAGATAGATGTTCTAGCCTTGCTGTCATTGGGAAAGTTGAACTTAATCTTTTGGTATTTTATAGAGTTTTCTAGGTGAAACTACCAGTTAACAATAGTCATTCTAGTTTCTTTCACCACTGAAGAAGTATTTAAAAGTTGTGTAAAGTATCACCAAACAAGACAAACTTACATTTAGCTCGAAATGATTCCATTAATCTTACAGAAGGAAAATTAATATTTTTAGCTAGTAATATTTATTTAATTTAGTTTCATTTTTCTGGTATTTATTGCCTATTATAAAATTTTACAGAAGTTGGAGATGATGGTGATGTGAAGATGTTCGAAGAACCAGAAAATTGGGGATGATCTTTATGATAACTGCACCATTAAACTAATGATTTATAGTAAACATTGAGAGGTTGAAAAGTGCTACAGATAATTCAAGTTATTGTGTTGACCATAATAAAAAATGCAAATGAAATTAAAAAAAAATGTTGAGTTGTTTTAAGTCATTGTGTTTACCTATATTTGAATCAAGTTTATTATTTAATTGTCTGAGATCAGGATTGAAATAAAAATCAACCATGTATGATTGAAGGTAGAAATGTAACATTGACACAATGGTTGGAGCATCAGTGATATCCTGTTTGTTTTACCTGTATCAAAAATCGCTGAAGGCAAATAATTTTTTCTGCTTGTGTAGAATTACATTTATATCTCGTCAGAGTTCAGACTTTCACTGTAAATCAGAATTTGGAGTCTGTGTATTTTGAGACTCTGTCAGACAGTAATTATTAACTCATCTTGACCTCATTTTCACAGTACCAATGGGATAAAAGCATTTTTCAAGATGTACTTGAAATCATTGTCATAGTTAATTTTTCAACATTAAGCTATGAGAAGTAAAAGGTAAGCTATATCTTCTTATTTTTATATATGGTGTTTAGAATGATTGAAAGATGTCCTTGTCCTTCTGACACAGGGTTCATGTGACCTTGATCTCGTTTTCATGGTCATTTGTCAATATATAAAAATAAGAAGATGTTGTATGGTTGCCAATGAGACAACTCTCCACTAGAGACCAAATGACATATAAGTTAACAACTACAGTTTGTTTTGTATAGGTTAGTTTCTCTTTTACTAAAGAATTTGGTATTTAGATGTTATTATAAGTGTAACAGGATTCATCTGAACTTAACCTCATTTTCATGGTCAATTTTAAAGTTAAGTGACTGTCAGTTACTCAATACAATTTATAGATTAGTTATATTTCCCATAGATTGATAGCGAGATGTATATGTTTGTCCGACAGGGTTCATCTCATTTAGCCTCACATTCATGGTTTATTGGTGATTTTTTAGCTTTGGTGAATAGGCCAATTATTATACTATAAGTCAAAGTTATAATCTTAGCATGTACAATGATTAAAGGTGTACATTTCCATCTGACAAGATTCAATTGACTCTCACCTCATTGTCATGGTTCATTGCTCAACTTATGAATTGGTATGAATGCAGCAACTGTGTGACTGCAAGATGTATGAATACACATTCACATCTGATGTGGTTAATATGAATATGAGAAGAGATAAATTTGTGTGAGTATATTATACCATCTTAGACATACAATAGCCCTTGTACAAACTCTTGGTGAGTGACTTTTGTGTACTGCACTTGGATGTATAAAAACATTTCCACTTGGGGACTAAACTCAAATATTCATAGTTCATGGAACACAGGAAACATATTTTAACCCACTGTTTTTTATTTGAAAATAATCTGTACTAACAGGAATATGCCAGTTAGGCCCACTTTTTTTTCCCAAATTTACTAGCTTGAAAAAAACATTTCCACAAAATATGTCAGTATTTATGGATATTGAATATTGTTAAATTTATTTAGATTTTTTTTATTTATTCTGTGTCCATTGATGTCTACTCTTGTGTGTTCGACATACATAATCCAAAGGACTTTTGAACTAATTCAAACCAACACTTAAGTTTTTATTTCTCAGCACAATTTCGAAGGAATAATGGAGTCTCCTTAACCAGAGCATCCACATATAGTTTTCATTTACTGATGTTTAACTAAATATTGTACAAGGATACACAGACTGTTATTTTAAGATAAACAGTTACTTGCATTCATAAAACTAGACCCAATATTACTTCACTGGGCGTCACTGATGAGTCTTATGTAGACGAAACATTTGTCTGGGTTGAAATATTCGAAACACTAAGGGTTTTCTACCCCCAGGTATGACCATAAATGTCACACCTTTTTGGAATTTTCGGGTCTCTGGTGAGTCTTATGTAGACGAAACGCGCGTCTGGCGTTTAAAATAAGCCTAGTAATTTTTATGAGTGTTTACAACTACTTGTTCGATTCCACTGCAGGTTGACGTTTCGTTCACGAGAGTATAATCAGCCCAGTAGTCAGGACTTTTTGTTGACTTGGAATATTGATATGTTCATCTTTCTTTAAATTTGCAGTTTATAAAATATTAAATTATTTGAAACACTAAAGTTTCTCTACCCCAAGTATAGACTGCCTTAGCCTCGTTTGGTACAAATTTTTGGAATTTTCGGTTTTTAATGCTCTCCAACTTCGTATTTGATTTGGCCATCCAACGGTTTTGATTCTAGCGTCACTGGTGAGTGTTATGTAGACGAAGCGCGCGTCTGTTGTACAAAATTGTTAGCCTGGTGTCTTTGGTGATTTTTTTTACTTCTATGGGAATTTAAGTCTCCCGCCAAAAAGGGCCCAACCTTGCCTAGTTCTGTACCAAGATACAAAGTGGCCTATAGTAACATAAGTTCAGCTCTCAATAAGTTAGTAAACATGCAAGATGCATATATACGGAATTATTTCATTTAAACCGATGATACATAATAGGCTTCAGAGACTTTTCTAAGTTTAACTTGAACCGCTTTCATCTCATTCAAACCAAGTGACTTATTATCATGCGAGTTTTTGTCTTCCTTCTTTAACGGAACTTCTTGAGTGTACTCATTATTTAAATACTTAGAGAATATGCTATTTGCTTTTTTTTATAAACACCATACATTCAATGTTTACAATTAAACACTCCTAGTGTAAGAAGACTTCCCTTTTCAACATTTTAAATTATCCCTGTAACGACTAGCTTCTGAATTACCTCTAACCTGATGTTGACTACATTTAAATTTTCAACCTTTTCAACATAGAAAAATAACAGATTTTTTTTTCACAGGGCGATATAAAGATAAATTTGCAAGCTGTAATAATTGATGAGAATATTGATTTTGAAATAATACAAAAATATTATTTCATTCAATTAAATGAAAAAAATTATATATTGAAGGAATCAAATTTTTTTTCTTCTATTAATATGAAATATAGTTTACCGATGTTAGTTCAAATATAAAATTTAATGCATACCAGATGTGTTACGATATGGTAAAATACTCATCAAATTAACCAGGCTTGTAATTTAGAACGCCAGACGCCCTTTCGTTTTTATATGTTAAACTGATCAGTGGCACAAGAATTAAAACGGTTGGAAGACCAAATCAATTTCGAAGTTGAGCAATGAAAACTAAACATTTCCCAAGTTGTACCAACCTCAATAAGGACATCTATGTATGAGGTAGAAACCGATTGATGTTTTAAATGAATTTAACATCTTATTAACAGTCAATTCGCAGAACATGACAGTATCTATGACATGTCATGCCAGCACATGACCGCTGACTACTGGATAGTCATACTAACGGGAACGTAACGTCCACTAGCAATGGCATCGACCAAGTGGTTGCAAAACTAATCGAAGATATCAGACTTATAAATCAGTACAACAGACGCCCGTTCCGTCTACATAACACTCCCCATAGGCTCTCGAATCAAAACAGTTCAAAGAACAAATCTTAAGAGCTTTGAAAACTAAAGATTCACCCGAAATATACCACATCAGGTTAAGCTGATCAATACCTGGGGTAGAAAAACGTAAGTGTTTCAAATAATTTTAACATTTTATAGACATATTTCCATAAAATTACTGTTTAAATGCCATGTGATTCCAATTTCACACCCAGTACGGCAGTAGCTCATGTCACAATCGGGGAAAAACATGGAACTGGAATTAATATTTCTTGAAAAAAAGTGGCGATGTTTGATCTATACTACTAAAAAACAGTTTAGCAACACAAATTCTGATTGACAATAAAGTAAATCAAAATCTCGATTTATCTTTCAAGTGTTTGTTTTCTTTATCTTCAATCAATTTTGTGAATTCAAAAGTACTGCATTTATGATGGTCACATTTCAGACAGCTACACTGTTCGCAAACTTTGAGGGAAGGGTTCAAAATGGAAAGTCCCAATTTTTTTTTATTTTCTGCACATGGCCGAGTTAAAAAAAATAAGTACAACGCACACAATTGACAAAGGGGGAAATCGGGTGGCATAATTTATTATATACGAACAAATACTAACATTTCCCTTGCAAAAGAATTGAAAAAAATCTTAGGGCACCAATTCATCACCCTTTAAAACATTCTTTTAAATGCTGTTAATTTCAGAACGATTTGAGCATTTTCTACAAAGATATGAGCCTTCAAAGTTTGACCCCCGATAATCTCAATGGAAACAGTGCAAAACTTTTTTTGAGTAGTATATAATTGAATAACTAAATACTTTGTCCAGTCAAGTGAAATATTGCTACACTGTACAACCATCAACCAATTCGTAATGGAGAACCTAATTGTGCGAGTTTTATGTAAAACAATCTACTCAAAAGAACACATATTTTGATGGAGATATCCTCAACAACAACATGTTCTGACCTAAAGAGTAAATTATGTTTGCGTTAGTCGATGGAATGCTACTACTCAATAAAACAAAGTCCAATATAGAAAAAATGAAATCATTGAGTATTATTGAATGATTTGATATTTGGTCTGATACTGATAAGATTGTTATGTGTAAGCGATTTTCAATCTGCGCGCAGTCACTTTACCCACTGAGCATGAAATTTTTCGTTATATATTACTCAGCTTCCATATTATGGGATTTGATATTTGGCCTGCATCGTTTCTTGAATAAAATCTAAAAGAAAACTTAATTTTTAAAAGTTTTTCCATTGTAAACTTTCCATTTGTATAAAGAAACTCCATCAGCAACTGCATTTCCCTCTTGATACTGTTTCTTGCTTTGGTTTCTGTCTTACACTGAAGATATCACCTAGTGCAGCTTTTCATCGCAGGTTATTTTCGCCATGAGTAATACGACTGTTTCCACTGCTTTCTCTTCCGGAATACTTAGCTTATACACGATTTTTGATAGGGTTAATTTTGCTTAATCTTTAGTTTTCTCTGTAGTGTTTTGTCGAAAAATGTTTTGGTTTTTTTTTTTGCCTTTTTTGTCCATGTGTTGTCTGACATTCTTCAAGTTTTATGTTGGCCCTTTTGATATCTTCTTATTTGTTTAACTTTTAAATTTTTTTTTGAATACAGGTAAAAGAATAAATCATTATAGATACCAGGATTTCAATTTTGTACGCCAGGCGCGCCTTTCGTCTACACTAGACTCAACAGTGACTCTCAAAACCAAAAAGTTAAAAAGGCCAAATAAAGTATGAAGTTGAAGAGCAATGATAATACCACTTAACAATGTTTGTGCTTTTCGGGATTTACCTTCAACAAAAACGATCAAACCTTAATATTTGAAAACTAGGGATTTTTAAATACGTAGAGACATTAGGGACCTAAAAGGAAAGGCAAAATCATCTAAGGTCAACTTTATATGAGAGAGTTTAAACCTTAATTTCTTGAAAATTTCTTAATCTTTTAAAGGGGGAATTTTAGAAAAGTATGTTAAAAATCATGTCAGTACCGATGCTATGATCACTACTAAGTTGATGACACTCTCGAGACTAATAGTGCACCAACAGTAGTATCAAACCAGTAATAGTAATGGATAACAACACTTATTAACGATGCAGTACTCGCCATGCGAATCCACACTCAAATGTCACAATGGGAATAGGACATGGGACGCAATCTGTTAATGACTTTTCTAGTATCCAAAGATTTAAGACTGCAAAAACATGTCGCTGTTTAGTTGAGACAGAGACATATCGTATCGGTTAACCAATTCGCGATGATGACTGTAAAACTTATGTAGTGTCGATTATTGTCGTTTTTCCTCATAACTCTGTTGGATCAGTTCTGGTGTATGGTGCACGCTTTTTAATTTGAAATTGAACAAGCATAACGTATCAATTGAGATATATGTAAATGTATGTTATGATACTACTTAGAAATGTGAAGTTGACGACTAGTTTGAAGTTGTAGGAAAGGATCAAGATACTAGACCTTCTAGTTATATTAATCTCAAGTTCACTGGGATATGTGAGCACTAATAACCTGGCACGTCCGGTCCGTGTTTTTGTTACTTGTTTTTCTGCTTTGTATCAATCTGATGAGTTAAGCCCTTTTTAACTGATTTTTATAGTTTGTTCATATGTTGTACTGTTATAATAGAAAAACAAAGGATATGGGATATCCATCCATGACACAAAATCCGTACATGCGCAGCAAAAAACATCACTGTCTGAGGTTAGGGGAGGGTTGGGCGCCCGCTAACATGTTCAACCCCAACACATTCTGTATGTGCCTGTCCCAAGTCAGGTTCCTGTAATTCAGTAGTTGTCATTTGTTGCTGTATATCATATGTGTATTTCGTTCATTGTTTTAAAATAAATCAGGCCGATAGTTTACTAGTTTGAATTGTTTACATCTGTCATTTTCTGGGCCTTTTATAGCTGGATATGCGGTATGGGTTTTGCTCATTGTTGAAGGCCGTATGGTGACCTATAGTTGTTAACTTCTATGTCATTTGGTCTCTGGTGGAGATTTGTCTCATTGTCAATTATACCCCATCTTCTTATTTTAATACTCACTGAATTATGGGTTATAAAGCATTTATCAATATAATACAAAACTCTCACATAAGTGTTACCACTTGCAATCATTTAGGGCAAGTTTTTATTCAAAAAATATACAAATGTTTTTCATTTTATCTCAATAAAAAATGTCTGTTTCGGAAAAGCACTTCAACATGTTCAATATTTGCGACTCATCTTTGACAATCAACCTGTAAATAAATATTTTTTTATAATTATGTATTTGGAAAAAAAGCTTTTAGTACACTGGCTGCAATGACTCGAATGAATTAAATTACCCGCTCATGAAATTTTACCCGTATTCTTTATGCTATCCAATAAAATTAAATCTATAAATACCACAAACAAGTGTACTTTAAAACACAACAAACTTGTATCGATATATGTACAACTTTGATAAATATAATTATTGAGTGACAGGACATAATCAATATATCTGAAAGTGATATCAAAGAACTTCGCAAGATGTTTTTTTTTTCTTTGAGAAATTTTGTATGAATTCGGCTTTATATGAGTACAAAAATAAGTTCACCAGAAGGGGTGCAAAATTAGTATCCATTTGAAAACTGAATGTAAGTTGAAATATAAATCCACTAATCCCAACAATAAGAAGTCGATTAAAAAGTCCAGCATTTTGATATCATCCTCGTTGTATTTTTTTTTAAATCCGTGTGGATCTTCACAAAGTAAGATTTTCATGACCTTAAGCAAAATATTTGTATCTTCGAACCACCCCATTTTGTAGAAAAAAAACTCTGTTTAATGAGACGATGTATTCGATCTTTCAATTTACAATGGGAAATAGTTTTGTAAAGCATAGAAAAATCCTTTTACTATATACTACATACTGATATTACTGCATAATTGTAAAGATTGTGATTGAAGATTTTACAGTAGCTCTTTAGAATGTTTAAGAATCCACATCTAATTGACACCACTTCATTCCTATCTTGATTTACATCTTGCAATCTTGAAATTGGCAATAAAGGGTCGGTTGAGAACCCGAAAAAAGGTATGGAGTGCTTCGCACTATCATGAATTACGTCAACATGAAGCAATAATTGTTGATCGGGTCTTTGAATACCCATTTTGTTATCTTATTCCGTATCTTCAGCATTTGGATATTTGCCCTGTCTGGTACATGTTCCCAATTCTATATCACATTTTAGCCATAATAACCTTAGCCAAATGAAGATGCAGCAAATCAGAACCGATATTTGTTAAGTAATTATTTCAAGACGACGTGAATATCGAATGAAACGTATAGCTTCAAACAGTAATACGAAGCAAATACGAAATTGAGCATTCATTTATCCATTGCACTTCAACATTATCAATTAATCAAAATTAACTGCCTGAGCAAAATTATTCATTAATTGGGTATCGGATCGGATCTTGAATACTCATACTGTAAATATTTGATATCTTCTCCTGTCCGGGAACCTGTTCCCAATTCTATATCTCATTCTAGCCAACAGAATTTTTCCAAAATCATGAGAACCGATATTTGCAGCGTAACAATTTCAAGATGGCGTGAATATCGTATGAACCTAATAGCTTCGCACCGTGGTGCGTAGCAACAAGGGATTCAAGTGGTAAAGATGAAGTTATACCTTCGGAAATTTAACGAACGCCTTAATGAGTTGATTGACAGTTATGGTATACCTGTTTCACAGATGACGATAGATATGTTCCAATTATAACCACAATTCTGTTCTCTTTTCATCAATTGTGACATCACCAAATGAGATCTATCATCGAATTTGTACTTGCACACCCACATGACGAATGCCACATGTGGATCACGATCTGCGTACCCTTCCGGGCCACCTGAGATCACCCACATTTTTTGGAGATGTAATCAGTGATTGTCGTTGATTTATGCATGTCGGCCAAATATAGTAGTTACTTACAGTTTTTGGTTTATTGTTTTAGCATTATTTAAGCTGCTAGTTTTCTCATTCGAATTGTTTCACATTTTGTCATGCGGGGTCTTTTATAGCCTAATATAAAGTACCGTGTGGGTTTTGCCTTTTTGTTGAAGGCGATACGGACTGAATTGTCTCTATTTGTCCCAATTGTCGCCTAAAAGTTTTTAATATATGTATTTAGACCATTCAAATAATACTCCATAAATGGTCTATATGACGGTCCAATTTATCTTTACATGTATACGGTCCGAGTTGATTCATAGACAACTTTTTTATATAAATGGTCGAAGTTGTCCTTGGATCGAATAGCTTCGTATGCGGGCGTGTCTGGTTTTCATTTCAAATTTGGCGGAGAGAACCATTAATAGGACGTGACAATTGCAAGATACATATATTTTCCGGAATAGCCTCACTATTTTACGGATTATCAAGATTTTATTTGCGTTAATGCGTGTGCATGATCAAATAGTCACCATCAACATTAAAAACATGAGGTCCAAAGATTTTTTTTTTTTTAACTCATTAACTGTCAAAAATTTGTAACGTAGTAATATTTAGAAGATATTATAGCTATTTGCAAGATATTTACTTGACTTGAAAAAACCACTGATTTAAACATCAAAATGTATTATTTAACTCATCTCGGTACGACGCCACTTGTTACTCAACGAATTGTATATTTGGGGAATGACAGTCGAGCGGTAGTCGCACCGACTCAGTGGTATTATACAAATTTCAGTGCACACGAATTGTTGTTTTTTAAATAAATATCATCACGTACGTCAAAACAAACAGTTTGAGAAGTCGATTTAATGATATGACAATAACTATACAAATGCGATGTCTTTAGTTTTCTGTGATATGATGCGATTATTTTGATTCAAACACGATTGTGAAATGTACCTGTCATTGTTATATGACACAGGCATGGTACAGTGTCATTTAGATCAGATTGCAATTGTTAAAAGATTATTGAGGTATGACCTTTTTCTCTTGACCTGACGTGGAATGTCTTTAAAATCATTTTTTTTTATCAGCAACGAAAATAGCATCGTACTAGACAACGCGAGAGCTCCTTGCGTTGAATAAAATGTCAAATTGAATCCTTTAACATATGTCCATACCGTACCACTAGTTACTGAACAGATTGTACATTTGCGGAATGACGGTCCAGCGATAGTCGCACCGATTCAGTGGTAGTATACCGATTTCAGTGCTGTAAATTAAATCTCATCTGGTACGTCAGAATAAATTTTGAGAAGTCGAACTTATGATATGACAATAACTATACAGATGCAAGGTCTTGGATTCGATGTGACATGATGTGATCATTTTGATCTGAACACGATTGTGATGATGTATCTGTCATCGTTATATGAACGTGACACAGACATGGTTATTTAATCTGAACGTGATTTTAATTCAATGATTTGATAAATTTGATTGGAACGTAGCGCGAGGTAAACATGAATGCGTACAAACAGTGTCACTTAGATCAGAACGTTATCGTAAAAAGATTGTTGAAGCATGGCCTATTCTTCTGACCTGACGTGGAATGTCTTTACAGTCATTTTTTTTGTTATCTAAAACCCGTATGCTATGATTGAAAAAGTAAAATAACAAAAATACCGAACTACAAAGAAAATTCAAAACGGAAAAGCCTTTATGAAATGGCAAAATAAAAAGCTCAAACTCATCAAACAAAAGTGATATGATCATTTTGATTTGAGGGTGTATAGTAATTTTAAAGTTGTGGTCATTTCGATGAAAAGTTAAACTACTGTACAGGCGTGTTCATTTTGATCTCAACGTGATGTGATATGACTATAGAAGTGTTGTCACATTAGTCATGATAATTTTGGTGTAATTGAAAGGTAAATTGACGTTTGAAGCGTGATATTATTCGGAAATTGTGATATAAAATCGAATTTCATGCATTATCTTTCCATCGATCTAAATGATTTGTGAAATGACGATACGAAGTACAGTTACTATTCATGAGTCATTGTCTACATCTAGACATTATGTTAAATCACATTAAAGTCCTGGTCATCGGACTGTGATGCATAATGATTTTCAGTATGTCATTTAATTATAATGTGATCTCAAATGACTGTACATTCATTATAAAAATTTTTACCGGAAATTGACATGAAATGACTGTATTTTTACGGTCATTTTGATTTGTTTATGTACACATGCGCAGTAATTTTGCTCTGACCATTAAGTTCAATAAAGGTACAAACATGATAATTTTGATATGAAAAGTTTTTTTGTTCAATCATTAATGAAAGTGAAATAGTAAAATAATAATTCACTTTTACAAGTTTTAGCAGCCAATTTAGTTCAATTTTGTCAAAATAAGCTAATAAACATTGCCGATGAAGTATTCACTTGCAAGTAAACAATTCGACCTCATTGAATTCGTATTCATGTGACCCTCAATTTAACCCATTAGCTAGAGATTGGTTACGCATGTATTAGTCGTGTTCAGCCATTAAAAGGAAAAGAATGTCAACATTGAAAGTGAAACAAAGGTGAACCAATTCGTTGAATGATTCGATCCACAAAAAAAATCATTCTTATACAGGTAAAACGATGATTAACTTATTTTTTTAACCTATAACATGAAATCAAACAGACATAGAAAAGTCCAATTGCATGAGGTCGCTACCATTTATATTTATGTTTATGTTTATATCGGGTTATGTGACCGTCGGCAGTCTTCGGAGGTAATCATCTATCATTAATTAGATGGCGTCTTAACTAAAATACACACGAAATGATGATATATTTTATCAAATCCATACATTGTTAATTGTTTATTTCAGACTTATTGTAATTTGGATATACGTTTTAGTATGTTATAAATCAAATATGAGAATTTGAGTGAAATCGGTGAACATGAATTTAGATTAAGAAATGAGAAGTCGAACAGCTACTTAATTTTAGATATACACTTTCAAACTATATAATAAACTAATATTTATGAATTTATGTGAAAAAGTAGTATATCAATTTTAAGCATTTTATAAGAATTATTTAAGTATTTTTTCAATAACTTATGCTTGTGTGAGTAATTGAATAAAATGTGGTACAAGATGCGTACTGATATTAAAGTAAGGTTCCCACACTTTTTTCAAGTTCTATTATTCCAATCCAATTCTTTCATAAGGCAAGTAAGACTACTAATGCAATACCAGTATCATTTACAATTGTCATGATTTACTAACAATAACACTCTAAGGTGTGAGTATTAATTGGAATCACATCCACTTTAATGCCAATATTAATTGACGACAGTTTATATCTCTTGCAATACATAACTGAATAGACACTTTATTACACAGGTCAATACACAATTCTTGACCTAAATAGTATACCTATAATTACTTGTGTATACACTACATAAAATTATTCTGTTAATTGTGTGTCAACGATGATTGATTAAGGATTTATAAAATGTATTTTGGTCAAAGAAAAGACAAAAAATAAAATATGTTTACAAAGATGCAAGCAGGGTTTATTTCATTTGAAAAAAATAGGTGTCATAACCAACTGATAGGTCAGTAATTTCAGTTAACTTCAGTTACAATTATCAGTAATTTGCTTGGAACAATAAACAAAATTACATAACTCTACCCCGAGCATTTTCTGCAATAATATTTAATTGTTTATTCCCCATTATATTGCTATTTAACAGTATAAGGTAATTTTATTCATGTATATTTGTGTACAGGAAATGTATTTTTTCATTAATGAAGAATGAACACTAATTTAGATAAAATTGGTTATTAAATATTTTGTTTTTGGAAAATAACATTTAAAATGCCTCCTTCTGGAAACCTCAATAAAAGAATATACTACGCATTCTTTGAAAATTATTTTTTCATTTATGTCAAAATCAAATGTTTATAATAAATGATGTTGAAAATCAATGCTCCTTCTTTTGCACACATTTTTTCTCGACTTTTTATCAGTGTTTCAATCACTTTGATTGTAAGGAGTACTGCAGAAAAAGAACCAAAATTTCACAGAAATTCATTAGCTGAAAAAGGGATGATTTTAAAAGGAAAATTAATCTGTAATTTTCTAGTGAAATGATAGTAACAATGAAAATGATGTTCTACATTACAATCCTTGTGTTATCAGATTTTTATTAGACAGATGTTGGCATTTTTTTCACTGTTTTTTTTTATAGAAATTTACATTTTTTCCCAAAATAACTTATCCCGATTTTTGATGTTTGTCTTGAAATGTCTAACAAGAGTTGGTATAAAGAAAACCCTGTTGAAATGAGATTTGAAAACAATGTCTGGCTAGCTAAAAAATTGACTGGAGGACAGCACCGATAATGATTTCATTTCAATACGAACTTTTAAAATTTGCTGATAGTAGAATTAAGAAGAATAAATGGTTATTTCTTCATAGTTTACTTGGTGTTAGCTTCATGTTGAACATTCAAAACATGATTTACTTAAAACGGATCAAACATTTTTGTGCATATATCTAGGTCACCTCGACAAAATATTTCCAAGAAATGGCGATAGAGGGTACTTTTCAATGACTAATACTTTAAGATTAATCGCAAATCTTGTACCATCCATTATTTCTTAACATTAAATTTATCAATATATATTATTTTATATCGCGCTTAGTACACCGCACAACAACTCAAATTTTCAATCATAACAGGATGCTTGTAATGACCTTAGGCAGTGCACATTTTATTTTCACAACTTTTCTTTGGGTTTTCCCCCGAAAGACATCCGATTACTCATTAACAATTTCTTGGTACTAACCCGTTGACACCTCACTAGAATGATAACAATTTTTTTTAGACGAAAGGCTAAAAACAATTATTTGAAGATTCAGCAACTTTAAGTTCGTTCACGTTCAGAGAGAAAAATATATGCCGTATATGAACTTTTGCTGCTTTTAATATATTCCTGATTTAATTGGTTTATCTATGTGTCTATATGGCGTCTTAAACTGCATCAACAAAATAGTAGATAGGTGAAGATGATCTAACTTTTCGAACCTTTGTGTTAAGTGCTTTCATTGCTTAAAAAGAATTACATAGATACCTCCATACTGTTGTTTGTACATTTGAATACAGCGAAAAGTATTTCAGCATTTTGATGGACGACAACTATGTATTTCAAATTTCTGTATATTGTTGCTCATTGCTAAAGGCTGTATGGTGATGTAATTCTTGATTGTACCTTCATATCTTACAACTCTTTTTAATAATTTTTATGCAAATATTCATATAACTCATATCTTTGCTCAGTGTTGAAAGATGGCCTTATATTGTGTTCACATCATTGTCCTTTGGTTTGTTATTGGTAACTTTATCCCACAACTTTTTTCCCTTATCTGTATGCTCATTAAATGTAGCATTATATTACACCATTTATTTGCGACTGTCATAATCTGTATTGGTCTATATTCTAATATTTAGTAGTCACCTTTACAATGGAGAGATCATTTTAAAATTCCAGACATTGCTCACAATTTAATATGACATGTACCTTTGTCAATTATTTATCAGCACTGTGTCTTTTTTATCAGTTGCGATTTTTGGCTATACAAAAAATATACAGTGGCCGAGTGGTCTTAGTAGTTCATCTAAAAAGAATACTAGCCCGCCAGCTCAGAGTTTTGTGATTTCGAACACCGCTCGTTGCAAGTTGTATTCGAGACCGATCTTAATTGACCGGATTCTTAGTGGTTTTTCTTAGAAGTTTGATGGTTATCTCCGTTTACTCAGGCCTCCTCCATCAATAAAAAACTGGCCACCACGAGATAGCTATGGACGCTGAAAGTGTCGTTTGACAATAACAAATAAACAAACGAAAACATATAAATAGCTATAGTAATTATAAGATGATATAAAAAGTTATTTTCTTTTAAAATTGTTTATTATCAGTTTGACTGTGTTTTGTTTGGTTATTTTATAATCTCAAAATGTCAATAATCAGAACAAAAATTGGGAGTAAGTGAATATCAAAAATCTCAAAATGATGAAAAAAATGTTCCCCATAACCTAATGTATTGTTCGGCATTTGATATCGCAATCTTTATTTCTGTTGTGTTTTTTTTTATCATAAACCATAACAGAAATAAAGATTACCATATCAAATGCCGAACAATACTTTCCTGTCATAAATCTTATTCTTCGTATGATCTTAAAATCTAATCGTAGATTTTTTTTAATAAACCTAGGTAATAATTTGTTAGCTTCGACATATCAAGTCCTGGTAAATTTTCAGTTCGACAATATGTTGCTTAGAATTTATATATCCTTATTTATTGGGAGACATGTAATATTTTGTAAAGATACATGATCTTGTTTTGCAGGAATGAGATGTTTTATAAACTCTTAGGCTTAATCTTCCCTAGCAGTGGTGTGAGGAAGCATAACTAGAATCACCACTTCACAAGTTCTCCGGTATCCTTGTACATACTCAACAGTTTCTAAATGTTCTTATACATTAGTTATATTTTTAAAATGATAAAGATTTCCATGTCCACAACGCTCATCTGACATTATTGCAGGTTCGTCACGTTCCGCTGTTTCATGAATTGGTTAAACGATACGATATGTTTGTGTCTCAATTTACTAGTGACATGTTTTCGCAGTCTTAAATATTTAGATACCAGATTAGTCGTCCAATCTGTAACTTTACCGATTGTGTCCTATTTCCGATTATGACAATTTGGATGAAAAAGAGAGGGCAAACTTATAATGTGAAAATAATATTCCTAAAAAAGAAAAAAAAAACAGAATCACAACTGTACACAAAACACAACATAGAAAACCAAAGACTGAGCAACACGAACCCTACAAAAACTGGGGATTATTTCTAGTGCTCCGGAAGGGTAAGCAGATCCTGCTCCACATGTGGCATCCGTAGTATTGCTCATGTTAGTTCAAACCCGGTGATAAGCCTAATTCGGTAGGTCACATTCGGGGAAAAGGAGACGGGATTGTAATTACGACAATTGGAACATATCCGTTGTCATCTTTAAAACGGATATTCCATAACGGTCAACCAACTCGTGATGGCGTCCGTAAATTTATGATGGGACGATTTCAACTTAATCACTTGGAATTTTTGGTTTAAAAAATGAAAACAACACAACAAAATTTGAAGCGTCCGAAGCGCTTTTTGGATTTACCTTCATCAGGAACGCTCAAAGCCGAATATTTGAAAGCTAAGGATGTATAAGAATAGCTCCCTTGTGATCAGCAATCCTCACGAGATCGCGATAGGAAATACAAGCCCTGGAATATCGTATCAACTGGAAGACATATACTCCGTATGCAGGCGCTGCTTGAATGTTGCGACAGAGAAATGGAATGTTCACAATTGGGAAGCGAAAACATCTCTTTTGTCGTAAAGTTTTGTTTTCAACCGACCATCATTGTCAATTTCTAGATGTAAGTCAAGATATGCGTTCAACATAGTCACCAAATTTTGAATTATTTAGTGAGAGAACATCATCTATATAGCGGAATGTGAAGTTAAAGGATACTGCAAACTTCTTTTCTTTGTTCCTAAGAAGTTCCTGTATGAAGGCAGCCTCATATGAATAAAGGAATAAGTCAGCAAGAAGTGGATGAGTGTGGAATCGCATTGCGATTGCTGCATGCATAGCAGAGGACGCTTATCCGGTCGACGCATCCCACTACGCTCCTTTTAAAGTATCTTCTTAATCGATTAATGAGATTTGATAATCGGTAAACTACTGTTGCCTACATTTTTCAACTTTTTTACTGGATATGAATTGTAGTACTGGTATTGTCGAAACGTTCGGTCTCCCTTTTATGAGATAATATGCAATTTCTCTCTCATGTTCATTCATTTTTACCTGAACATTGGATATTTCAATTAACGTCGTTATATTATATGGATATTTATTTAATGAAGACTGATTAATATAAGTTATAAATTGTTAGCTGGTTTTGAAATTTAAAAAAGACATATTTATATATGATAAAACGTGTCTAAAGAAAAACATAGAAATCGATGTCCATGTCAATGTCATGTATTTGTATATCGATGTCCTTCATGAAAAATTAATGGATGTAAAAAAAAATTGATACGGCAAATGTGTAAGATTCAGGCATTTTGTAAAATGCCTTTCAATTTTTCCAGGCGTTTTATAGAATGAATGAACAAATATAGTCAATATATAAAATGCCTGAATCTTACAGGCATTCTAGAAAATGCCTATAAAGTTTTTATGCATTTTACAAAATGCCTAAATTTAGAAAATGCCTGTAACATATACCTATTTATACGTGAATCACTTTATCTCAGGGCAAGAGTTTCATCATTTTTCATGCGTTTATTTTATTATCAAATTGAAAGTGTTATTTCTTTGTTATATTTTGTTTTTATTCTTTGCCACAAACCACCATATAATTTTTAACAATACAGGATTACTATTATAATTTTTTTTAAATAACCAATTGAAAAATAAACCATTCCAGATCTACAAAATAGTCGATGTTGGCGTATCGTGAACTGGAGTTATTATTTTACATTTTAAACTGAAATGAAAGACATGTGCAAGCTTGCTAAATAAACGCTAAATTAAGTGCTATAATCACTCCTATAAATCTTATTAGATATCTTACATGAATTAACTTGAATCAAGTTGTGAATTTGATAATCTTAAACATCCTGAATATATTTTTTTCTTGAATCTTTTTTGTTAGATTACTAATTTGCGATACATTTTACAGTTGTCATGATACAAAGAATGGGTCCAGTGTCAATGTTCATTATATCAAACGTTTACCGTGACTCTCCAGCTTTGTTTCAATGTTTCAAATTACGTATATTTAGTTTTTAAAGTGAAAATCTATTTTCTCTTAATCATTGATTTATACTTGGGTAAGCTTTAATTGAATATATATAAAAGTGAGACACGACAGGTAAAATAACACATCAATAACAATAAAAAGCTTACAATTAGTATACACTTTTATTCATTCAGAGTCGAGATTTGTACCAAGTCAGGAATATGACAGTTGTTATCCATTCGTTTGATGTGTTAGAGCTTTTGATTTTGCCATTTGATTACGGACTTTCCGTTTTGAATTTTCCTCGGAGTTCGGTATTTTTGTTATTTATTTTTTTTGCATATTGGCACAACATTTCGAAAATGGACTTACACACATAACGTTACAAGCATTGGCGAAGCTACTGAGTTAGGTTAGGCCCATTATAATGATGGACGGCCAAGGTGTTAAACTGTTTGAATTTTTTGAAATTGAACATCGGTAAACTTTTGTTGTCTCTAATATCCATAAAACCTCCCTGTATCACCTCGTGATTAACCACACCTTCATAAATGTAATCAAGGAGTTATTCCCATAACCTGTAACTTACTATATATGTAATAAAAAGGTCAAAAATCATAACATATGGGATATGCATACAAGATGTCGTATACAATACGTCGTTATTGAACTTTTGTAGGTGGACTATCGTATTATTATTATTATTATTATTCAATATCTGCTTAAATTTAAATTTGTGCGACCATCCCAAAAATATAATATGTCAATTATGACATAATATTGTTCAATGAACGTAATATTGTTCAATGTACGTAATATAAAAAGTTAACATTTTACTAAAACGTAAAATACTCAAAGATGACTAATTAACAATTTCAAATTATAAAAACTCATGGTTAAAAAAAGAAATTATCAACGAAAACTGAACACCGACTATTTAAGGGAATGAGAGTCACGTACAATCAAATAAACTTTGGATAAGGTCCAGAAGATTCATTGGTCCTTATCAATTTATCATTGCCGATTTATTCACAGAAAACTAACTGAAAAGACTGGAACGAAGATGTAAACAACGACTCGTGGAATAGGTGACCTATAGTTGTTAATTTCTGTGCCATTTGGTCTCTTGTGATGAGTTGTCTCATTGGCAATCATATCACATCTTCTTATTTTTATATAAACGCTAGAGACCCTGCATCTCTTCTTCAAATCTATAAAGGCCAAAGCCTCGTGATGTTGGCGTTGGTGATGAATAGCAATGTACTTGAACTTACTAATAATGATACAAATAAATGGTAAAAATTGAAGTCTTCTGTCCAGTGATGACAATTTTAGGTGCGATAAAAATAGGAAGAATATTTTAAATATTCTGTACTGAATTTATTTAAGCTTATGTCTCTTATAATAGCACACATTATCAATATGTGTGTGCGTGTGTGTGTGTATTCGTGTTGTTTTGTTTTACGTGTCAATTATATGTATTTACTTATAGTAAATTAAGGCGATAGTAGTTTACCGATGAAACGTTTACATAAACTGTGTTAAGGGCAAAGTTAGAACTTTTATGACATATCGTAGGATAAATTATAACAATGAATTATTTTTTTTAATAGTGAAGAAAATTTGTCAACAATTTTTATTATGTATTAGAACTTTATAGGTTTTCTTCAAAAACAATTTATAGAGGATTTTTTTTAACTAATATAAATCAGAAGTCCTTTTTTGCTAATAGAAATTTAATTTGTAATATATTTGTACTAGGGAAATCATAGATCCTGCTGAATCGAAATTTTTAAAATAGAATATATTTTCACTGCTTGTTGAAATTCATGATGTGCAGTTTGTTCATGACAATGTCAATTATTTGATTATATACACTACAAATTACTATCTTATAAGACATTAAATGTTAAACAAACCTTACCAGCAAGTCAGAAAACTGTTATATAACATAACTTGCCCCACTTGCATGCAGAATTATATTGATCAGACAGGAAACAGTATTTACGACAGACTTAGGATTCATAAACAAGCATATCCGACAACCGGTATACAGAAAGTTCTCGTTAAGGGAACATTTAGAAATTTGTGCTGGAGGCAAAATATAATTTTCCCGTTTTTCTAGCGCAAAATTCGAACACAGGAGTACAGGATGATATAGATAGAAAAAAATATATCAATATTACACGCCAAAAGTGTATTTATTATTATCATTATTATTATTATAATTATTATAATTCAATATCTGCTTATAATTGCATTTGTGCGACCATCCCAAAAATATAATATGTCAATTATGACATAATATTGTTCAATGTACGTAATATAAAAAGTTAACATTTTACTAAAAACATAAAATACTCAAAGATGACTAATTAACAATTTCAAATTATAAAAAAATATGGTTAAAAAAAAAAGAAATTATCAACGAAAACTGAACACAGACTATTTAAGGGAATGAGAGTCACGTACAATCAAATAAACTTTGAAGGTCCAGAAGAGTCATTGGTCCTTATCAATTGAATTTAGCGATTTATTCAAAGAAAAACAACTGAAAAGAGCGGAACGAGAATGCAAATAACGACTCCTGGGATAGACAAACGCTAGAGATCCTGCATCTCTTTACTTAAGACAAATCTATAAAGTCCAAAGCCTCGTGATATCGGGCGTTGGTGATGAAAAACAATGTACTTGAACTTACTGATAATGATACAAAGAACAAAGTTTACCCAGGAAAAATTGAAGTCTTCTGTCCAGTAATGTCAATTTCAGTTGCAATAACGATAGGAAGAATATTTTGAATATTCTGTTCTGAATTTATTTAAGCTAATGTCTCTTAAAATAGCACACATTATCAATATGTGTGTGTGTGTGTGTGTGTTCGTGTTGTTTTATTTTACGTGTCAATTCTATGTTTACTTATAGTAAATTAAGGCGACTGTGGTTTACCGATGAAACGCTTACATAAACTTTGTTAAGGACAAAGTTAGAACGTTTATGGCAATATTGTAAGATAAATTCTAACAATAATTTATTTTTTTAATAGTGAAGAAAATTTGTCAACAATTTTTTTTATGTTTTAATGAATTTTGACGTTTCCATCTAGAACAAATTGTAGAGGATTTTTTTAGATTAATATAAATTAGGAATCAGAAATTCTGCGAATAGAAACTAAAATTGTAATTTGCACTAGAAAGATTATAGATTCTACTGAATCGCAATTTGTAATATAAAATATATTTTTAGATTAGTATCAATCATTGCTTGTTGAAATTCATGATGTGGAGTTTGTTTATGACTTTGTCAATTATTTGATTCTAAACACTACAAATTACTATCTTATACGACATTAAATGTTATGCAAACCTTACAAGCAAGTCAGAAAACTGTTTTTTTTATCTTTTATTTGTTTTTCAATCGGAAAACTGTTATATAACATAACTTGCCCCACTTGCATGGACAATAATATTGATCAGACAGGAAACCGTATTTACGACAGACTTAGGATTCATAAACAAGCATATCCGACAACCGGTATACCGAAAATTCTCATTAACGGAACATTTAGAAATGTGTGCTAGAGGCAAAATATAATTTTCCCGTTTTTCTAGCTCAAAATTCGAACACAGAAGTACACGATGATACTAGAGAGAAAAAAGTATATTGGCTTTTGACGCCAAAGGTTTTTTTTTTTAATTTATAATATTATTATTATTATTATTGTCTCTTCTCTTTTTATCTCATTAACAATTATTTTATTTCACTGAATAGTATTTTTTTTTATTTGTTAAGTGTTAGGAAATCCCGAAGGATCCTTATATATTTTGCGTGGGTTTTAGTTATTAAAGGTGTATATTCAACCCATCCCTTTTCTTTTTTGCAATAAATATATGCTGAATTTTGACCGACTAAGAAGCTTAGAATATCAACTAAAGCAAACTTAAAAATAAGTGGTAAGTTGTGTATTTTAACATTTATATATAAGAGAGTTAGATATGTTGTAAACTTCAATGACATAGGCACCAACAAAACAATAAATACATACGGTCATCAATGATAAAGCATACCATATGTCCAGCTCTAGAACGCCCCTAGTCTTGGAAAGTTGTGAAATGAGATAAAATAGGATAACAAAAAAATAAGTGCTAAAACTTTGACTTTTTCTGTATCAAAATGCAAATCTGATTTAACATAGAGCGTAGTTTCCCTGGATGCTGTTTTACATGTACAAGGCATATCCTATGAGACATCAAAGCGAGTATGTCTACAAAGATATATCAGTTAGAATTGTATTATAATTCACGAAATATTTTGGTGATAATTTACGCGCCATAGCTTCGTAAACGAGAAATGAGTTATCACTTTTACATACGATATTTATTCAGTAGTGAAATCATCACGTCTTGGATTTGGGCAAGGGGAGTTACTACTTTTTTTCTCTGATGAAATTGTGTAAAGCAATTGTATAAGATTTCTACAATGTCCATGCCTAGGCTGTGCTGGGTCCACTCAGAATTGCAGCGCTTGATATTATCATGAAGAGGGCACAGTTTGAAGTTTGGCATATTGAGTTTCAATAAATGGGATCGTTCTCTTTTACTAGGTTGTTTTTTGTTGCTGTTTCACCTGCATCTGTGTTGCGTTTTGTGTTAAATACCGATACTATACAGTAAAGAGCTGTTATTTGGACTGACTGACTGACTGATTTTATAAAATTTACTGTTTGCAAAATTATAAATTATTCTAAATAATAAGGATGTTCTTGTCCCAGGCAGAAAACCCTGGCCGTGTTAGGAAGTTTTGGTCCTCGGTGCTCTTCCGCTTTGTACTTGTTATGGCTTTCAAACTTTTTTCATCTGAGCGTCACTGGTTCGTCTTGTGTGGACGAGACGCACGTCTGGCGTATTGAATTTTAAGCCTAGTACCTTCTGCTAGCTATTATTCGTGTGTTTCTTTGTCCTATATGTTCTCCCATTTATTTGTATTGTGGTCCTGTCATGTGATGTTGTCGTTTTGGTGTTGTGTTTGACGTTGCCATAAAAGCGGAAGGTTTGGTATGCCAAAAAACCAGGTTCAATCAGCAGGGTTTAAGAACATCAGTTGTTCGACCTGTTAGTCAAATGCGTTTTGTTAAAATAGACCTTTTTACTTTTTTTGGTCTTTTGGAAATTGTTGTTTGTGCTGTAGTTAGACCCCTCTACCAAGCAATTTGTTTTACATGCACACGTATAAAAATTGCGGTTTTTATCCAACGCAATCATAGGTTTGGACGTTGTTTTCAATTTAGACTTTTATATATATATATATATATATAACACTGAAGAGACATTTATTGTCGAAATCCGGATATGGTGTACAAAAACCTTTGCACCTTTTGTTTTTGGTATACCATCTTTTCCGCAAGTTCATTGTTTTCTGTTTAGTATTAAATTTATAATTCCATTTATTACATTGGTGATCCGTTTATTTGGCAATCGCCAGTGGCAGTCAGCAGGGTTTAAGAACATTTGTTGTTCGACCTGTTAGTCAAATGCGTTTTGTTAAAATATACATTTTCACTTTTTTGGTCTTTTGGAAAATGATGTTTGTGCTGTATTTATACCCCTCTAACAAGAAATTTTTTTTTTGTACAGGGTCAATCATTTTTTTTAAGAATCGTTAAATTTTCAATTTTCAATATCAAAGGTATTCCCTTGTTAGATCTTTTCCGTTTTGATTTCAACAAAACAAACTGTCTTGATAGATATAATAATAACACTGAATAATACTTAGAAAGATAATTTTTTACATTTCAGTAATTGAAAATTACTGAGTAATGTTTCAAATGGAAAGTAGTTTTGTTATATTTATGTATATGTTTATCTGAAAAGATAACTCAGATACAGCGTCACAAGAATGACAAACAGACAGTATAATTCTCAGAAATATATGCAAATAACTTATGATTTGAAAAAAAAAGAAAACATTTTTTATAAGTTGATTAGCCAAATAAAGTATTCTGAAATTTTCAATTGATATTTGTTGACTTCTAGATGTTTTTTTTTCTTGGATACTTGTACACATATTTTATTACTGTTTATAAAAATATAAGGTTGGAGTAAAACTTTCTGCGAAATCAGTTTCCGGCTCGTATATGTGCATTCAGAAGAGTGCTAAAATCTTATACACATACATTGATACATCTAAATTCTATTTACTACGCTCCTAATGTTCCTTGAATATATATTAGAATTCGGTATTTTTGTTATACTTTGTTTTAGTTTAAACAAGAAGCTGCAATTATTATATATAACTAAAACCTCTTTGCTGTATGGAGTAAAATGTCTATTTGCATTCAAAATTATTAGAGCTAAATTCTCATAAGAAATAAAACATATATTTGTTTTATTACAAGATAAGAACAGCAAAAGAAAAATTAGAATTACTTGTGCACGTAAAGCCATCAAGATAAATAATTTCAAATTTATATTGTTTAAGCACCATCAATGTGGACAGCATGATACATGCACCAGTACATATTCTGGATTTTATTGATAACTTAAACAAACAGTTTCTTCTGTTCAGCGATTGTCCTCAACTTTAAAGTATCTTAAAATGCCTAAAATGTATTATTTTTGGAAGAAATTGCTGCTTTGATTTTGTACATTCTTATTCATTCTATCAATGTGATCAATATGACATTCTTTTTTCTACCTCACAAGCAGCTCTCGTGTTCGTGAAAGTAGAACTTTCATTTTTATCATAACGATAAGGGTCGTCGTCTATGTTTGACTTCATACAGGAAGTTCTTAGGAAGAAAGATAAGAAGTTAGTAATATCCTTTAACTCTACGTTCCGCTATATAGATGATGTTCTCTCACTAAATAATTCAAAATTTGGTGACTATGTTGAACGAATCTATCCCATCGAACTAGAGATAAAGGATACTACAGATACAGTTAAGTCTGCCTGATATCTTGACTTACATCTAGAAATTGACAATGAGGGTTGGTTGAAAACAAAACTTTACGACAAAAGAGATGATTTCAGCTTCCCAATTGTGAACTTTCCATTATTTCTCTGTAGCAACATTCCAGCAGCGCCTGCATACGGAGTATATATCTCCCAATTGATACGATATTCCGGGGCTTGTGTTTCCCATCATGATTTCCTTGATAGAGGATTGCTGCTCACAAGGAAGCTATTCAACCAAGAGTTCCAAATGGTGAAGTTGAAGTCATCCCTTCGTAAGTTTTACGGACGCCATCACGAGTTGGTTGACTGTTATGGAATAACCGTTTCACAGATGATATCGGATATGTTCCTTATGTCGTAACTACAATACCCTCCCTTTTCACGAATGTGACTTACCGAATTAGACTATTTACCGGATTTGTAATAACATAAGTAACACGACGGGTGCCACATGTGGAGCAGGATCTGCTTACCCTTCCGGAGCACCTGATATCACCCCCAGTTTTTGGTGGGGTTCGTGTTGCTTAGTCTTTAGTTTTCTATGTTGTGTCATCTGTACTATTATTTGTCTGTTTGTCTTTTTATTTTTGGCCATGGCGTTGTCAGTTTGTTTTCGATCTATGAGTTTGACTGTCCCTCTGGTATCTTTCGTCCCTCTTTGAGTTTCTTCTTCGTTTTTAGGGTCTTATGACGGATGTTTTTTCATTCGTTCTGTTGGTTGATAAAGTCTCACGTGTGATTTTGTCAGTATTTATGGACTTTTTGAATTTACCTTTGAGTCTGTAATTTTTGTTTATTTTTTTTTCCTTCAATATATATTTATTTGCTTTATTATTCAACATATCTATTACAATTCATTTTGTCAAAATTAAGAAAAGCAAAACTTGCATAAGATTATGAATGTAAAACAAATCTTTTTGACAACAGAGAATTGAAAATTAGCGCAAATTACTGCTTTTAACAAAACATAATTCTGGTCTGACATTCACGTGTAAATTTCCTTGGCTGAAATAGAAATGATGTTAATGTAATAATTGATTTAAACTTATTTCACCGAAATACCGTTTCATTGTAAAATCATAGAAAAAAAAGAAAATACAATTTATCAAAATGAAAAAAAGATGGGTATATCTAATGAAATCATGACCAATGTATTTACATAGAGTGGTCGGCAACCGATATGATTTGTCTTTAATGTAGGAGTTCTTTTAATAGAAAAAAACTTTTTTAGAATGAATATTTGACATTTCAATTTTATCATTTGTTGGCTATTACATTTAATGTTGCCCTCTTTGAAAAATAGTACTTTCAAATTGTTTTGTTATTAGTTACAAGTCACTTCGGCAATAAACTTATCGTGGGGTAGGCGAGAAGAAAACGTAAAGAACAATTTATTTACACCCACCTTTAGATCCCTAATTGCTACAATAATTTAAGAAATAGATACGTGTCGTAGTTTCTTTTATGATTTGCGCCTACCTTTGTCGAGCAAAATTCTATGCGGTTTCAAATTCAGATTTTAATTGCCCCGTGTTCACAGGGCCAGTTGAGTTAAAATCGTTTTCTCTGAAACCATATTGTGAACCAATTGAAATCAAGCATTCAAAATCACCGTTCTGGTGTATAATTAATTTTTTCCTGTAAATATTACTGTCCTTACTATATACAGAACATAGGGAAAAGGTAATAAATTATGGCTATCCGTACAAATTATCAGCTATTCTTTAAAAAAAATGTGAAATTATAGTTACAGCATTCTTTTGGCCTGACTTATGGTTATTGACCTGAAAATGATTTTCCACCCAATCATTAGATTGCATAAAAAGACAGTTTCTGGGGTGTTTTGCAGTCATTCCTGTTGGCATTACGCTGATATTAAGTATTAAATAGTATTAAACTACCAATAAAACTTTTAAAATATAAAGTTTAATTTTCTTTCAATAGTTATTTGATTTCGTTAATCATTGATGCAATCATATCTTAATAGATTATAAAACCAGTCATAGGAATGATAACAATATAAAAATAAGGAGATGAGATATGATTGCCAATGAGACAACTATAAGTTCGTATTTCACAAATAGTTATTTATTTATGAAACAGATGTGACCAAGTCGAAAGAAGTAAGCTGCGATAATTTCCCCGCGCCCTCTGTCGTCATAATGAGGCACTTAATATTGTTGTTTCCATTCACCTTTGACCTATTTTACATGATCACGTTACGAACTGTTATATCCTTGTTAAATAACAATGTACATGTAATTTATTATAAGAAATGACAAAGACCATCAAACACTTTAAAAGAAAAAAATTAACTAAAATTAAAGAAAGGCGAAGGCCTTTATTGCTATGATAAGTAAAAGTATAAATGTTATAAGACGAAAGCAGCATGTGAGCTCGAAAAAAAGAATGTCTTATATATATATATATATATATATATATATATATATATACTCAGAATTAGAAAACTTAGACAGAATAAGCATACATGGAAACATGGCGGCAAAAATGCAATCATAAGATGAGACGTAATCAAAGAAAATGCAAATAAAACATTGCAAAGAACATTTCATAGATTCAAATTGTTATCACGTGGTAAGAAAAACATGTCTGTACATGTCGCACTGAAATCGGTACAATAAATTTATATTGACATAATAAACGAGATATTTTTTGCAAGAGTCATACAGATAAACAAAACACTGATTGAATAAATAATCTATATGAATAGGCAGTAACAAAATTGACTAAGTATTAAAAAGTAGGAAACGTCACTCCAGAAAAATATACTATATTCGGTCAATCACACAGCACCACAACGAAAAAAGTATCCAAAATACATATTAAGTATGAAATTTAAGAAATTCGATGCGTTGGAAAAGAGAGGCGAAAGATACCAAAGGGATGTTCAAACACATAAGTCGAAAACAAACTGATAATAACATGGCATAACAAAAAGCGAAAAACGACCAAAAGACAAACAACAGTATTCAAAACTCAACATGCTGTGTGTTTGAGTTTTCACATTCGCTAGAGGTATAGGGGGATTGTTGATCGTAGATATAAATTTCTTGTTTTGGGTTATAATAATTCTTATTTTGTGAAGAACCACACTGATTCTATCAGAAATTACACTAAGATGATATTATCAAAATGCTGGACTTTTTAATCGACAATATATTTGTTGAGTTTGGAGGATTGATATTTCAACAGACAGTCGGTATTCTAATAGGTACTAATTGTGCACTCCTTCTGGCCGATTTGTTTTTGTACTCGTATGGAGCAGAATTCATTTAGAACCTTCTAAAAGACAAAAAGAAAAAGCTCTTCGCGAAATTCTTTAATTTTACTGTCAGATATATTGATGATACTGTTGTCAGGTCATTAAAGATTGCATATTTTGGCGTTAATATTGATTCACTTATAGGGTCTTTGCATCGGCACTAAACACATTTATTTAAAAACCAGTTGTTGGCATGACACGGGTTATGTTCTTCTCATATATGTTATGATGGTATGATACTAAACCCCTAACGGGAAGGATTGTGCCTGATATTCATATGATGAAGACATAATCTTTCAATCAGTTTAATTGAAGTCTGGAGCTGGCATGTCAGTTAACTGCTAGTAGTCTGTTGTTATTTATGTATTATTGTCATTTTGTTTATTTTCTTTGGTTACATCTTCTGACATCAGACTCGGACTTCTCTTGAACTGAATTTTAATGTGCGTATTGTTATGCGTTTACTTTTCTACATTGGCTAGAGGTATAGGGGGAGGGTTGAGATCTCATAAACATGTTTAACCCCGCCGCATTTTTGCGCCTGTCCCAAGTCAGGAGCCTCTAGCCTTTGTTAGTCTTGTATTATTTTTAATTTTAGTTTCTTGTGTACAATTTGGAGTTTAGTATGGCGTTCATTATCACTGAACTAGTATATATATTTGTTTAGGGGCCAGCTGAAGGACGCCTCCGGGTGCGGGAATTTCTCGCTGCATTGAAGACCTGTTGGTGGCCTTCTGCTGTTGTCTGTTCTGTGGTCGGGTTGTTGTCTCTTTGACACATTCCCCATTTCCATTCTCAATTTTATGATGTCCTATCACTGAATAACCCATATTTCAGTCAGTACTTGCATCTCATATATCCCAGTGAACTTGAAATTAAGGATACTACTGATACTAGAAGGACTGCTTCAACTTTGATCTTTTCCTCAATATTGACACAGATGGACGACTTCACACTAAAATCTATGACAAACGGGATGATTTCAACTTCCCAATTATCAATTTCCCACGTAAATTTTATGGACACCATCACGAATTGGTTGAACTAACGACATTTTTACCACGTCTTAGATTGTAGTTTACCATCTACGTCGTCTGTCTGTTAAGTACCGAACGTGACCTATTCCCGAATATGACTGTTTTGCTGAGTGTGAATTCGCATTGCTATACGACGTGTCTCGGTATTTATACATCCAACATTCATGTATTTAGTTATAATGTTTCTTTTGTAAGTTCGGTTGGATGTTGTGTTATGTCTTATAGTTTGTGGTTTGAATTCTGTATTTTCGGTACATAACAAAGATGTCTTATTTGTCAGTATAGTCGAGACAATTTCCATTTTCCATGGATAAAGTATTTTGTTAGTCCAAATAATTATGACGTCGTCACAGCATTAATTTAAAATAGCCTTTCAAGACCGTCGTAATTATGATAATTATTTGGACTAGTATTGTTAAAATGATTGTGAATTTTTGGGTCTCGTTTCATATAATTGTATGAATTTCAAGATTATATATATGTCATAAAATTACGTCACTGTTTATGGTTTCCTGTGCTGTCGTCAATGGGAGATGTCCGTTGTTATTCTGCGGTTTACATGTTGTAGTGTACTATTATATTATTTGTTTATGTATTCTCTGTGCTGAGTGTTCTTGAGTTTGTTTGTACTGTATTCCTGTCACGTAGTGTTGTTATGTTAGCGATATTTTTTAATATTGCCATATAAGCGGGAGGTTTGGATAGCCATAGAATCAGGTTCAACCCACCATTTTTTCTGAAAATGTCCTGTACCAAGTCAGGAAAATGGCAGTTGTTATCATATAGTCCGTTTCTATGTATGTTGGCGTTTGTTTTGGTTGCAGTTCAATGTTTCTGTTGTTCCGTTGTTTTCCTCTTATAATTGATGTGTTTCCCTCGGTTTTAGTTTGTAACCCTGATTTGTTTTCTCTTAATCGATTTATGACTTTTGAACAGCGGTATACTACTGTTGCCCTTATTTGAGATCTCACAAAACATGGTTATACGCATATTCCAAGTCAGGAACCTCTAGCCTTTGTTAGTCTTGTGTGTTTTTTATTTTAGATCATTTATATTTTTCGGAGTTTAGTGCTGTGTCCATTTCGCTGAACTATTATGCATTATTGTTTAGGAGCCAGCTGAAGCCCGCCGCCGGGTGCGGAATTTTTCTCGCTGCGTTGAAGACCCATTTGTGGCCTTGGTCTGTTTTCTGTTCTTTGGTCGGAATTTGTCCCTCTAAAACATTCGCAGTTTCCATTCTCAATCTTATAGAAAACTAAAGACCGCGCAACACGAACCCCACAAAAAGCAGGGGGTGATCTCAGGTGCCTCGAAAGGGTAAGCAGATCTTGCTCAACATGTGGCACCCTTCGTGTTGCTCCTGTAAGTACAAACACGGTGATAAGTCTATTTCGGTAGGTCACATTATTGAAAAGTGGACGAGATTGTGGTTACGACAATTTTCGTAACTACAATCTCGTCCCCTTTCTCCCGAATGTGATCTACTGAATTAGACATACCCTTCGGGAGCACATAATATCACCCCCAGTTTTTGGTGAGGTTCGTGTTGCTCAGTCTTTGGTTTTCCATGTTGTTTTGTGTACTGTTGTTTATCTGTTTGTCTTTTTTCTTTTTTGGCCATGGCGTTGTCAGTTTGTTTTCGATTTATGAGTTTGAATGTCCCTTTGGTATCCTTCGCCTCTCTTTTTGGAACATATTCGTCGTCATATGTGAAATAGATATTCCATAACGGTCAACCAACTGGTGATGGGGTTTGTATAATTTTCAAAAGGATTATTTCAACTTCAACACTTGGAACTTTGGTTTAATAGCTTCCTTGTACGCAGTCTCTATCAAGGAAATAATGATAAGTAATGTAAGCTCTTGAATATCGTATCAACTATAAGCGCTTTTCTGGGTTGGTCTTCACCATGCATGGACGCTCAAATAAAAGAAAAGGAAATTCGGCGATGAATAACTACAAAGAGAGCAATATGTTTAAAAGAGGTATAAAATAATACACAGAAACCATCTACGAACATATACATTCTTCAACAATGGACAGGTCCATAGTTTGAACAAGTTGTTTGTCCGTACAAACTTCATGTTTTTACTTTTGGCAAGCCTTTCTTGTGTGGTTTTCTTATTGTACTTTTTAAACTCGTGTATGTTCTTGCATGTTCATTACATATCGCATATTTATCGCAACGGCTTAAATCTTCATAGGATTGTTCTATACCAAATGAGTATGGTTAGATCGACCAATTTATTCGACGAGATATGTAAAATCTTTAAGAATATCATGTAAATTTTTTCAGAAAAAAGGTTTCTACTGAAGACTAGATGTAGAACCAGAAAATTATACTCAGCCGATGGACAAAAAACAAACAGCCTCAAAACAAAAGTTTATGCAGCGTCGCTTTGAAATCTCTTAACATACATGCTAAGAACCATCATTGAAATATACTAACGAAAGCTTTCGCGAAGAGAAATCCATCGACAAAATCCAATTTAACTGATTGAAAAATATGTTCTACACACCTAGGAAAAGTGACGTTTTCTTCCATTCCTTTTATATCTAGCCGTAGCAATGCATAGTTAAATTTGGAAAACGCAGAAAAGCTTTCAGATGAGAATTGAAGACTTAGAATTTTAAAATGTGCTCGATTTGGTTACCTTATGTCTGAGAATCATTTAATTAAAAACAACATATTTAAGTACCCAAGGCAAAGACTTTTAGTACCAATGCAATTTAAAATAATTCATGGAATAGGACAAAGAAATAATAGTTTACATTTAACTTTATGAAAACAATATCTTCAGTCTTTTTTTAGACATATTTCAACAATGAGCACCTTTTATTGTGCCTAGAAATATTTTATAAGAATTTGTCATCTAGAACACTTCATTACACGAGAACCAATTCGCTTGCGGAAGAAAAGTCAACCCTCAACCTCCACCAACCACCACCATTTTCCATACCCTCCATACATATCAAGTATTTTCATAATGATACAAGTAGAAATGAACTCCCTTATTTTATTGTGACTTGACTATAGATGTTGCTCTGCACTTATTGCAGTTTATATAAAATTCCGACCAAATTACAGTTTATTTTATCAAACCAAACTGTTCAACTGGTCAGAAATTTTTACAAACTGCTGTAGAAAAAAAAACTACCTATCACCATTTGCATGATAATTACAATAAAATTTGTATAGAAATTGTTAGACAGATTTTTCATAATATCATTGAAGTGGAATTTAAGTCGTATGGAATTGTAAGTATACTTTAATTATTTTATCACCTTGCACTTTCACCACTTGACTGTGTTTTTCTACAGCAGTTTGTTAAAATTTCTGACTAGTTGAACAGTTTGGTTTGATAAAATAAATTACAGTTTGGTCACAATTTTAAATAAACTGCAATAGGTGGAGAGCAACACTAAGAGTCAAGTCATAGTAAAACTACTTTTAATTTATGACATTGTAGATTCACAACTAAATATACTAAATCACATAATAACATTGTAACAAAATCCTCACTATCAGAGCTATAAACTTTGAATTGTAATCTAAATATTATGAAAGTTTACGTTAGTGGCTTCCTCCTATACAGTCTGATTATAGGTTGTAACCATTTTTTTTTCTTTCTTCCAATTGCCATAGTTTCCCATCAATCTTATATTCATATGGATATATTTAGACCAGGAACGATTTAGAGCTTGACACATCGATAAACAACTGTCTATTGTAGAGTCTAGATGTCATATGGTTGTTTATGACGTTGGGCGGATGCCCCATTGACGTATATAAATCCACGTCTCCTTTTTTCATATATAAAATTTATAAAAACAATAACATGAAGCCGTCTCAGTATTCGAATAAATCTGCATTCGTTGTATGATTTATTTAATTTAGATTTCTATACTACAGATCAATACAAAGACAGTCTCTGTAAGCTGATGTCATAACATTCGATCTAACTATCTCATGAAATTTTATGTGTCATTCAATCTATAATAGTGCTTGACTAACAAACTAGAAAATCATAATGTAGACTTGATTCTATGTAAAAATATCACTTTTAATTTTGACTTCTTAGTATTTTTAAAAATAAATTGCTAACAGGAGGCAAATCAATTAATATGACAGTAAATTTTATGACTGTTGATTTTTTCTTTTAAATTATTCAAACACAATGAAACAATAAAGTAAATTAGGTAAATAGTTATTAATCAACATTACTTTGTTATCTACTGAACGGTATAACACTAATCCAGTTCTCGTGGAACTAGCTGGCATATTTAAGATTATGGTTCTGAATCGTAAATTGTAATAAACACTATGTAGAAGTAGACTTTAAATTGGTTTGGCTACTTCTTTTAGACCCCTTTTAGATGATTAATCCGTATTGATTAACACCTTGGGCTTATTGATTCGAGCGTCACTGATAAGTCTTTTGTAGACGAAACGCGCGTCTGGCGTACACAATTTTAATCCTGGTATCTATGATGAGTTTATTTATCAAAGCTTTCCTGATATGTTATGGTCCAGCGCGTCAGTCACAACAAGTTCAGCATGTTTGGTCATTGGAAAGTAGGGATACTGAGTTTTAATTCATGATTCAATTTACAGCTATACATTTGTCAATTCCAAAGCAATGGTAAAGCACTTTTATGGCTGCTATTCATCCCTAAGTTTGAGTAACGTTTTTTTAAGCGGAGAAAAAAATCATGCTTCAAAGGCAGATCAAGCCAATAACACCGGTTTAGTGGAATTATTTGCTAGATGTCAATAGAGATACACCCGTGCATTGAAGAACACAGATATAGAATTGTTGTCAATATAATGGAATTATATGCGACTGTCATACAAGTGAAAGGTTTAGCTAGCTATAAAATCAGGTTTAATCCACCATTTTCTACATAAGGAAATGCCTGTACCAAGTCAGGAATATGACAGTTGATTTCCATTCGTTTGATGTGTTTGAGCTTTTGGTTTTGCCATTTGTTGAGGGATTTTCCGTTACGAATTTTCCTTGGAGTTCGGTATTTTTGCTTTTTTACTATATACTTGGTAGAATTTACAAATTACAGACTATACCCACAAACATTGTTAGGTACTATACATAAAACATAAAACGACTGAGGTTTAAGGGCATACGATACAGTTTTGATCCCACGGTGAATTTTTGACGAAAGTTTACATACAAGCTATTTTTCACCTAGTCAATTCAAATATGTAATAAAAAGTATACCTTCGTGTGATACTTTTAGAGAGAATACGGGGTAGAAATTTTAGACATTTACTGGACAATTCGGTTTCTTTGACATTTCTATCGTTTCGAAAGACATACCTAACTTTTTTGTTTTAAAAGATAAACGCAAGCGGATTTTTCTAAAGCATCTGGAATATATTCTCTCCATAATCGTGGTTCGAATTTGTGTAACAATTCTTTTAAAATAATTCATTTTATCACATTTTCATGATTTTAGTTAAAAAAAAAAAGGCATTTTTGGCTGTATATTTATCTAATTCAAAATTCATCGGTGATTTGTTCATAAAAATTGGCACAAATAGTCTTCATACATAATAACGCCAAATGGCATTTATAAAAAGAGGGGTCCATGAACTTGTTTTCGAGTTAAATGAGTCTGAATGATAAAAATCAGTCGAAAAATTTATCTTTTCTCGATATGTCACAGTTTGACGTCGCAAAAAATAACATTTTACGTTGGCGACGTCATCACCTCCCATGTAACTGTATCGTATGCCCTTAACAACATTATTCAACATCTATTGATTCATTTCTTCATAAATTAACACTCATGTGCACTATTTTTTTAATCTGTCTTTTATTTGGTATAGAGAATATATTATTTAGCACAAACAAGTTTTTTTCGTCCATTCATACTTATATTTATTTATCTATATATGTATTTGTGTACGATGTTTGCTTCCCTCGAAAACATATGTTGCAAATGCTACATTCGTCGATTTATAAGTAAACGGACAATAGAAATATTTGAAAACAATTGTATAATAGTCAAAATTGTCCATTATTTTGAATAAAATATTATAGGAGATGACTGATGCCAGAAAAGTATATGTTCAATATTTCATGGTTTTCAGGGAAAAAAACATTGTAATATATTTCTAATGAATATTTGAAATAGCTTATCCGCCGAGTATGTACCAATCACTTAACACAAATAATTATCAATATCTAATGATTTTCAAATAAATTTTTATGTTTATAGCCATTGTGGCCGAAAAGATGGATAAGCAAAGAAGTGTGTACCTGTCGGTAATAAAGAAAATATGAATTATTGAACTGCAATTACTGAATCAGGTTTTGTACCCTGTTATATAAAAGGTATATTTCAAGTTGCAAACAAGAACCAGAGACAATTATGCAGAAACAAGGTAGGATTGTGCATTCCTTTAGTATTTCTGTGCCTGAAGGTAAAAAAATATATTCTGTTTAATCTTTTCAAAATTAACATGATAAAAATAGTTTGTACAAAGTGTCCGCTAAACGAAACAAAGAGATAAGATTACTTTTCTGATTTTCTAACATCATTGAAGCATACAACCATGTCTTTTTTTACTTGATTCAAATGTTTTTAACAATTACTTTGCCAATTCAGCAGATTTATGGAATTTAGGGATCGGCAGGAAGCCACTCCTTTAACATAGTTTCTACTATATGATTAGTATGGGGAAAATACTTGGGGAAGTCCTAGTTTTAATTATTGCATGTTATATTTAGCAGCAGGATGTTAAGTAAATGTTGTGTAAATTAAAGATTTTTACAAGATCCTTCATAGCTTAACCGAGCAGAATTTACAAAGGTTAACAAATTCCACAACTATTGTTAGATGTGACCTAATGATAATGTTTTACATTAAGAAATATTTTTAGACATTGCGTAATCATGATTCACATCATGTTCAAAAAGCATCATCATGATGACGAATGGTCAGTTCAGATAAGAGAAAAGAAATTACACTTTTATGGTCATTTATAAGGACGGAGTGAATCGTGACGCTTTTCAACCTTTTAATTATGATTTAAATGGATGAAGGCGTTTATTATTATTTTTAAAATATTTATTCTATGGATACGACAAGTCATATATAAAAAATCGTTTGACTTTTACCATTCAAACTGTACGAAAAAAATCATGTCGTTGAAGATATCTTTATTAATGACAGTCTGTTACGTAACACTGTGTACATACGTAAACATTCCAGCAATCGATATATACTTTAGGAAGACACGACGAGTATGGTAAGTTCAATCGAATAGTATGTAAACGATATTTTCTGTTTCTGACGTATTTTGTAATACTTGATCATTACCCTAACTTAATATAACACATAGCAAAAATACAATTCTCGAGTTAAATAAGGATGTGAGATGATAAGGAATGTGTTTTCATTAAGACAGCGATATCAAGACGGAAAAAAATATTTAATTCGCTTGGATAAATTGTTGATCCAAGAAAAAATACTACATACCTGTACTGTGATTGAAACAGATTTAGCGCTCTAAATCAGTAATTGCCTATTAAAATTTTTATATTGAAAATAGCTCATTTCATTTTAAAAAATCAAAAAAGTTCACCATATATATGTGTGTGTGTGTGTGTGTTTTACTAGTAAAAGAAATTAAATTCCAATTAAAGATTTACCAGAATAATTTTCATTTTGATTAGTTATTTAGATGTTAAGGAAATTTAAAGTACTATTATGATATAAACAACTTCGTTATTATTTGAAAAATGTATCTCTATATAACATTATTGTCTTGATATATCCGAAGTTTTAAATTGTGTCAGTAACATATATCATTTGATAAAAAAGATTTGTTTTACAAGATTTGTAACATTTGATTTTTTTAATTTGAGCACCACTGTTGAATCTAATATAGACGAAACGCGAATCTTTCGTCACAAATTATGAGCCTGGTATCTTTAATGAGTTTTTACAACCACGGGTCGGTGCCACTGCTGGTGGAAGTTAAGTTTTGAATATCATTTATACGGTCATTTTCTGTAAATTTTTGATTTATGAATTTTAAATTACTCGAAACACTAAACTTGTTCTATATAGATGACCTTAGTCGTATTTTGTTTAATATTTCCGAATTGTTTGCATGTTATGAACTTCAATTTCATGTTGTTTTTGTGTCGTACCACATAGACTGTTTTTAAAACTCAGTCGACGCGCCTTTTGGAGTTAATGAGTTCCCTCAGTTTCTGTTTGTTACATTTGTACCGTCTTAATCGTTTTGAGAATTGAACATTGGTAAAGTATTGTTGTCTAAATTTACTCGTTTAGTAACACAGTACTGATAAATAGTACTTAACAAGAATCTCTTAATGTATTTGGGTGTTTTGTCGTTGAGATGCTGCTTCCTTGTTGTATACCAAAAAGTCGTTGTTCATATCATATCATGATTTTTATACCAGTATGGCTCACTACCGAATGAAAAAATTGCTTTTAAATATCAAGCATCAATCTAGTACCGTAGAGTTCTGGTACTAAAGACTCATCAGTGACGCTCGAATAAAAAAATTTAAAAGGCCAAATAATTACTAATTTGATGACCCAAAATTCCGAAAGGTTATACCAAACATGCCTTAAAAGTAATCTATTCCTTTGGTAGAAAGTCCTTAGTATTTGAAACAATTTAAAATTGTGTAAATAATTATTTTTTTAATATGGCCATAGTAATGATAATCCATGTCAACAGAGAAGTGTTGACTACTGGGCTGGTGTTACCCTCGCGGAATGGTTTGAAAGTACTGAAACCGAATACTACATTATCTAGGTGCAGTTTCAGTACCTGATAATGGTCAAATTAATTTAGAATAGCTTAGATTTTTTTTTTAATTCACGGAGAAATGGTACATTTATGTAGCGAACTGCAGTCTTTTGTTTATTGTATTATTTTATGTTCATCCAATCCCTATAAAATTCTTTTGAAATGTCTATTAATAAAATCATTAAGATAAATGCGTGATATAATCGATACACCATCGCAAAGCACTCATCTACTCATCATTACTTCATGCCAAAAAACGTGACCTTAATGTCAGATGACTTGAAAAACTTCCACATTTGGTCCTTTCGTTTGCCATGTGATAAAAGTGTTGTATTATTAATATATATTCAGAGAAACATATCAAGCAGCAAATGACAGTTTTATGTTCAGTTCTTGGATAAAGAAATCGTCACTTATAACATTTGTAAAGGCATTAGTAAGTATTCACGATGTGCTTCTATAAAAACAAAAATCTTTTGAATGAATAATTCATAGAATAAACTATTGTCAGTCATGAACAGACTGATACTTTCAATTCCCTTGAGCCATAATTCCAGCTTATACATATTTTTTTTATTGCAGACAGCATGAAAAGTAATGTCCTAAGACACTGTTTAGACTGACATAGAAATTAAAAAAAAGTCAAATAAGAAACCAAAACAAGTATAAATATTTGCTGATTTGGCGCATAACTTATTGTAAGATACAGAAATAGAACTATAAAAGGTATGAGTTAAAACTTAAAACAACGAACCAATGACCTATGAATACCACATACCATATATTTATTAAGAATTTATAATCAATGAATGTAAAAGAATTCAGACAACATTGTTTGAATATTTCCCACTCGGGTATGCTTTATTATAATAGTTCTGGTGATTGGCACATTTTTAATAGTTATTCGAATGATTAAATTTTCATATGTTTAACAATGACAGAAGTAACATTATAACACAGGGATCAAAATGATATGCACCATGGCAAAAAGAAAAATAGATGATAAGAAAAACAACAGTCCACGAGATATTTTCCTATTCCACTGACCGAGTTTAAAGGGAGAGAATTGGGTGCTCAATAAACTAGTTTAACTCAACGAGAGTTGCATGTGACTGTCGACTCAGGCCGATTTAGATTTTGACATATTTCATAGACACTTGTCTGTTGTTCACGACCGTATGTTGACCTCGAGATGTTTTATGATTTGGGTTATTGTCTCAATGACGTCTACTAGGGATTATTTTATGATACATTTTTTTGTACTAGTAGATATTTCTTTTGTTTTATTTAATTTAGAATTATTCAAAATTTATAAAGAGGGAGTTGAAAACTAGCCTGAACTATAACCGTAAGATATAGGTATAAAACACCAATATGCTTCCCTGGTGGACTGTTATTACCCGATGGTATCATCAGCTCAGTAGTAAGTGCTTCGGATGATTTATTTCATACCTTTCTCAGCGGATAAATTAAAAATATTTCGAAAATATGGTTCCAATTCGCTCGGGATCAGAGGTCGAGTTAGCTATTCTTTTTTTTATAAATCCACAAGTAATCATATAGTATTTATACGTCACTGACCATATCGTCACTGACTCTCATTTTATTCGATTTGGGCGTTCCTGATGAAGATCCGGGAAAGTATTTCGAACGAACCAAATCAATAAATTGTTTTTTCATTTTGATATAAAGGACAGTGTGAGTAAAAAAAGAGCGAAAGATACCAGGAGACAATAAAAAAATTCATCAGTTGAAGAAAAACAAACAATATCATGACCAAAAAGTAAAATAACGATAAGACAAACAATATAGTCCACACAAAAAAATGAAGACTAAAAACACGAACCCCAGCATGATCTCATGTTATCCGGAAGGGTACACAAATACTGCTCCATTAATGGTACCTGTCATGTGCAAGCTCTAGAGTATCGTATCAAGTAGGATATATTTACTCCATATACATCCTCGCTGGAATATTGATACATAGAAATAGAAAATTCACAATTGAAAAGATGGCTTTATGGGATAATGGCCTAGAGAACAATTGTTTAATAGTTTAAATCCTTAATAATAATTAATAACTTACAAAACTATAAACAATGGGAAAATTCAAAGATATCTTAAGCCATTAGATATTTGCATAATAATAGTTTCTTTTTGGGGGGATATAAAGTATACCGTCAAGTGATAGGTATTCTGATGGGGACGAATTGCTACCCCTTACCACAGAATTTTTAATTTTGCTACATTAACAAGAATAGCAGTTGATGGTTGAAATTCATGCATAGCATTTAGTTCCATCGAAATGCCACATGATAGATAATTTCAACAACGCCTGCGTGTGCGGTTATTTAGACAACATATATGTTCTTTAAATAATCAGTCACGTTTTTTATAAATGTATAATGACATTTATTCACCCGAACTTACTTTTATTATCTCCAATGTTAAATTTTAGAACGTAGTATTAGAATTTCTCTCAATGATCGTCATATTATAATTTTAAATGATAAACTTTTTCTTCACTAAGGTTAATTTTCCGTTTCTTGGTAGTGATGTTCTGTTGGCTGCTCAAAGAGTGTTTATTTCTTAGTTAGTTCATATGCGCGTTTCTGTTTGCCGTGAGGTCTCATAATTCAATGAACGTAATATTTTCATTTCATCTCACTTATACTTCATTGTCAAACAAAAGTAGTAAGTTCGGTAAGGGCCATATTTGGCCCCGATTATTAATTTCAATGTTTCAAGACAAAAAGTATTCTAAGAAAATTAGATAGACCTATTATTGTCATATTTTATTTTAAAGCGTTGATTTTTACGTCCCAAATAGGTCAAAAATAGAGATTTTTGCAAAAATTTACCAAATAGTCTAGATTTCAACAAAATGGAGGCATAGGAAACCTAGAACGTAGGCTCCGACAAACTAAATATTTAAGTCAGATTTGTCTTAAATGTCATAACAAATATAACGTTAAAAGGTCTTTTCTTGTCGACGCATGCGCTCTATGTTTCCTGTCCAAAAAAATCAATGGAAATTTACTCGTTTTCATTGAATTTTCGTGGAAAATCAAAATGAGTGATATTTTTGACGTCAGGATAGAACGCAAGTACGTGAATTTTCAAAAAAAGACATATTTCCCATCTAGTTATTGTTGGCTATGATTCATTGTGATATTGGTCAATAAATCCTTATTTGAAATTTTAGCTTGAAATAGAGGCCATTTTAGGGCCTTATCGAACCTACTTCTTTACTTACATTTATCAGAAATTCAGAGGTGTATTGTGGAAAGATGGTTCCATTCACTGCAGGCATTTAACAAACGCGTTATTTTTACACCAAACTTTTTATCATAATATCATTAAGACAATTAAGAATTTCAGGAATCGTTCTTCAAAATTGTCTTTTTGGCTAAGCAGACTTATTGAGAAAGGTTATTATAATACTGTTGTAGTTGAATCATTGAATCTGTTGATTATTTCTTTTTGTAATTGATTCGTAGTTAAAACAATACTATAATAATTTGTATATACTTTTCTGTATTGGAATTCTGTTCAAATTAACCGCCTTATTCATGACGTTACTGCATGAGATTTACTCCTATTTTTACAGCCACCGATATGAGAATGTACGAAAGCATGCTTTCAACATCAGGAGCTTGCTTACAGTAACGGTGAGCATCTCTTAATTTTCTTATCCTTAAGAACAATTGATGTAAGGCGGGATTAAAAGCTTGAAGTTCTGACGTGTTGTATAAACACATTTTACTGTGAAGCTGCTATGTCGGAATCCGGGTATGTTTTTTTATTATTTTTTTTTTCATATCCTTGGGTAGCCTCTTTGACTCATTACCAACATCTCAGTTCATTTTATATAAGTAAATTAAGTCAACAGTAGTTTACTGATTTTCAAATCTCACAAATCGATTAAGAATCAAATCAAGGCAACAAAAAAATCAAGGAAATAACATGAACTCCTCAAGCAGCGAGACCGGATGCGTCGACATGGTAAGCGTCTCCGACTAGGCATTCATAATCCTCAATGCGGATCCACTCGCAGGACACAATCGATAAAAATACAGATTAGATGACTATTATAGTACTTAAAGATGTAAAACCTGCGAAAAATGTCGCAAGTGAGCTGCGACACATCGTATTTGTCAACCAATTCGTGATAGTGACCGTAAACTTTATGTTGTGTCGATATCAGTCGTTCATGATCATACCACAGTTAAAGAGTGTCTGGAGCATATGTAAACGCCATACGATGGGACAGAGGGTATGTTACTGCTGAGAAATTGGAAAGTTGAAATTATTACGTTTGTCATAGATTTTAGTTTGAAGTTGTCCATCTGTGTCAAAATCAAGAAAAAGGTCAAGATATGAAGCAGACCTTCTCCTCTTTAATCTCCATTCCAGTTGGATATTTCAGATGCAAGCACACAAGTATGTTTGGCCAAAGGTCAACATCTGATCATTCAAATTAGTCAGATTAAAACAACTCAGAGTCAAAATTTTGGATTGATTGATAAATTATTGGTTTGCTTAACTTCCAGTGGCAAGCATTACATGCATGTTAAGGACGATGCAAATTTGGAGAGACAAAAGACATATGTATGGTTGTTTTAAGACTTAACTTATAGATAGTTTAAAAGTAAGATTGTTTCCAGTTTTGAGTTAGGGTTCATGTTGCTTCAGTTTTCTGTTAAGCGTTTTGTGGATTATTGTATGTGGGTCCGTTTGTGGATTATTGGTGGTATGTCTGTTTTGTGGATTATTTTAGATGTGTCCGTTTTGTGGATTATTGTATGTGTGTCTGTTTTGTGGATTATTGTATGTGTGTTCGTTTTTATTTTACTACATCATGGTGTCGTCTGTTGGTGTTTTATTGCCTCTTTAATGTTATCATTTCTGTTCCATCTGAAATAACATTCGAAATATGAAAATAAGGTATGACTTTAAAACATTCACATTTCGAAAACATTTAAACAAATTGAACCCAACGTTTTTTTTATAAAACAAATAGAACCATGGATAAATTTATGATAGCAGTAGATATTTTTTATAAGATATATCATCGTGACAGAACACCTGGTACAATTGTTTGAAAGATCGATACAATTTTATAGCAGTACTAATGTTCAGTTTTTATTGATATGAGAATTGTAAAAATTGTTGTACATGTAAAGCGCACCAATATTTGAACTAATTTGAAAAAAAACCCAGCATATTTGAGGTAATTTTATAGGATCGTAAATTTTAGATTATTTGTGTGGTTTAGTTGCGCAATAAAAGCTATAATATTAGTTCGGGGGCGGGGGTATTTTATATATAAGAGAAAGATATAATAAAATATACAAGTCAACCCAAGGCCACCAATGGGTCTTCAACACAACGAGAAATCCCACACCCAGAGGCAGCCCCGAGCAGGCCCCGAAACACAATGTACACTAGATAAAGAAAATGGACGCCATTCTATGCTCCGAAACATATAGATGAACCAAAATTAGAAAATATACAAGACCAATAAAGGCTAGAGGTTCCTGAATTAGGACAGACGCAAAAATGCGGCGGGGTTAAACAGGTTTTATGAGCGCTCAACCTTCCCCTTCACCTCTAGCCAATGTAGACATATAACTTAAACGTCCACAATTTTGAGTGCCTCTGCCAAAGAATAAATTTTGGGATCCCTAACAAATATTGCCTCTGCAGCTGCCCCAAAGAGCCCACTCTTAACGAAATCTGCAGAAGGGGTGTTTAACATATATGTACTATAGTTTAGTTGCTATCTTCCTTTACGTTTGATATGACGGTGCTAGCTATGAAATTTAATAATAATTAAACTTACAAGCCATCCGCTGTATTTCAAAAGGCTATCTTTTTCTTCAGAAAATAACCATACTTAATAAAAATGAATGGATTGCTTACATAATCACTACGCAAAGTAACTTTGCGTAGTGATTATGTAAGCAATCCATTCATTTTTTTTTTACAATTCTATAAGCAATCATCATTCAAAAATGTTAAAGGGGTACACCAAAAAATTAAAATAGTTTTCCCCATTTTCAAATCTAATTTTGTAACTCGCAACTCGACTTTTGTAACTCGCAACTCGACTTTCGTAACTCGCAACTCGACCGTCGTAACTCGCAACTCGACTTTCGTTACTCGCAACTCGACTTTCGTAACTCGCAACTCGACTTTTGTAACTCGCAACTCGATACTCGACAACAAGTGAATATATATCTTAGGCCATCTGTGTCTTTTTGTAATAAATCCCTAGTGCGTTTTCCACGTATTGTCTAAAAGAAAAAATGATTGATTGATTGTTGATGCTTTACGCCGGATCAGCATCAAAAAGAAAAAAACGACTGTAACCTAAAGAAACAACGCAAAAATGAATATCTGGACCGTGCAAATACGATCCGAACAATACAAATTTACATCACCATGAATCAATGTATAAATCAAATCATTGAATTATTTATAATTTTGATATGAAGTATTGTTTGCCTCATTCTATATATCCTGGTGTTTTGATTTGACTTTTTTAACATTTCCTATTTGTAACACGATGTCCTTTCACATCCAGCGATTCTCATGATATATACGATCCATGCTTTTTGGACACATATGTATGTATTCGGCCCATACGAGTTACGTATAAAAACACAGATCGTATAATTGTTTTACCATGCAGAAAAGAGCTTCACTTGTATATCACTATGTAAATTAATTCTCCCTATAATTTTATGAAGTTAACTTGATATCAATAATTTTAGAAAATGTATGTAAATTAACTTCCTTTTCCACTAAACAATAGTAAACACCATTTTATCGGTGAACTAAAATATTAAACGAGCTTATTTTGTCGGTAAAAGAAATAAGAAACTTTAAGCTTCCGCTTTCGGCAAAAGCATATAAGCTTTATTATTAATCGAAGAAGTGTTTGATACGCCTTTGTGTATGAAAAAGCGGTCATTTATCATGCTGGATCTCATCATATGCTGTGAAAGATATGGAAAAATGTTGGTTTCTTAAAACAAGGGAATAATGTCTTGTCAGCATTAAAAATTTTGCAAATGAATTTTTTTTTTCAAATAACATAAATGTCTTTGTTCAACAAACTGTAGTTTAGACAATAGAACAATCAAGTAATTTCTTTATTTGAACGATAAAGTCGTTGGTTCATATCAATTTTCTTTTATTTTGTTTGTCAATGACACACAACCGGAATGTGGCCTTGAATAAAGTACAAATATTTGTTAACAGCGCGTCTGTCCTTGATGGGGTTTCCCCAGCAGATACCCGTTACCATGTGTAAACAGGTACAGTTATAATCTCACGTTATTAATTCTAGATGTTTCCGGGGTAGGATTACAAGAATATAAGATAGATGTATACAAGTGCAAAAATGTTAAACAATGCAGAGGTCAGTCTAAACAGTGCTAAATGATTCGTTAACATAATTTTTGCGAAGTTCTGTTTGATTCATTGATCGCCAATTTTAAACGTATTTTATAATATAAACATGATTATGAATGATGTGTATGCCCTCGCTAGGGATAGATAAGTATATAGTGATGGTAGGGCGTCCATACTAAACTTCATCATTTTGCAACTTGAGTAAATTTAATTGAACCTCCCTGAATTATTCGACATATTATGCCAATGTCAATGTGCATCTTTTATTTCATTTTTCGGCCATTTCTTTCTGGATTTAAGCTTTTTAGTATATTTTCCGAACATATTTGTTTTTACACTTATTTACAGAATGATGGATTTTCTGTTGTATTAAAATGATATACTTTATAATAATTTGCTATTTGATAAATTAGGGGTAGCTCCAACTCAGCCTGAATTAGTAAAACCCCTGTCGACTCTTACGGATATAAAGATAGTTTTCGACTTGATTTATATTCTATCAGACTGATCTTTGGTGATTGTAATAGAAAAATACAGGGGCCAGCTGAAGGACGCCTCCGGGTGCGGGAGTTTCTCGCTGCATTGAAGACCCATTGGTGGCCTTCGGCTGTTGTCTGCTCTATGGTCGGGTTGTTGTCTCTTTGACACATTCTCCATTTCCATTCTCAATTTTATTTTACAGAGATATTTATGTTGGCTTCTTTGGAGAAGGCATTCCTCCATTTTCAACTAAATTGCTCAATAAAGGAAAAAGTATAAGGACACTATTTTGATCCCTTGAATTCGAACAATGATATCAAATTAAAACCTCCACATATTCACAAGACAGAAGTCATCCAGTGATCAGTAATATGTCTTAAATTTGTGAACACATGCAGTGCCTTGTGATCTTTAAAATGAAAACAACTCTCTATAAATTTGGTGTGTCCGAGAGCACTTTTCTGTGTTTACCCTCATCTGGAACGCTCAGACTCAAACATAAGTGATGGAATGATCAAACTTTTATAGTTTTGGGTGAAAACTGGTAAAAAAACCTTATTTCCATATCGTCTCAGTCTTATAAAGATATGAACAACAGCATTTGTTGTCAATCAAATGGTTTTTTTTAATCAATGCGTTTGGTATATTACATTTGCAATGTAGAGCAAGGTGACAACATTGGAAAGACGACACACAAATACCACTAAACGGTCTCAAATTGTGTTATAACAAAAAAATGAATTGTAAAGGGACATACCGGTATTTTGGACAAGTGCCAAATATGATATGTTGCTTACAATGCATATGTGATCAAATATGTGTTTTGCGACGATGTATTGTTTTACTCGTTTCCAGAGCATGTCTATAAAATTATAAACATTTATATCATTGGCTGCAGTGAACTGTTTGTAATGAAATATAGCTGTTTTCAAGCAGAATCCGATAATTCATGCACGTGTGAAATTAATTTACTTTTTTGACGTCATACAATATACAATGGAACTTGACCTTCAATCTTGACAAGACAAAAGCAATGATATTTAATAAAAGTGGTTTAAAGCTTACTAAAGACAAATTTGTTCTGAATAATGAATTAATTGAATGATGCACGTTAGGTATATTATTCAAACCATGAGGAATTTTCACTAATGCTATAAATCTCCTATGTAAGAAAAAGCTGTAAAGGCATTGTTTTGTATTAAAAAATGCATTGTTCATATATAAGATAGATGATTTTTCCCATATGAAACTTTTTAATTCTTGTGTTAGCCCAATATTATGTATTGTAGTGAGATATGGTTACTAAATATTGTGAAGAATAACAAAACTCTTGAATCTCAATATTTATCAATTGAATCAGTAAAATTTTAAATTAAATTTGCAAAAAATCTACTTGGGGTAAATTCAAAGGCAGTAAATACAGCTGTATTAGCTGAATTGGGAATGTACCCTATTTGTATACAGGCCCTAAAGTCTTTTTTGGTTGCGTATTTTCAATAAACTCAAATGAAAAAGAGTCTTTTTTATATAATGTTTATAAAGTTAACAAGCAGTTAAATGATGGATTTGCTTCAAAAGATAAAATGCCACTACATGTATCTAAATTGCATTTCACTCATGTTTGGGAAAATCAATGTACCTTTTCTAAAAAAAACGATTACTTTCAGCCCTAACTCAAGAAGCTCAATGAAAATTACAATATATTTTGGAAAAATTGTCTCTTTAATGGTGATATTTCAATAAATGGAAATAAAGTAAGAACCTACAGAAAATTTAAAGTAAAGTATGAACTTGAAAAGTGCCTTTTATTGAAATCAGATAGAAATATTCCAAAAATTATGCAAAAATAAGAATAAGTAATAGTATGCTAGCTATTGAACGTGGTCGATACAATAAAACAGCCTTAGAAAATAGAATATGTCCCTTATGCCATAAAGAGGTGGAAAATGAATTTCATTTTATCATAACATGTATACTACTTAATAAACTTAAGATCAAAATGTTTAATGAAATTTTTAACATTGTTCCCTGTTTTAATTCAATGAGTAATGAAAACAAATTTTCTTGCGAAGAATGTGATATATTAATTATCATTGTTAACGGTAAACGTGAAATGTATAATGAGAGAAACAACTATAATGTTAATACATGAACTGTGTATGATTCATGACTAATATTCAAGATATTTGAAATGTTAACTTTATAGAGGAGGCATGTTGTCAAAAATAGTATTGTAATAAATATTAACATCTTTCTTTTTTTTTTCAATGCTACATGTTTGTATTGTTCTCTGTCTATCGTTTGGTTATCTATATGTTTTTCTTTAGTAACAATACTACTGTTTGGATTTTAAACTAATAAAATTCTTACAATAGTTGGGGTAAAGCGTTGTAAACGAGGTCGGATCATCAGAAATGAATAGTAAAAGATATAGTTCCTTGCATTTTCTACTTAAAGTAGAAAATGCAAGGAACTATATCAATAATTTATATTTAAAATCATAATAAACATATGTACTAAGTTTCAAGTTTATGTGATCTCACCTTCATGGTCAACTCCCTTAACCAAAAACTTGATACGAGACTGATTATCGGACGGATGGACGAATGGACAAACAGACCAGAAAATATAATGACCCTAGGGCATAATAACACACTTATGGAATCTGAGAGTTGGTTTTGTCGAAATCTCGCTAAAGTATTTGACATGTATACATACAAAAATTATCATATCCGTTGTAGCTCTTGCGTATGTTGCGACAAGAGGAGCAAAGGATTAAAACTCCGCTGTTGTATTGTGCGTACTTTTTGTGTGATGGGTTTGTCAAAGATGTGTGATGCCACGGTCTGACGTAGCCATTTAGATAGAAATATAATTAATTATAAAGAGTTATGTGACTATTACATAAACATGAAAAACATTTAAAGTTGTTCTATTTATTGAACTTTTATACTTGAATGGTTAAATCGAACGATCATATAAAAAGAAGATAATACGTCAATTTCAGTTTCATTAATTCTGTTTTCTCCCACTCATATTGATAAAGAATCAATAATGTCAGGAATGACCTTCTCTGGTTTTATTCCTGAAGTATATTAAACTAGCCGGATATCTCGTAGCCATATAATTTACATTCATTTATCAAACAACATTTCAAAATACGTGCTGTTAGGTACACGAAATATGTAACATTCATTCATAAATTCAAATTATTGATTACCTCATCGTCACGTGAACTGCTTACATGGTTATTTCGACATATGACGTCAAAAGACACACCCACATACTATTTTTGTGAATGGATTTTACTACTACAAGAGTACACTTAAAAGCACATGGTTAGGCGGGAAAATAGTGATATAGAAGATTGCGTTAGTGACACATTAAGACGAATTTTATTTTTAAATTAAGCAATATCATGCGTTTATATTGAATCTGGAATTAAAATGACAAAACCTCAGATAACATTCAGAAACATATGGAGTTATCGTATATCGATCAAGATTTTTTTAAATGTATGCTGTGAATTTATGAAAACTTTCATAATTTGGATATACGTTTGAAGCGCAAACGAAGAAAAATTTGACCGAAATATTAATCTCTTTAGAAATTCCCAGGCGTGGGTGTTAGTCGTTTCCTCTGGCTTTTTTAATTTTAACAAATAAAAGTGTGTGAAACAACGTTAATTCTTTATCTGTTTGGATAGAATAACCTGCATATATGTAAGGTAAGTATTTTAATTTGTATACTGTTCTTTAAATTTGTTTCCGCATCGTCATTAATAAACATATATCTACGGTATAACACATGTTCCCCATATCCTGGAACAAACAAGTACTAGCCAAACTAATGTCACGGACGTGAAAGGTAGCATCTCAAGAAATAATTTCTTAATCAGAATCTATATTTATACATTACACCATGTTTTTAAATATTTTAGATACTCAGTGTTTGCAGCAGTATGAACCCTTCTCGTTTATTCGGGATTTTGTTTGACAGTCATGTTGATATTATCATACTGGCCTGCAAAATCCCAAATGGGGCGAGAAAATAACAACGGAAACAAAAATAATAACAGATTTAATGAATACAACAACGCATTGGATAAAAAATATACCAAGAGGTTTGATGAAAAGGATTTTTGTTCTGCGGTTTCATTTTCTCAATGATTTCTTAATGTTAATGTGAACTTAATGACTTGTATATTTTATTGTGGTTAACCCATTACTGAAAATCAATTTTATTAATTATAGATTACGGATCGCATGTGTTTTAAGTCTTACGTGGCTACATGCGTATGGTCGTGACGTCGTCGCACGACTTTGATCCAATGAAGAATCTATAGAAACCTATAAAACTGTTTGTTGATATTTTGATTCAGTGTTATGGCTATCGTTGTCAATACATATCGCCGGTGCACATACATTAATAATTTCTCGCTGAAACAAGTCACATGGGTGGACCCGGATACAGTCGAACACCTTAGTACAAAATAACTCAATTGGATTATTACCAATACTAGCTTTTGTTTAGTCACGAAACAAATACAACTCCATATTGTTATAAAGAGAATATATGACCAATATAAATCTAACCGCAGGTTAAAAAATAGAATGTGTCTGGACTTTTAATCCTTCTAATCTTCCGTGGCTTTTTTATTTGTTATTTTCTATTATGTTCATAAACAATGCATCAGTGGAATTATGTCCAATCTTTTACTTTTTTTGATAAATATCAAATCATAAAAATCTAAAATTGTATTGCCGACTTTTTTAAGTATTTATCTATTGATTTCATTTTTTTCAAGAGATTAAATATTAGCGATAAACATAGGCGATACGAATTATGTATCACATTCAGATTTTTTAACACAATACGTATAACAACCCTGTCAAATTAACAGGTAAGGGAGAATTGGAGTATTCAACAATGACTTTTAAAAAAAGCTATACATGTTTATATGTGGATATCGAAATTCTCTTGACCTATATCTCCCTTTATATACGTGATATTCTTAATACGAATTATAAAATAGTCCGACGATTCTGATTTTCTATCCCGATTAACAAAATTTGATAATTATGTTGCAGATATATATCTATCTTCAATATGAAAATAAGGAGATGTGCTATGATTGCATTTATCAACCTTAGTCCAAATAATGTGGAAAGCAACTATTGATAAAAATTAATCGTAAACCCTTCAATAATGAGCAAAACCCATACCGTATATTTAGCTATAAATTGCCCCGACAAGATAAAATGTGAAAGAATTCAAACGAGAAAACGAACGACCAGATTTACACTTTTTTTTAATTGACTCGAGGAAAACATCTCCTCCTTCTCTCTTCATTTTTCAATGAAAAGTTGGTCTAAAATTTAATGTTAGTAGAAAATATCAGTAAATAGTGTAATTTGAGTTAAGCCTTGAGTAATTCTCATTTTTTTTCTTCATATTTCATAAATTAAATGCGATAACTAAGTTAATTGATGAACTAAACATGTATGCCTAAGCTTTGTATTTACAAAAATAATGAAATATAGATAGTCTAAAAAAGAATTAATTTACTAATTAACGAAATAAATGTATTAGAATATTGGATATAAGTACAATATACAATACAATACAATAATAGTTTATTAACATCTCAAATACTTATTTCTACTTTTGCATAACGTTGTAAACCTTATAACATATCTTAAAGTTTATATATCGTAATTGAATTATATTTCTAATTTAATTCAATTTATTGTTTGGATACATAGAACTATAGAAATCATACACACATATATATAGGTATGTATATATAGAAATATATTATTTCTTTTTACTTTTTGCCATTTTAGTCCATCGTTTTATAAAACAAAAATAAGATGTAATTATAGTTTCATGACCGGATAGTCGAAAAATATATTATCTAAAAATTATGAGCAAGGAAATATTAGGTTTTTTTTTCAATCATTGGTTCACGAGAGTGATGAGAGCAATTGTTTTTTTTTTTTGCCAAATCATTTGTCTGCGTTATTGATAGTTATACATATTTAGTCATTTTACTAGTATTCAGATAGATTTTTGTATTCCGTTTAAGCGGTTATTTATTGAAAAATGTCTTTTGTCTTCTGTTTGCTATTATTTTTTAAAGAAAAGAAATATAAAACGTTTTAGATATAGAACGTCCTAGATATAGAATGGTATGCAACTTTCTAGATATAACGTAACAGTACCTAAATTGCACCCATTTAGCAAAAATAGTAGCTGAAATCTTACAAGCTTTCATAGATACTAAATTATTTGTATTTTTATGATTTGACATTATGCACGTCTTCCAACATAGCTTTATATATTTTTTAAAATATACTCAAAACTTTCACATATATATCAACAGATCAAGTATTCACTGGAAAAGTGTACGGAAACGTCGCCATGCGACTTCGCCAAAAACTCAACTTTTGAAAATGAACAATTAAAATATGTTACAGGCATCCATTTCTTAAAAAAGGATAGTAAGCATGGACTATTGTCAACTTGTTCTAAATATTTGGAGAAATAAAACAAAACATCAGTTATTCCATTTTTACGGATGTGAATTCAATCATGGATGCAATTTGGGTATTCCTCATTACAGAATCTTTGAGGTCGGTTCAAACCAATTTTTCTACGATTCAATATGGACTTAAAATTAAATTGATGGATTTATAATTATATATAGTAAATAAGGTTACATCTACAAATAAACACAGGATGGAAACTTTTGTCTGGATCATAAATAAACGTAGGTGAAAAAACTTTCAAAATTTGGGTACCCTCACGTTAAAACGAAATAGAACGTTTTAGATATAAAAAATTAGATATAGGACGTTTTAGATATGGAAAGTTATACTATAGATATATGACGTTTTTAGATATATAGAAAGTTAGATATAGGACGTTTTAGATATATAGAAAGTTAGATATATGACGTTTTAGAAATATAGAAAATTAGATATATAGGACGTTGGTTTAAAGATTAGGACAAAAATATTCCAAATATTAAATTTCGAATTATCATGACGGCCTAAACGTCTCAGTTGAAAAAAAGTTAGACTATTAGTCTTTAAAGTATATTATCAAGTTCACCGTATCCAGGCACGCTTAGTGCTAAATGATTGAAAAGCAAAATACAAGGTGAACTACATAACCAAAAGGAGTATAAAAGACCATTACTATACAAAATCAAATTTGTCAGGAGGAATAAGAGGAGAAAAGATACCAATGGACCAATCAAAACCATAAGTCGATGAAAAAAACAGACACCACTATGGTCAAAACGTAAAGCTATGGAAAAAAAACAAGAGTCCGCAGCATACACTACACAGAAAACTGAGCAACACGAACCTAACCAAAAATTATTTGTTTTTTTTGTATAAAAAAAAAAAGAAAGAAAAGATTACTATAAAAAAGAATGTAATAAAAAAATATACCTATGCTGAAGAGAGCCAAACACTGGTGGGATGATATGATATATATTTAATGAGGTCTTCTTTAGTGGGTGTTAGTTGCTTAACCGACATTATTCATAATATTAAGAAAAAACGTTTTTTTTAAATTATCAACATACACGGGATATAAATTACGCGGTTTTGAAAAAGACATAACCCAAAAAACAATTAATTATTATTTTTTTTTACTTGTTAATATATGTATTGCCTTCTTGTTTACCGTGACCAGCTTGACCTTGTTGAAATGTTAAAACTTAAAAAGCGAATTACCTAATTGTCGTTAACTAGTAGTTGAAGTTAGTATGACAGTAATATCTCCCTTTGTTCATGTTCTTGTTAATTTTGAGACAATAATGAAATGGATTAATATCTGTGTATTAAGTTCCGTTGAAACAAACAAACCATCGTCAGTTAAAAATGGGACTTTGACAAATCTGTTTAAGTATAGTAAGTAGGGATATTTTCGTAATAAGGAAAACCAAAAAAACTTTAACTGTCTAATAAATAAACATTATGCAACAAAGTAATTTACATTGCTGTTTGACATACGTGATTTAGACATTTCCGTTGAAACATTTGTGAATCCTTCTTTCAAATAAGACGACAGGCGGAAATATTTGGCAAATATGAAGTGTTGTTTATACTTTTGATTTTGAAGAAGAGGAGGAAGAAGAGGAGGAGGGAGAAAAATTTAATTTCAAACCATGAACACACTAAGAGCATGACTTTTGAACATAACAATCCAATCAATAATGCAACAGATTTAATCATTTGAATAATACAAGATTAAAACAAAATTAAGTCAAAAGATACTATTAAAGTTCAAATAGATATTCTTATGTATTACATTCAAGCTCATAATATTATAAAGCACAATGAAAGTGTAGCTGCTGTAATATAAATATATATATATATATATATATATATACACTTGTCATATAGAATTTACATTGATTGCAATGAGATACCGTGATTTTCCAGTCAAATAAAAAAACGAAAAGAAGTAAGATTGCGAAGAAAAAGATAAAGTTCCTTGTATTTTGTTTGGTTTTTTTTTCTTTTAGAGTTAAAGTTATAATCATGATAATAAGAAGAACTAATCACAGAATTCAACTGCCGAAAACTATTCAACACGTGACCGAACAACAGTATAATTAACTAATTCTCGTACATCCATCATAAGTTGTTCTATAAATATTAGATATATGAGAAGACTCTCTTTCAAATTACAAAATTGGAAAGATTAGTTGATATCTATTTTTTTATTTTTTTTTTATTCTGAAAGACACTCATAGGCTATCCATAATAATAAAGCTCTCAGTCTGAATGTCAAATTCAGAACTTGTCCCCTTCAATGATTCTATTTTTGGCTATTTCTATGCCCATTTTGGTCATATAGCACTTCACGTGTTTAGGGCTTATTCATTCTTGGCTTTCAAATGTTTTGGTTTTGAGCGTTCCAGTTGGAGGTAAACCCAGAAAAGCGTTTCGAACGCACGAAATTGATAAGATGTTATTTTCATTGAAAGAAGAGAAGCAAAACTAAATATAAAAAGAGATGAACACTTCAAAAGAATAAAATAATTATACACATCAAGAAACCATGTTACGTACTGGATTTGTGGTGTTCAAAGCGCTTTTCCTGCATGGATAATATTCATGAGTACCGCTTGGAGCCGAATATTACGATAGCCAAATATAACTGAACTTAATATTAATAAAGCAAATAGTCAAAAACCGGCTTTAGTAAAATTACCCTATGCAAATCGGCTAAAGTGAAATTACCCTACGAGTTGGTAAAAACTTCTTTTTTTTTGTGAAATTAACAAACAAAACATACCGATTACTATATAGGCTGAAGATACTGTCGGCAACTGATAGTTCAATATCATTGATATCAAACAATAGTTAGTACATTAAAGTAAAGATGTTGAATGTGTTGTGCGCATAGTTTTCCATATTTTTATTGAAAAAAAAAAACAAGCAAAAAAAACTTTTTATTTCCTTTTACTAATGGCCAACAGTTACACAAGTGCCTTATTTACAAGAGTACCTTAATCGCGATACATTTATTGCTCAAGTCACGATGTTTTAAAAAGATAATAATAATAATAATAATAATAATAATAATAATAATAATAATAATTTTCCTGTAGTCTTTACTGTAAATCATTGACGACATGATATTTTTTTCGAATTATACATGCAATTTCTATCATAATATACGGAACCTTAATTTCACATGTTTATTTATTTCACATCACATGTTTCTACTTTAAAAAATAAATAAAACTAAGATTGTTTCATAACAGTGAATGACGCACTAAGACCACTTAAGCGAAAAAGATATAAGTTATATCTGATTAAAAATAATAATGCAGTCGTACGTGTCACCTATTATTCTTATAAGGCTATTTATAACAATAAGGTTTAGGAAACAATTTTGTTAAAAGCGTCGTAAGTTAAGTTGAAACAAACAGACCACCATCAATTAAAAATGGTTTCTTTGATAGTTAATAAAGAAAGAGAAGCAACTCTAATGCATCTGTTAAATTAATATTGTACATCAAAGTAACTTATTTTTTGACAAATTTTAAGTTAGAACTTTCGTAAATAAAATTATGTATATCGAAATAATCTTTTTATTCCACATAGACGTCGACGTCGTCGTTGTCGTTTGTCTGCTGATGCATTGTTGAAACTCTTTTCTGTCCATACTATGGTTTTTGGTTGACTTTTGGCATCTTATTTTTTTTTTTGTTAAACATATGTATGTAGCATAGTTGTTTCTTTCAAATTTATAAACTGAAATTTATGAATTTCCACAAGAAAAAGATCTAGATATGAAATGGTAATATCATTCTTTTCTATGTTTGAAAAATTAAAGAGACACATAATTTACAAAGATCATAGTTTCAATTCTTTATGTGAATTTCGAATATTGATTATTTATCAAGTTTCCGCATGGATACATATTCTCCTATATGTATAATTATGTTGAGAGCTTACAAAAAAATAAAACAACACGTTAATTATTTCATGCGTCCGTAGCGCTTTTCTGGATTTACCTTCATCAGGAATATATGATGAATGTGCCAAATATTTAAAGAATAGTTAAAGAGCAAATGATGTGTCTGAACGAAGTATACACGTAAATTTATTTTTACAGAAATGAAGGAAAAACAACCGTCTAGGGTTGGATTTATTAATTGTTCTATTGTGCACATAGTTAATCTCAAATTGACCACAGCAAGAGCTGCCAGTGAATAAATACGCAAAACATTTGTCCCTGTCAGTTCTGTATTGTATCTTCGAAAATCCTTATAACACTTAAGTGATAGCTGAATGTAAAATATAGGATTGAGTCAGGTAATTTATTGACCTTTTCTTTAACTTAAAGAACTATCTACATCGATTTAATTACGTCATAACATTTTCTTTCAATTAAAGTTAACTTATAATATGACTGAAATCCGGTTTTTTTGTAATAGTTTTAATGTCACAGAGTGGCTGGGTAGTGACCTGTATGTTTTCACTATTTTACCTTCAACTGTGACAGTCTTTTATTTTTTATGATGGAAAGTTAAAGAAAAAAAAGTTAATGAATCTACTGTAATTTCCATATCATTATTTGATTGATATTAAAGTCATTACTTTTAAAACAAACGTGTGCTTTCGCTTTCCATACATACAACTGGTTTTCAATTACAACATTAGTTTAAGTGCAATTTAAGTTATTCGTGGGAATAGTCAACCATCAGCCTTACCCGTACAGTGTTGGTAAATTTATATATTTTACCTTTGTCCTCTCGCACGACACGTGTAACATGATCAGGTACATTAGAGACCAGAAGTTTTGAAAAACTTAAATATCAAACGTTTCATTGCACAAAAAAAACAAACAAAATGACTGAACATTTTTTTCCAAAACAGGCGTATATCAACTTTGATTTGATTGTAAACTACAAACACGAGAGGCAGGGTCACACTGTTGAACAGTTAAATCGAAAACTTCTGATTGCTCTTGTGCAAGTTGCCTTTTGATATATAATCTGGCTGGCCATGTTATAATAATTAACCTATTATCACTTCTCGTTTTACAAAGTAAGCATTAATATACTCCGATGTATTTTACGATATGGAATAATTTACAATGGCAAAAAATAGAGGCAACAGCAGTAAACCGATGTTGAGGTCACTCAAATCCAATCAGACCATACAAATTAAGGTCAAACAAAACATAAGGGAGTCGCATGAACCCCAAAAGAAGCGCGACTGGTGCGACAACAGGGTATAAACGTTTCCTTCTTATGCAGTTACCGCTATGGCAATCCACACTCAGTCACAATGTCACAATAGGGAATAGAACACAATCGGTTAATTTACAGGTCAGACGTATATCTCGGTAACTAAAGATCTTACACCGCGCACACATTTCGCTACTGAGTTGAGACATACAAATCGTATCGGACAACATATTCGTGATGTTGAGTACCATTTGGAGCATTTGTTTGTGTCATGAAATCATCCCCGTTTTATTTTTTTCAGGAACACAACTAATAGGTGTCAATGGAAGATATTTTTGCGCCTGTCCCAAATCAGGAGCCTCTGGCCTTTGTTAGTCTTGTATGTTTTTTAATTTTAGTTCCTTTATATGTTTTGGAGTTTAGTGTGACGTCCATTTTCACTGAACCAGTACACAATTTTATTTAGGGGCCAGCTGAGGACCACCTCCGGGTGCGGGATTTTCTCGCTACGTTGAAGACCCATTGGTGGCCTTCGGATGTTATCTGCTCTTAGGTCGGGTTGTTGTATCTTTGACATATTCCCCATTTCCATTCTCAATTTTATTATTAAAGACCTTTGTTCAGTCCTCAAATTCCTCTGTGAACAACAAAAATTTAGATAAGTTTGTTATTATTCGGTCATGTACTGGACAACTCTCAGATATATTAGATTTCAATGACAACTTGCAACATTGTTTTATTTCTAAAAGAAATTGTAAAAACTTTAAAATCTGTGGTACTCTCATTACAGATATCTGTTTTCAAAGTAACTTGAAGACCAAACTTTAAAGTAAAAATACACGTAGTCACGAGATGCATCTAAGATTTTAACCACAAGAGAATATAGAAGACTTCACCATGAAGGCTGTAAAAGCCAAAACCCCGATTACTTTTGTTCATCATCTCTATAGAAATATAGTCCCACCGGTCACGTTATAACCGTGGACATTGGTATCGTAAAAACAATGTACAACTGAGAGAGTTGTTAACCAAAGGCCCGATATATCGAATCCCTACTCAGGTTACTGATGAATTCATTTGAGGACTATGTATACCAGGAAATAGGTAAAGCGCGAGCCAGGAGAACATTTACTGGACACTTTAACAGAATGGATCAAAGCTGTTGTGATATCAATTCAGAGGCGTTAGAAACACAGGGGTTTCTAAACCATTTATGAAACCCGAGGATTGAGGATGCTTTATCCTTTCTTCTGGTTTTTCATCTCACAAATCTCAAAACAATATTGTTTTATATGCAAACATCATTATTTTTAAAGTTCTTACTATCATTCTTTTCAAAGTCAAAGATGGCCTTCAGAAATATAACGATGAATTATATTCAACCAGTGCTGTTATTCATGTGTGGATTCTTCAAATTTCTAAAGATTTTTACCAAAATCTTCAAACACAATCTTTACAACTTTTGATTTTTCTACGTTCAACAGTACAATTCCTTATGCTGAATTGAATGATAGACTACATCGTCTCATAAAACAGAGCTTTTACTTCAAAAATGGGAACCATAGATATAAATTCCTTATTTTAGGTAATAAAAATCTTATTTTATGAAGAACCACCGCACTGATTCGCTACAACAAATACATCGAAGATAATATCATAAAAATGATAGCATTTTTTAACGACAGCATAATTGTTGAGTTTGATGGAATAATATTTAAACAGACAGGTGGTATTCCAATGGGTACACTGAATAATCCACATTATATATGCCATCGAAGTTGAAATAAAAGATACCACAGATATATTTAAATCAGCCTCATATCTTGACTTACATGGAGAAGATGATATTAAGGGTCGGTTTAGGACAGAAAATTACGACAAAAGGGATGATTTCAGCTTCCAAAATGTGAACTTTACATTTTTCTGTAGGAACATTCAAGCAGCGCCTGTATATGGAGTATATATATATCATTTATTTTAAAGTGTTTTCAATAATGATTTCCTTGATAGTCGGTTGCTGCTGACGACGCAGCTATTGAACCAAAGGTTCCAAGTCGTAAAGCTGAAGTCATCCTTTTGAAGTTTACGTTAAAAAAATCAGCAAAAGAAATACTTCAAACCATGGAGGACTTGACTGTATATATATTCTTATAGTTCATTAGGATTCTGTAGACTGGTTTATTTTAGCGAGGATTCATTTTCATACTTTCAAGGATCAAACATGTTCACGATGTGATTTTTTCGCGTATTATTTGGCAATGACTCTTAATCTTCCTTAAAAAAACTTCCAAAATATTTCAGAGATTTTATCTAGGTCAAGAAATTAGCGACAATAGACTCCTCGCAAAACTTTCCCTCTTAACAGTAAATCAGATGTTGACACTCACTAAAGTAAAAATCACTAAACGACATGTCTTTCGTAATAAATTCTGAATTTATTTACTTATAATTGCCATAAACGAATTTTTGTATATTTAATCCCATTTTTCTTTGTTTGGCCTCAGTTTTCGAACATAACAAGTTTGACATCGAAAAACGATTATGCCCATGACCTAATGATTTATAATATGTCGTTCCCCTTCACCTTGTTGCAATGACAATTTAAAAGTGTTTTTTCTAATCTACGTGTTATTATCACTTTTCATATTTCAATATTTCTATTTTGAGTAAGGTGAAGTTCAGTGAGAGTGTTTTGTATGCTTATCTCCTTTTATTTATATTAATGTATAAAAGGGAACAACTTACAATCCTCAAACTAATGTAAATTAAACAGATCAATCTAGAAGGTTTCCAACATTTCTATTATCTTAGGTATGGTGTTGTAAGATGCCGCATTAGAAGTCAGGGTCATTAAACACGTAACACAGTATTATTATTTGCATTTCTATCTATTATTTTCCTTACACGTATTCGTCTTAAAGATAGCTTTACGTACCTTGAAACATTTTTTTTTGCTTAACTCTTTAATTCTCAATGTAAAGGTTAAATGTTAATTTATTCAAAAACAAAATTTTTACATTGTACATAAAAATCCATATAAAACTGTATCTAGCACAACATGTTAGTATTATTGTTTTTTTTTTATATATATATAACATTTCCGTGCAGACAAATTACATGAATCTTAGCTGATGATGCCCTCGGAAACTAGCAGTCCAAAAACAATGGTATTAACTCATTGCCAGAAAAGGTAATCAATTTTCTATTTGATCCGCCCGAAGCGCCAAGATGTATAAGTACTTGAGTATGTGAATAGCCATACGACCAAACAGAATACAACTGGAGGTGAACTCAGATGCCCTGGATGGGTAAGCAGTTCCTGCACCACTATAGCACCAATCTTGAAACTCATTGCAAATAATATCAGAACTCTTGACGGGATAACTTCAACTTTGCAATTTGGAATCCTTGGTGCAATGGCTTCATTGGAAGAAGTGACCATATGGCAAGCACAGCGTGCGCAATTGGAAATTTTAAATTATCCTTTGTCGTAAAGATAAGTTCTCAACCGACCCTCATTGTAAATTTCTATATGTAAGTCTAGATATGAAACAGACTTAATTATATCTGTAACGGCAACAGTGGTATACCGCTGTTCAATAGTCATAAATCGATTAAGCGAAAAGAAATCCGGGTCACAAACCAAGACCGAGGGAAACACATCAACTAGAGGAAATCAACGGAACAACGGAAACAATAAACTACAACAAAAACAATCGTCAACATACATAGAAACGTACTATTTGAAAACAACTGCCATATTCCTGACTTGGTACAGGTCATTTTAAGAAAAAAATGGTGGGTTAAACTTAGTTTTATGGCTAGCCAAACCTCCCGCTAATATGGCAATGTTAAAAATACCGCTAAAATGACAACGTAACGTGACAGGAATACAGTACAAATAAATGCAAGAACACTCAGGACAGAGAAATACATAAATAAATAATATAAAAGTACATTACAACATGCAAACCACATAATAACAACGGACACCTCCCATGAATTTACGACAGTACAGCAGGACACCACAATAGAATTATAAACTGTGCGTCACACGAATGTATCAACGCCACAAAAAGTTTATTTTATCACAGGTAAATTTGTAGTATCCTTTATTTTAAGTTTTAAGTGTTTCAGATAGATATATACAGTCAACAAAGTTACCAAACTAAAGTTAAAATTAATGCCGGTTTCTTTTCATTTTTCATTATTAGCTCTTTTATGAATTTAAAAAGAAGGAGTAGTGGTATAATAGCCAATAAAACTATAATTAAAAGTTCAAATGATGTAGACCAACGGCCTGATTTAAGACAAAACAATGAACGAAAAATAAATATGAGAGACAACAACCAATGACAACCACTAAATTATAGGCTCCTGACTTGGGACAGACACATAAAGAATTGTATCAAGTTGAGTGAAGTATGCCTCGTAAGAATAGGGAAACAAGTCGGCAAGCAGAGAGCACAGCTGGTTCACAGCTGAAAACTGATTATGTATTTGACCTTCCTAAAATAAGATATTTGTTTGTATCAATGTTGGTCATTCTGTTTTATGAAATAAAACTGGACTAATTCGTTCAGTCTGTTTTAAGTTTAGGACGAAGAATACTACACGTTTAAAGAGCAGAGAAGTAAATTAAGGCGACAATAGTTTACTGATGTTCAAATTTCGTAAATCGATTAGGAAGAGACAAATCAAGGTAACAAACAAAAAGTGAACTCCAAAAGGAGTGATATCGAGTGCATCGACAGGGTAAGCGTCACTTGCTATGAATGCATCACTCGAAACACAGCTTTAAATACTTATAGGTTATATCGTCCTCAAGGTATCAGCAGTCCAGTAGTCAGTACTTTGATGTTGACATGAAATAACATTGAATGTTCATTTTTTATTTAAATTATTCGAAACAAGTTGATTTTTCTACACCCCAGGCATAGAGTTCCTTAGCCGTATTTGACACAACTTTCCGGAATTTTATGCTTTTAATGATCTTCAGCTTCTGACATGATTTAGATTTCCATTTTTTGTTTTTTATTCCCGAGTCAATGATGAGTCTTATGTTGACGAAACGTGCATATGGCTAACACAATTAGAAGCCTGGTCTCTTTGAAGAGTTTTTATACGACCTCACAATTTTGGCAGTCGTATAATGTTATGACGTGGTCGTCGTCTTCATTGTCGTCGTCCGAAGACATTTGGTTTCCAGACAATAAATTGAGTATAAGTGTATCGATCTCTATGAAACTGTACCACAAAGTACCATACCACAAATGGAAGGATGTAATTGATTTTGGGGTTATTGTCTTAACTGTTTAGGAATAAGGGGCCATAAGGAGTCAAAAACAAGCCTTTTCTTGTTTCAGGACAATGACGTGTGTACAAAATAAAAGTAAAATAAGAAAAATACCGAACTCCGAGGAAAATTCTAAACGGAAAGTCCCTAAGCAAATGGCAAAATCAAAAGCTCAAACACATCTAACGAATGGATAACAACTGTCATATTCCTGACTTGGTACAGGTATTTTCTTATGTAGAAAATGGTGGATTTAACCTGGTTTTATAGCTAGCTAAACCTCTCTTACAAGTGAATGCATCTCTATGAAATTGTACCACAAGGCTCCATGCTCAACAGTAAAGTTGGGATTGATTTTTGGGTTTATCACCCAAATCGTTAAGGAATAAGGAAAAAACTAGGATTTTCTGGTTTCCGGAAAATTACTTAAGTATAAGTTTTTGGATCTCTATGAAATTGTACCACAAGGTCTCATACCAAACAAGGAAGTTTTGGGATTGATTTTAGGGGTTATGGCCCTGACCGTTTAGGGTAAAAAAGGCCAAAACAATACTTTTTTTCCATTCTCAATTTTATTTTTTTGATACTTGGTATAAATTGCTTACTTATTGACCAATTTGAATGGGATTTAATTCAAAGTCTTGAATTCTTGGGGTTCTTTAATATGCTGATTCTAACCGTGCTTTTAGATTTTTGATTTTTGGACCCGTTTTTAGAATGGTCTACATTGAGGTCCAAAGGTTCCAAAATTAAACTTTGTATGATTTCATCAAAAATTGAATTCTTGGGGTTCTTTTATATTTTAAATCTTACCGTGTATTTTGATTTTTTATCTTGGGCTCGTTTTCAAATTGGTCCACACTGAGGTCCAAAGGGTCCAAAATTAAACTTAATTCTTGGGTTTCAAGCTTGAATGTAGTGTCAATACTTGCCCCAACTGTTTAGGGTTCGACCTCTACGGTCGTATCAAGCTGCACCCCGCGGACAATTTTATCAATATATGGAATGGGTGACCTCAGGTATTGCATCTTATTCTAATTATTAAAAACTATGTTTCAACTCCCTCAGGCAAAGTTGACTTTAGATGGATTTGACTATTTTTTTAGGTCCTTTTTGGTAATATAGCTCTTCAACTGTTTCAGTACTTATAAATCCTTGGCTTTCAAATAAGTAGTCGGCCTTGAGCGTTCCTGATGAAAGTAAATCCAGAAAAGCGCTTTGGACGAATGAAATTTATAACGTGTTGTTTTCATTTTTTACAGCACTGGGTCGATACCTCTGTTGGTGGACTATCAGTCCCCGAGGGTATCATTAGCTCAAGAGTCAGTACTTCGGTACTGATATGATTTATAACAAACCTTTCTAAAATTGTCCGTTTATAAATTTTGAAATTATTAGAAACTAAGGTTTCAACTCCCTCAGGCAAACTTGACCTTAGATGAATTTGGGTATTTTTTATGTCCTTTTTGGTAATATAGCTCTTCAACTGTTTCGGCTTATACATCTTTGGCTTTCAAATATTGGGCTTTGAGCGTTCCTGATGAAGGTAAATCCAGAAAAGCGCTTGCTTCGGTTGCATAAAATGTATAATGTGTTGTTTTCATTTTTCATTAGCTAGTATTTCGCAAATATTCTTGAAGATTGCTTTTCAGAAACATAGAAACAGGAGTCGTTTGACCTGAAACGGGATCATGATAATATATGTCTACAATAATCGCTGCCCTGCACTCGGAGTGTTAGTCCCCTGCTGTGCCACATAACAAGTGGTATGATTTAAATAAACAATCCTATTGTTAACGTTCCGTTTATAAGTTATTCAAATATGACGAAATTTCAATTTGCAACTCCCTCGGGCATATTGGTCTTAAGCGATGTTGGATTATCATTTCTTTCTTAATTTCGTTGTATTTTCCTTTTGTTTTTGCTTTGTTCATAATTATGTCATAAACAATATTGGCTAATTTCCCCTGTATATGCTATAACATTAACGGGACAAGTCTGTCTGCACCAGATGCGCATTTTGACAATTAATGTCTCTTCAGTGATGCTCTAAAGAACCTATATCATATATAATATTCTTTATAAAAATGTTATACATCTCTACATATTACTATTGAATACAATATTGCAATTGACTTTATTATTAATAATTATAATTGGTCCAAAATTAAAGTTTGTTTCATTTCTACAAAAATAACTTATTGGGGTTCTTTGATATTCCGAATCAAACCGTGTATTTAGATTTTTGATTTTGTACCCCGTTTTCAAATTGGTCAACATTAAGCTGTATCATGCTTAAATGTCGTGTCCACACTTTCCCCATTGGCATTTATAATTTGGTCCCTCTTTCGGTAATACACCAAAATATTTTTAAAACCCTTAAGTTCACATCTCAGACTATCAATCTATCAATTTTAGTAAATATCTGATAGATAACATTTAGAAAATGCCTTGTGTGACATATATTCTTTGGAAATCATCCCGAATACTTTGACTTCCCAAACCTTTGGTTCTAAGCGTTTTTGATGCAGGACATTCAAGAAAAGCACTTTAACCATAATACGTTTGTATTCATACAATTTGTTTTACAAATACTTAAGATAAAATGCTTCATTTCAAACTTGTCATATTATGTATCTTTTCATTAATAAAGCCTGCCTAATTCTAAAATTGTCAAAACGGTAAAATCCAACAATTTGGATGCCAAACTCAACAAAAAGTTTGTAAAAGCAATAATTCTACCAATATTTGTTTACTTATTCCTTTTCTATGTCCATTTTAAAATTTCATTTCCAAACAAAGAGCCAAAAGAGAGGAAACAGTAGTGAATTAATTGATGTTTTAATCTCATAAATCCATTTAGAACATAGAAACCAGATATAAAAAAAATAAACCCGAGGGAGTCGCATACAAAGTGCCAAATCAGACTTACGGTACGATATGTTGCTCGTTGTTGTTGTTTTTGTTTTGTTTGCACGGCTACTATTTAGGAGGTGTCTGTTGTCGATGTTTGGTGTGGACTGTGGTGTAGTCCAATATTAACTCCTGTTATCCTTTTTGTGTATTATGTACTAGTTCCAGTCCGTGCTATCAGGCTTGTAAAAATAACCAGCATAGTATTACATTAACCAATAACAATAAGGAAGTGCCATAAGTTATTCGTGTAATCAAAAGATTGATAATAGTACGAAGTGCTTATCTGGGTTGTCCGTTATCACGAACGCTCAAACCAAAACTGTTGAAAGCCAATGATGTATAAGACATAAGCACACGAAGAGCTGTATGACCAAAAGCGACCTAAAAATAACAAAATTTATCTAAAGTAACTTTGCATGAGGAAGTTGGAACCTTTGTTTCTTAATATTTCATAATTTATCAACGGATACTTTACGAAAACTTTGTAAAATATCATGTCAGTATGGAAGCACTGACTACTGAGTTGGTGATACCCTCGGCTCGGGGACTGACAGTTCACAAGCAGTGGTATCCAACCAGTGCTAGTAAATAGAAATATCACATTATTAATTTTATGAGTCCGAAGGGCTGACCTTGATTTACCTTCATCGAAAACGCTTAAACTTTTGAAAGCCAAGGATGTATAAGACCTAAATACGTGAAGAGCTATATGATTAAAAGGGACCCACAAAATAGCAAGATGTATCTAAAGTCAACTTTGCCGGAAGGATTTGGAACGTTAGTTTCTTAATAATTTCTATATCTATCAATGGAGAATTTATGTTAAAAATCATGTCGGTAGGAGGCGCTGACTACTAACCTCGGAGACTAATAGTCCACTAGCAGTGGTATCGACTCAATGCTAGTAATAGAAAATAAAACTTTATCAATTTCGTGCAACCGTTTTCTGTATTTACTTTCATCAGGATATGATAAATAACAAGTTTGTTAATTTCTTTGACAATGTACTATTTCTCAAGAAAATGGATGTATTTCGTCAAATAAGTAAATGATTATAAAGTTCTGTTTTGGAACAATTGACAATATCGTTGAAAAAACTATTTCTAGTTTTTTCACATACATAATAACCAACCGATTTTCCACATGGCTATTTGTACAAACAGAACAGAAAGCACCAAAAAGAGATAAATGATCAACTAAGAGAACGAATTTCTGTATTTATAATTCTGATATAAACTTTCACTTTTTTCACTGTAATTGTGTTTTGTAGGGAATAAACTGTTTAAGTTTAAACATTTACTTGTCCTAATTTACACATTACGTTTTAGATGAGAACTTTTGCTATAGGTTGGAGCTGTACAATTAAGAGTATAGTGAAAATCATCACCAATCTCTCCAGACTTCCAGAGTAGTATTCATTTAACTTCCGGTTTCTCAATTATAAACCTACATAAGTTTGTTTATCTTGATATGGTATTTAAACGAATAAATATTCTTCTTCAACATTTCTTTCTTTCTAGGAAAACTTTATATTACACGGAAGTCCTTAAGAATGAAATTATACATTCAACTACATTCAAGGCCGTACGCTCCACAGAGAGTCATATAGTAAATAAGCATGTCACTACCACAGCTCAGATTAAGGCCTCCTCTGAACATTTGAAGGCCCCCACTATGTATTGTTTACCTGAACTACACATAAATCCCGTAAAATATCGTTTAATCTCGGCCTCTAGTAAGTTCTACTACTTATCTTTCGGTGCTTTTAACGAGTTATTAACTACTATCAAAGAACTTATCATTATGTTTTGTAATAAAACATATGAAAATAGTGGATTTAATCATTTTTGGAATGTAAAAAAATCATACGATGTTTTAGATAATTGACGTGCTTTTGATGGTCCTTTTGATTCGGTTGACAGTTTCGACATTTCCACTCTCTATACTACACTTCCACACAATCTTACCAAACAAAAGTTAACTTATCTAATTAAATGGTTGTTTGATAAATCTGATAGCAAATTTATTTGCTGCTACTCAAATAAAGCCTTTTTCTAAAATGAGAAAGGTAAATATGCTAAATATACTTACTGTCGGTGTGATGAGATGATTAAAGCCATAAATTTTCTCCTGGATAACATTTATGTACGTTTCGGCAATAAAGTTTATCGACAGGTTGTAGGTATTTCTATGGGCACGCATTTTGCCCCTTTAATATCAGACTTGTTCGTATACTATTATGAATCACAGTTTATTGCAAAACTCAGTAAAGGACCGTCTAAATTCCATTTAATTCAGAAATTCAACAACACTTACCGTTATCTTGATGATATTTTTTCGTTAAATAATCAAGAATTCTCTAACTTTTACCAATTGGACTTAATTAAATAAATCAAATATTAACAGCAATAACTGTCCTTTCCTAAATTTAGATATTTCAGTATTACACCAGAAACTCTACACACAAATTTACGTCAAAAGGCACGATTTTTCGTTCCTTATTGTTAGTTTTCCTTTTTTGGACTGTGATGTTCCTTTGGCACCGTTTTACGGTGTTTATATATCCCAACTTGTTCGCTATGCTCGTGTCTGTTGTGACACTTTGGATTTCAATGAGCGTAATCTATGTATTACTAGTAAATTATTAAGTCAGGGATTCCGTTACCACAAATTACTTGAAACCTTTACTAAATCCTTCAATAGATACAAAGAATTTGTTTGCAATTTGGCTGTACCTGTATAAAACTTATTTCAAACGGAAAATCACATCTTATATTTTACGGTGAATCCGAGGTCGGGAATTAAGATACGATCCGGGTAAACTTATCAATCCTTTAAATAAGATTTTTCTAAAAGGTTACCTATTCAACACTGTAATTAAATCTTTGAATACTAGTATTGTCTTTATCGGTATAAATATTGATTTTGTTTTCAGTAAATTAAACCATACAAAATATTACACATATGTACTTTCATGTTTTTACAATCTGTCGATAACTATATTCTGACATTGCACAAGGTCATGTTTTTCTCTGACGTCTTTACACTAAATCCATTGGATGTTGGATGTGTACTGATTGATATTTTAGTCTAGATACATGATTTTTATATTAGTTGTTATTGGCTTTGTACTAACTGTCAGTAACTGCGCGTACTCTCAGATCTGTACTTAGTATCTTTTTGTTGTTAGGGATGATTGATGGATATATACCCTGCCACGTCCTGTCTGTGTTTTGTTTGGTGTTTTTCTTTGTATCGATCTGATGAGTTAGGTCTTTTTCAACTGATTTTTATCGTTTGTTCACCCAACTTTCCTAGGTTAGAGGGAGGGTTGAGTGCTCACAAACATGTTTAACCCCGCCACATTCTTTATGTGCCTATCCCAAGTCAGAAGCCTGTAGTTCAGTGGTTGTCGTTGGTTCATGTCTGTCATATTCGTTTTTCCTAAGTTGTTTTGTCATGAATTAGGCCGTTAGTTTTCTCAATTGAATTGTTTCATATTTTTCAAGGACGTGCGGTTGCTTATAATTGGTTACAACCACTTCATTTGAACTTTGGTGGATAGTTGTCTCATTGGCAATCATACCACATCTCCTTATTTTTATATTTATAACATTATCCTTTTGAAGATTTTTCAGATTCCTATTTTTGATAAAATTGATAAAATGTTCTCTGTTTAATACTTATTAAAAAAAATATAAAAACAACACGTTATTAACTCCATGCGTCCGAATCGCTTTTCTGGATTTATTTTCATCAGGAAAGCTTAAAGCCCAATATTTTAAAGCCGGGGATTTTTAAGAACCGAAACAGTTGAAGAGCTGTATGACCAAAAAGTACCGAAAAAAAATAGCCAAATTCATCTAAGGTCAACTTTGCCTGAGAGAGTTGAAACCTTAGTTTATTTATAATTTCAAAATTTATAAACGGACAATTTTAGAAAGGTTTGTTATAAATCATGACAGTACCGAAGTACTGACTACTGAGCTGATGATACCCTCGGGGACTGATAGTCCACCAGCAGAGGTATCGACCCAGTGCTGTAAAAAATGAAAACAACACGTTATTAATTCCATGCGTCCGAAGCGCTTTTCTGGAATTACCTTCATCAGGAACGCTCAAAGCCGAATATTTCAAAACCGAGAATGTATAAGAACCGAAACAATGTTAGATTAAGTTTGGGATCAACACGGTTTATTACATTTAACAGTACTAATTTTACTACAAAATACTCTCATCTCGAAAATTAGTGATGATCGATGACAAACTGACAACTCCACGGCAAAAAACGGTATAAAAAACACAACATAGAAAACCTATGACTGGGCAACACGTACCCCACCCAAAACCGAGGGTGATAATAGGTGGTCGGGAAGGGTTAGCAGATCTTGCTCCATATGTGACATTCGTAGTATTACTCCTATAAAAGTAATATCAAGTGGTCATTCGTCACGCAATAGCGGATTGGTAATTGACCCTTATCTACCATAAAACATCACCAAATTCGTTACCCATCAGTCATATACTTTTTTTACCCTGAAACTTTACCAAACGTGAAATGTACGTATAAACTCGGTGATACTTTCGGGGATTTCAAATTCGAGGAAAAGAGAAAGGTATCGTGGCCACAATTGGAACATATCAGTCGTCATCTGTGAAACATTGAAGAGCTGATAAAATCAAAAAGGACCAAAAATACAGCCAAATAAAGGCAACAGTAGTATACCGCTGTTCGAAACTCATAAATCGATAGAGATAGAAACAAATCCGGGTTACAAACTAAAACTGAGGGAAACGCATCAAATATAAGAGGAGAACAACGACACAACAAAAACACAACATTAAAATGTAACACACACAGAAACGAACCATAATGTAACAATAGCCATTTTCCTGACTTGGTACAGGACATTTTAAGAAAAAAATGGTGGGTTGAACCTGGTTTTGTGGCATGCCAAACCTCCCGCTTTTATGGCAACGTCAAACACAACACCAAAACGACAACATCACATGACAGGACCACAATACAAATAAATGGGAGAACATATAGGACAAAGAAACACACGAATAATAGCTAACAAAAGGTACTAGGCTTAAAATTCAATACGCCAGACGTGCGTCTCGTCCACACAAGACCAACCAGTGACGCTCAGATAAAATAAGTTTGAAAGCCAAAACAAGTACAAAGCTGAAGAGCACTGAGGACCAAAACTTCCAAAAAGTTGCGCCTAACACGGCCAGGGTTTTCTGCCTGGGACAAGAACATCCTTATTATTTAGAATAATTTATAATTTTGCAAACAGTAAATTTTATAAAATGACTATATAATAGATATACATGATAAAACCGAAGTGGGGACTAACTACAGAATAAAAACGGATACATTACATAAAACAACTTAATCCAACACATAAAAATATACAGCCGAGTTAGCCAAAGCCTCAACGCACAAAGTGACGGCACATTTGAAATTCTAAAAAAAACACACAAAGTGACGTCACATTTGAATTTGTAAAAATATTTCCCAAAAATAAGATAGGATTAGGATTGATTCAAGATAAGATTTGTAATACTGACATTACATTTATTAATAACAATGAAAATTACAATACTTATTAATATCAAATTGTGGTAGTAATTAGATAATTAATTGTATTATCTAGCTATGTCGATGTTTCTTCTGAATCAAACTGTAAACCAAATATATCGTATAAATTTCGTTGAACCAAACTAAAATCTAATAAATGAAGGGGGTGATTAATTATCTTTACCATAACACACGAATATAACAGAAAAGACGTTAAGACATTTGACAAAATCCGACGAGAATAACAAATATAACATCAAAATTAAATACATGAATTTGGGATAGAAAAGTACGGTGACACGTCTTATAGCAATGCGGTTTCACACTCAGCAAAACAGTCACAATCGGGAATAAGTCACGTTCGGTAATTAAAAGATCAGACGACGTAATGACAAACCACAATCTAACACGTGGTAAAAATGTCCTTAGTTAGTTTGGACAAAGACACATCGTATGGATCAACCAATTCGTGATGGTGTCCGTAAAATTTACGGAGTGTCATTTTTAATCTGTCCTCCTCATAACTTTGTTGGAGCACTTTCTGCGTAAGGAGCACACTCCTGTATATGAAGTCCGTATAGTTAACAAACATAGTTAATTTATATGAAAATACATATTTATTCAAGACATTTAGACAAAAAAGTTACCATCCGATGTTTCATATACATTGACATTGACATTCTGTAGAATATAATCCATTTGAGAGGGATATTTTCGTTAATATCCTTAGTATACAACAGAAAATTTAATTGTAATCACTACGCCTACAGTAATATAATGCCTATTTCTTCTGACGTAAATAGCTATCCTTCGGAAATAAAATATTTATAATTTCTGAATTACAAGAAGTGTAAAAAGTGCTATCTATATTTGAAGATCAGCGATTCCTGAAAGTGGTGTAATTAACTGACAAATTGGTTTTCTTTCATTCAAACATTACGTAACAAATAAAATGTGTGTTAATTTGAAAATGCTAAATATTCATTTGTGAAACCATTATTTCGATTAATGCATGTTTCCCTTATATCACTTTTTTCAAATACGAAAATAATTGAGTTGTTCCTCTTTACTCGTTGGCATCATAGTAGGACTCACTAAAGTATACTTAATCCATTATTTTCCGTTAATTTCTTAACTGTGTTCTTTTGTTTTGTCATTAAACCAGTGTCCAAGGTAATGAAGGATTGATCAGTCATCAACATGTTTAATCCAGACACATTCTGTATGTGCCTGTCCCAAGTCAAAAGCCTGTAATTCAGTGTTTGTCGTGTGTTGTTTTCTGACATATTCGTTTTTCGTTTATTGTTTTGTCGTAAATCAGGCCGTTGGTTTTCTCAATTGAATTGTTTTACATTTTGTCATGTTGCGGCCTTTTATAGACGTCTATGCGGTATGGGTTCGGTCACTGTTGTAGGTCGTACGGTGACATATAGTTGCTACGACATTTGGACTCTGATTGATTGTTTCATTGGCAATCATACCACATCTCATTATTTTTAGATCATTTTCCTTAATATAAAAACTCATTCTGAAACTGACTACATTGTCTTCAAGCGATTGACTTTTTCACTTTTTAAATATACATGTAATAAAATGCAGAATTGCTTGATCGAACAAAACATTTACTTTGTTACCTCCATATTAAAGAGTTCGTATTCATCCATTGAATGTTTACCCGAGTGGCAAATATAGTGGATATGGTCTATCAATTCAAGACACAAAATCACAACGATCACTTGAAAAAAAATAAGTAAAAGCGTTTAATCATAAGACTAAGTAATTGGTACGGTGTGAATAGAAAATGTTATATCAATTCATTACAATACGTCTCATCTCCCAATGATACAAAGAACAACATTGCGTAAGGGTAACCATATACATATAAAGAGAGTCATTCTATAATAATTATAAGTGGCAATGACATTAGATCAGTACAAAGAATCTGTTTATTATAAAATGCATATATACATTATTTACACAATATAATATTTCACCTTCTATATAAATAAGACATTTAAACAGGTTTCTGCACAGCTACGAATCAAATTGATATCTAAAAATAAAATTGCTAATATCCGTTGATCATTTAGAGACATTAAACCAACATAAAATAAATCTTCCTTAATATCGTCAAATAATCGACTTGTTAAAACTACATGGAATTCATCTTCGAAAATATTTTTACACGTGTCACTATACTTCGTAAAAGTTTATTTTTAAATCTTCCTGTTTCGATTCTTGATGGTGGAAATAACATCAAAATGAATCCAATTTGTAAATGGCATTGGAAATTTACAAATTGAATACGTTTCATTTTCGAATCTTTTCTAAATGAGTTATATGTACGAAGTTTAATGCCTCTTGCTGTAAAAGTATTTTTCCACTGATCATCATAATATATAACATTTTAGACATAATACTATAAACAACTGAGGTATAGACAATACATTCTGAAATGTTACACAACTGTTCTACATTGTACTCAAAAAAATTTTTCATACATAGAAATGTAATTGTATTTCATATTTCATATTACATTCATTTACATAACGCATATACATAGATTCGTATCATTTTGTCTTTGAATAATTTAAATTTGGATGTAACACGTCTTCTGATTGGCTGAAAGTTTTTTGTCTATCAGCTCGTAGACATAATTTTGTCATGTGACCGTGACGTCATTCACGTTTTTTTTTCATGATTTTCTCCTTGAAAATGGAATTTAAAATTAAATTATTAAAGGAATGACTGCAATATTTGTTCTGTCTATTCGAAATAAACTAAAAAATGCAGTGCACACTTTTAAATAACCCGCGCAGTTTGCACCACATTTCTGATGTTATTTCTTTATAGACAGAAAAAATATTACAGTCATGGAGATTACCCTTAGACTTACTATGACATTTTAAACTAAATGAAACCTTATAATGATGTAGCTATGTGTTCGTTGTTAAAACTTATCCTTTTGGGCTGTTGTTATCGTTTGTGCATTAACGTTTAAACGTGAAAACGCTCCATGGCAAAAAAATAGGAATTTACGAAAGTCCGAATAAAATAAACCAAAAATGAAATTAAGGAACGTAAAACCATGTTTTAAATAACCATGAAATAAAAAAAAACGAAAATAAAAATATGTATTGAAACAAAATAAAAAAAGACTACTATAACTATTGAGCAAAACGAAGTCAAAATAAATTCAAACGTAAGCTTTTGGTGCTCTTCAAGTGTAAATAACTTCAGTTAAATAAAGTTACAGTACTAGTATTCATAGTTTACAGTTCAAAGAAAAAGTGTTTGGTTGATTTGGTTTGGTTTTATAATGATTTGAAATGCCATTACAGCTTGACAAATAGGTTACTACTAGGAACATGGATTCACTCAGTTGATATGGGACCCGACTTCCTCTATATTTAGGTTACTGTCTACATGTGTTTTATGTACTGGTGTGGGTTTTATTATCTTTTTTGTCCATTGTTTTGTCTGTCTTTCGATAACTTAAGGTTATTGAAGGTTTATTTGTTGTTTTCCTAATATTTTGCTTAATGTTATTCCAAAGTTATGGCGAATAGCGACTTCTTATAAACTTATTATAGATTCATACAGTTGCTTCCATGCGTGTAAGCCTTCTGTAGGAATCATTTCATTACAGAAACTATCATCAGATTCAATACACGTGATGCGTTCCCAGATATCAAGTAACGACTTCGGCATTTTAGAAGGTGGTATGTTTTCTATCATTACTGTAATAAGCAGATTTCTGTCTTCTTGAAATATCTGCATTCTTGCCATGTCTAGTTCAAATTTCCCCCATTTACTCTCAAGATAATTCTTTGTTATCAAGACTAATATCTTTTTACTATTCTTCATGGCATCCATAATATTGTCAGCAATATATAATCCTGATAAAAAGTCTCGTTGGTGGATACACAAACTCAGACCCTTTTTGCCTTCCAAAAATGGCACAATTTTTGTTTTAACAATTTTATAATCTGATTGATGATAGGCAACGAATGCGTCATATTTACGCCTTTCAATCTCTGTATCACTATCATGAAGTATTCTGTATTTACGACGAATATTGTAATACCAATATTTAAGTGCCATTCTATACTTATACGACCATGCGACTATCATAATTAGTACTACGAGAGAAAATGTCAGAAGAGCAGAAATCAATAGCCATGTTTTTGCCATACAACTTACCTGAATTGTTTGTAGGTTACGATATGTCCATGATGTGGTAGTTAAGCTTCCATCGGTATATTGACAGGTATAGTTTGCAACATTGTCAAAAAATATCTTTCTTTCATTTAACCATTCAAGGAACGTAAGAGTTTCACAGTTACATTTTACTGGATTCTTGAAAAGGTAAATCATTAAATGCTTTCTTTCAGTCTGTCTTAAAGCTTCATCTATTTCATTCATGATGCTCTCTGGAAAATATTCTATTTTGTTAGATCTTAAATCCAAGGTGGAAAGTTTAGGGAAATCTTTGACATTTATAGGAACGTATGGGAGTTTGTTATTTCTTAGAATCAGTGTTTCCAATGATCTTTTCTGTTTAGTAAAAAGTTTCGTATTGATCAATTCAATTCCATTTCCCGTGAAATCAACGTATGAAAGATTCAACATATTATAAAGTAATTTTGAATATCTTTCCTTTGGTATCACGGATCTCAAGTCCGCTTTTTGTAAAACAAGTTTCTGTAGACTTGGAAAGAAGTTGAAAAAGTCCACCGCTAAATCAGAACATGATGATCCAGAAAAATTCAGCATTATTAAATTAGATAAACCACTCATAGTTCCGGCACATGATGTAAACTTATTATTAGCTAAATCAAAATGTTTCAATTTGTTTCTTTTTGAAAAGACGAGATCCAAGTTAAATTTGGTAGATATGTAGTTCTGGTTTGAAACATTTAGATATTCTAAATTTTTGGGAATAGGTATAGGCAAATGTATATTCTTACTTGTGTAGTTTGTTGTCAATAATTTGTTTATATTGATATGTGTTGAATAATATAATCTTTGTTTCGAAATGTCAATTTTTTTTAAATTCTTCATTGAAAAAAATGGAAGAATCATCAAGGGTGAGAAATAAATTCTAGGAGTTATTGCATTTTCTGCTAGATTTAAATTTTGTACGCAATGTATATATGGCATTGTTAATGGGTCACCTATCTTTATATCAAGTATTTGGTTTCGATGTACGTCAATAGTAGTTACACAAATACTTCCCAGTGTAACCATATTGTTCTTTGTTATAGTATCAACTTCGTTCGATCGATAATTCCGGTGAAGCAATAGAGATGACATATTACGGCCATGAAAAATATGAAAAGATGGTAATAAGCTCGATATCTTCAGAAACTTGTTTTCGCTGATATCTAGAGTTGTCAATGACTGAAGTGGCACAAAAGCATCCTTATCAACTGAAACGAGATGACACTTTAACTGCAGATACGATATAGACGAGTTTCTTAGATTAACAAATGTTTCATTTGTCAACTTTGTGTATCCACACGGTCGTAATGACAAAGATTCTAAATGTTGCAGCTTCCCAAATCCTGTTCCAAATACTTTGCCATCAAAACCATTTATAACAAGTTGGTTCAGGTAAATCAGATCACTTATCTGAACATCTGGGTAGTTTGTCATTTCCCCAATGTTATCATTCATACCTAAATACCTCAGTGATACAAGCGGATCAAAGACACCATTTGGTAATGAGTGATCTCCAAATGAGTTTTTCCCCATGTCCAGACATTCTAGTTCTGACAAGAAAACAAAGGCTTTTTGTTTTATTTCTTGTATTTTACAGTTCACTAATATCAAAATTCGCAACTGTGTCCACTTTGAGAAAGTATAATGCAATATAATGGGCAACAAATTGTCTCTAATGTCTAGAAAAGTTGTATTTTTTGGACATTGTTTCTGAATGTTAGCTATATCTTGTTTCCGACAAGTGCAGGTAATGTCATTGGTATTTTCAAAAATTTTACAATTTTGTTCTGCAAAAATAGCAAGAGAACTTACAGAGATGAAAATTATGAATGGAACATATAGGTCATTTGTTTTCATTTTTGCTTCAGTTAAATCTACAATAGAAAAAGGAAAGAAATTATGAAACAAAGCAATGTAGAAAAACCTTAATTTCTTATCTTGTTTGCTTAATTCGATATAAGAAGATGTGGTATGAGTGCCAATGAGACAACTCTCCCTCCAAGTCACAAGTTGGATGTAAAAATATTCTTCTATGTGTTTTCTTCTTTGACAAAGTGTAATAGTTCGCAGAACCGGAAAGGTACGTTGGAATGCACGATTGCTTGGAGTAAAAGATATGATTTTATACTTCATTGTTTAGCTCAAACATAAGAAACTTTAAAAAATACTAGTACTTAATGTTTGCCTATTATGCTCAAGGGGACAATTCTTTATCAAAGTTCTGCGTGTATACAGTCATGTGTTAGAATATTATGCATATATAAGATTTGAGTTTTTTAGAACTTTATGCATAATATTGTTTTATTCCTGATATCTACTGTTATTTGATATACATACAAAAGTAAAAAGTACGGGAAAATATTGATAGAGTCGGTATGAAGTTGTTTCATAACTAATATCTATAAAGCTCCAGTTTTTTTATAAACTTGAATCTGCAGTTGAAATGTATTTATGCATTTTACTGGATGAATGATAACTGTCAGTCCAAAATAGTATCAACTAGTATTAGCTATGAATTAGGTAGATATGAATTAAAGCATCCGCTACTTTGTACATTATATTCACATTTTACCAGTACTGGAGAAGCCCTGTAATTTTCCATTTCAAACTATATATTTCAGTCAAGTATACGCGATATCAGGGGTAGTCTTCTGATGATTTTGACAATTAGAGAATATATTTGAATAAACGGCAGAGTTGAGATAAAATCTTTTGAAACCCTTGGCGATTTAGAGCTTGGCACATTATATAGACATCAGCTTTTCTATTGTCAAAGACCGTATATATATTGACCTCTTAGGTTTTGAAATTTTCTGATGAAGGTAAAGTAAGGCGACATTAGTTTTTCGATGTTCAAATCGCGTACATCAATTAGGAAAAGACAAACTAAGGTAATAACAAAACTGAGGGAATCTCATGAACTTCAAACGGAACGAGACCAGCTCAGGAAATACGCTTAGATAACAACAAAAATTGTTTTAATTTTAATTTACTAGCACTGGGTCGATACTGCTGCTGATGTAGTCGTAAGACTCTCAAGACATTATGGTTAACAAAGTGTTGTACAAAACGCTTTAGAAAGAAAACCACTCGACTTTTAGGATTGAAGTATTCAATCTTTTTGTATCTTATTATTATATAATTTAGAAATGGAACCAGTGCTTCAAAAATGACATGATTTAAATACTTGATGATGCTATTTTTTGAAAAGCCTCGAATTGTGTTTTGTAACAAATTTCATTACAAATCATGGGTAGCAAAAAAATTATAACAAAAATACCAAAAAACTCCAAGGTGAATTCATAAAGGTGAATTCATAAAGGTGAAATCCTTAAAAACTGACATAATCAAACGTTATCAATCAAGGGAACGAGTGAAAAACAACTGTCATATTGCTGACTTGATACAGGCATTGTCCAAAAAAAATGTTGGGTTTAACCTGGTTTTATAGCTAGCTAAACCTTCCACTTGTATGACAGTTGTGTATAGTTCTGTTATATTGACAAAACTGGGGGAGCAACTAAAACAGACATAATAGGGATCCATCAACCAAAATTGTGTAAACATACATCACAACTGACTAAAAAAATTAAACAAACATACAAATAAATCTAACACCTCCTTGTAGAATGAATGTCCTACAGTAGTAATCAGTGCTTCAGTACTTACATGGAATTAAAGATTTAAAACCAAATTATAAATTAAGCGTCAACAATCGCGTCAAGAAAATTAAAAGACATCACATTAAAGTTAAGGGATTAAACGTAATTATAAAAACAAGGCAATGGTGTGTAATTTCTGATAAGACAACTATCAGCAAGAGACCAAATGACATGAATGTTAGCAGCTATATGTCACCGTATGACCTTCAACAATGAACATAACCAATCCATACCGTTTAGTCTGATATAAAAGGCATGGCAAAATTTGTAACAACTCAAACGAGAAAACAAACGTCCTGATTTATAACCAAAAAAATAATGAAAAACAAATATCACCGACATTAACCAACTCCAGGAACATATAAGAACAAACTGTAACAAAATCAGTTTGAAATGGCATATCTCAATAGATTGGTACAAAGCACAAAAACAACAAACATAAATAATAAACACAAAAATGACCGATCTAAGAGTACTCGCAGTTATTGAAAGCTATTTCAAAGCCAATTACAACTTATAAGTAAATCATATTCTCACAGACTATATTAGTCAATTCAAAAAAAGATTATACCTTCAAAAGATTCCTTATGATGCAGAATATCTGTGGTATGTGTTACTCTAGTGATTATAATGATAACATTAGGGAATAATATTTTCAATGTATTCATAATTCAGCTCTGGTATATCGTATCAACTGGGAGATGTATGCTTCATTTTCAGGCGCAGCTGGAATATTGCTAAATAGAAACGGAAAGTTCACAATTGGGAGGCTGATATAATTAATTTCGACGTAAAGTGGTATCCTTCATTTCAATTTCAAGGGGATATATGAGTTCATTGTAGTCACTAAACTTTGAATTATTTATTGAGAGAGCATTATCTATATGGCGGATGTGAAGTTATATGATAATAATAGCTTCTTTCCATTCTACCTGAGAAACTCTTGCCTGCTGAAAAACACGTCCTCCAAACGTAACAAATATATTGTGGCGGTTAACGGTTTTTAAGTATAGATCTTTTAATTCCTTTAAATGTAATTTTAAAGTAGAGAAAATCTACTGAAAATATATGTGAAGGATGTGTGTCACAAATTATTGGACAATCAAAAGTGAAAAACGCACTTGGCAAAATAATTTTAATAACATGCCGCCTATAAACGAAATATATTGATCTGTGAGTTATTCAGATTTAATGTATAAAAAGTAAAATAACAAAAGTACCGAACTCTATTGAAAATTCAAAACGGAAAGTCTATTATCAAATGGCAAAATCAAAAGCTCAAACACATCAAACGAATGGAAAACAACTGTCATATTCCTGACTTGGTACAGGCATTTCCTTATGTATAAAATGGTGGATTAAACCTGGTTTCATAGCTAGCTAAACCTCTCACTTGTATGACAGTCGCATAAAATTCCATTTTATTGACAACTATGTGTGAACAAAACAAACAGGCATAATAGGTAAAAATGTTAAAAATAGGGGTACAGCAGTCAACATTGTGTTATCATCTTAATATCTATATAAACAAACAAATATGTCAACAAGGAAAAACAAAATGGCATAAAGACAAAGCACATAAGCAAAATTGAAAGACAAGAATACAAAAAATGACCATAGCACAATAACACAATGGCGGGATGTATAAGTACCGAGCCACGCCAAAAGGATATAACCAAAAATGGACTAAACAGTAAAGGTAAATAATTTACAAAGACAAATAAAAGAACCCTATAACACGTTATTAAGATGATGAATAATGTCAGTACCTAGAATCTATACTTCAAGACCATCATGTATTATTTGTGAAGTTGATACGAAATATTTATCAACAAGGTCTTGGTATCTTCCGATGAACTTTTTTTTTTAGAAAAAAGGACGAGACGTTATTTGACGTAACCCTGGTTCATCAACTTTTTGCTCAAACACTGGTTAAAACAAACCTTAAGTCAATCTAGGCTTCTGTGGTCATTGGTGGTCTAGATCCTTTTTTTATATAAACATAGGATCAACTGGGGCGAATAAGTGAAAACTTTATAAACTTTGTGCGTCCGAAGCGCTTTTCTGGATTAACCTTATAAAGTAACATTCAAACCCAAAAATGTGAAGTCTAAAGGGTGTATAAGTTCATGAGTAGCTTTATGACCATAAAGGACTTAACGAAATAGCCAAATCAATTTGAGGGGACTTTGCATAAGTCAGTTGGAAACATAGTTTCTCATAATTTCTATATTTATCAATGGAAATATATAAAATGCGCTTATCATGTAGGAAAATTTGTACCGTTTATATCATTAACAAAGATATATATGCTATTAATGACATCGAACTGTAGCACTGATTACTTAGCTGCTAGAGCTCCACCAGTAACGGCATCGACTGATTGATAGAAAATGGGGAAGGGGGTGGGGGGATTTGTGCGTCCGAAGAGCCATTCGGACTGACCTTCATCAGGAACGCTCAACCCCATAATTTAAAAAAGTATTTGAAAACAGGATCAGCTTTGCTTTATGACCAAAAGTTCATCTAAAAAAAATAACCAAATCCTTTTGAAGAAACGTTGCCTGGGGTAGTTGGGGCCTTGTTTCTCAATTATTCTAACTTTATCAACAGAAAATTTCAGAAAAACGAGGCTGGTGCAGTCAAATTAGTTTCGTTAATGTTATTAAGAAAGATATGATAAAAAGTATTCGTGTACCGAGGCACTTGACTACTAGGCTCATGATACCCTCTGGGATTAGCAGTCCATCTGCAGCGGTATTGAAGAAGTGAAAGAAAATAAATGATCATAAAATTAAAATTATGTGCCTCCGTAGCACTATTCTGGGTTTAATACCATCGTCATTGAAGGCTCAATGCCAAACATTACAGGGTAAAGGATGTATAAGTACTGGAAAACATAAGACGCTATATTACCAAAAAGGACAAAGATAGCCAAATTTATGGTGTCGATTTAGTCTTTTTTCCAACTCTGTTGGAGCAGTTTTTGTGTCGGAGCACACTCCTGTTAATGAGGTCGTCTGTATAGCGTTAATTTGGCAGAGCGTAACGTACTAATTTAGATACTATACACCACACGATAGTTGAGGTAACATAACCAATCCCAAGTTCAGTGGGATGTATTACATGCAAGCATGTACTGAATTGTTGGTAATTAAGTGACAAGACATCAATATATCTGAAAGTAAAATAAAAGAACTTTGCACGACGATTTTTCATGTTGTCTTTCAGAAGGTTTTGTGTCAATTCAGCTTCATGACTACAAAAACAAGTCGGTCAATCGGGTTGCATAATAGGAATTCATTATAAATCATTTCAGCATTGCCAACTGAATTGATCATACCCTCGTGGAAAAGAAGCCCCACAAGCAGTGGTATCGAACAAATGCTAGGAAATGGAAATAACACTTTATAACTTTTGTGCGTCCGCAGCGCTGTTTCCTTATTGTAACAACATTTTGTATGAATTATTGTTTGTATGCATGTTATATTTTGCTGTTGAATATGTACTGTGTGCATTTGTTTGTTTGAGCGCTTCAATGAAAATTAGACAAGTTATAATTGATATTTCCTCTTTGAAAAAAAATATCATTATTATAATTTTAACACCCGAATGTCATTCATAGGACGAACGAGAGTCGTCGGACCGAGACGTCAATAAATCGTTATTGCAAGTTGTTGCAAACTGTGACATGAGAACTGGATACTAAACAAAATCAACCTTCCATCGTGGCATTGCGTTTCAAAAATCAGGAAACTCAACAGTTTGGGGTTTTATTTGTATCTTTCTGAGTTGTTCTTATAGCATTTTATAGGCAAGGGAGATCTTTGATAGATGATAGATTTATAACAGTTTGTCAAGACCCGTGACGATTTAGAGCTTAACATATGGTATATATTACATTTGAACACTCTCAAACGTCCCCATCTCCCCAAACGTGTCCAATTCCCCCAAAAGTGTCCTTAAAATCCCAAATAACCCAAACGTGTCCGATTTCACATCCCCCAAAAGTGTCCGATAATAGTCATTCGCCAAAACGTGTCCCCTTTAAAACGCCATAACGTCTCAAAACTCAGCGACGTCAATAACGTTTACGATAATTCACTAAAGAGAAATAACTTTGTATGTATCACAATCATCCCTGATACCAGCCTTATATTTTATAATCGTTAAAAAAACATGTATAACTTAAAGGTAACGTTAAAATACGTTAAAACAGTATGCGTAACTTACAAGTTGCGAATTTAAGCCATTTAACATTCGTGTGACGCACAGTTCATAATTCTATTGTGATGTCCTGTTGTACAGTCGTAAATTAATGGGAGGTGTCCGTAGTTATTCTGTGGTTTACATGTTGTAATATACTATTATATTATTTATTTATGTATCTCTCTGTCCTGAGTGTTCTTGTATTTATTTGTACTGTATTCCTGTCACGTTATGTTGTCATTTTAGCGGTATTTTTAACATTGCCATATAAGTGGGAGGTTTGGCTAGCCATAAAACCAAGTTCAACCCACCATTTTTTCTTAAAATGTCCTGTACCAAGTCAGGAATATGGCAGTTGTTATCAAATAGTCCGTTTCTATGTATGTTGGCGTTTGTTTTTGTAGCAGTTCAGTGTTTCTGTTGTTCCGTTGTTTTCCTCTTATAGTTGATGTGTTTCCCTCGGTTTTGGTTTGTGACCCGGGTTTTGTTTTCGCTTAATCGATTTATGACTATTGAACAGCGGTATACTACTGTTGCCTTTATTTAAATATGCATCCTCTTTTTAACTGTAACATTACGTTAAATTTATTGTTAAAGAGGTAATAATCGACAAACAGAAAATATTGGATTAACTGATTGTTGCTTACTAAACATTTTGTGACAATTATTTCATGCATATTTAGGACAAAATATTAATTGATTGTTGGATGCGTAATGTCCAATGGCAAATATTTCATGCATGTTTAGAAGGACAACATATTAACAATAAATTCAATAGGTAGAACACGTTTTGGCGTTTTTAAAATACGGACATCATTGGTCGTTCACAAAAAGGAGACGATTAGGGTTCATTTGGACCCGTATTGGGGATTGGAGGTTGATAAAATGGACACGATTGGCCGTTCATAAAAAGGACACGTCTTTGCGCCTTTTAGCAGCTAGATAAGTTTTCGTAGTTCAGTGACGTTTGGGGAAGTGGACACGTTTGGGGGGATGGACACGTTTCTGAGTGTTAAAATTGAGAATGGAAATGGGGAATGTGTCGAAGAGACAACTACCCGAACAAAAAGTCATATATAGACATGTGTAAACTAATTTATCTTCCCTCCTATACATTTTTAGGAATAGCATTGGTTAATAGCGACCGCATGGAGACCCTGTATATTTAATATGGGGTTAATAGGCGTGGTTTATTTTAATACACGGTTAGTAGTGGTGTTACGTCCTTTTATAAAAACAACACGGCGTTGAGGAAAAATGTAAAACGTTTCACCAGAACAATAGATGAAGAAATTGATGATAAACGATTGAAATAAACGAAGAAAACACATTAAAAGCTAACAAGTTGTTATTGTTGGCATTTGTTTTTGTACAGGCCAATGGAAGTGGGTTCTTTATATTGAAGACTTGATCACTTTGATAGGCCACTAGTCTAAATGCCACATGTGAAGATAGCCGGTAAGATAAATTCGTTACACAGTGTGCTAGTGACCTACTACGATATATATTTGGTCAGTAACTTCCATATATATCGTATTAGGTCACTAGCACACTATATTACTAATAGTATATTTGATTTATCAATCGACGTATATCCCAAATGTCTTTTATCCATGTTTTGATTAATGTTTAATTGTCTGTGTGTAAATAATTTTTACCGAAAGATGCATCCTTGTTTTATTTTTAATTTGGAATCCAAAATGAAATCGGAAATAGGTGTCTTACCTTACAATGTTAATACATGTCAATTCGCTTGTATCTTTGTTGTGTTACTGATTGGTAACCGAAAATTCAATTTATTTTTTTGATAATAAAACATAATGTGTAATACATCAAAAACAAGGAAATATTTTAATGTAAACAGTCATTTTAACTCCTTTCAACTAACTTATCAGGTGAACTAAATTTCTAGTTAACATTTTCTAAAATATGATTTTATACTATAAGAATATTAAGTTTCCACTTCCCTTTTGACCTTACTTAGATTTGGCTATTTTGTTTTGTTTCCTTTTGGTCATATGCGATTTATAACAGACCATTCTTAAATTTCCAGTTTACCAATTTAGAAATAATTAGGAAACTAAGGTTCCAACTTTCTCAGGCAAAGTTGACCGTATGTTGATTTGGCCATACTTTTAACGTCCATTTTAGCTACTCAAGTATGCAGGTATCTATACATTCTCGGCTTTCAAAATTCTAGTTCAAGATAGCTTGTTCCAATGTCAAATGCCATGATCTAAATATTGATAGTCTTGAAGATCAGAAAATTATTTTTTATGGAGCATACCGATAGTCCAGGTAGTCCCGGGTATTTATGAGTCAACATTGGTAATGAAAACAATCGGAATCGCATGAACTCCAAATGGAGTAAACCCGTAAGTTTCATTGACAGAAAAGATTATAATTATAGAGTATGGAAATGAATATTCAACACAATAATTGTAGCCCCCAAGATGAAAAACTTGTTTCGTATATCATATACTTAGGCAGTATACCGATGTTCAGTTAACTCCTCACAAGTCCAGTTATAAACTGAGACTACTATTACACATATGAAATAGTAGTCGGGTGTTTTTAAGACAAAATTAGTAATGAAAAAAATGGGAATCGCATAAACTCCAAATGGAGTGAGACATTGAAAGAACAGGTGATAATTACTACAGAGTATGGTTATAAAAGAGGGGCGAAAGAAACCAAAGGGACATTCACACTCATAAGTCGAAAATAAACTCAGGAAGCCATGGCATAAAAAAGACCAAAAAACAAACAACAGTATACAAAACACAACAAAGAAAACTAAAGACTGAGCAATTCGAACCCCACTAAAAACGAGGTGATCTCATGTGCTTCGGAAAGGCACGCATATTCTGCTCCAAATGTGGCATCCTTACTTTTGCTCATGTAGTTACAAATCCGACGATAAGTCTTAATCGGTAAGTCACAATCGAGGAAAAGAGGACGGGATGGGTGTTACGACAATTGGAACATAGAAACGGTCAACCAACTCGTGATGGCGTCCGTAAAATTTGCGGAGGGAAGATTTAGTTAACATTTTCTTAAATACAAATTCATGTTATAAGAATAATAGGTTTCCAACTCAACGGGGAATTTGAACATTCCATTCTTAAATATTTCGTTTGTCAATTTAGAAATTATTGGGAAACTCCCTTAGGCAAACTTAACCTTGAATGGATTTGACCATACTTTTTATGTCTCTTTTAGCTCCTAAAGTATCAGGTATTTATACATCCTCGACTTTCAAATTTTAGTCCTGATAGTTTCAATTTCCAATGCCATGACCTAAATGCCTATAAAGGAGACAAAAAATATCTATTCACTTCCTGATGATTCTTGTTGATTAAAATCGATCACCTGGCTTGAAATTTGGGATATCTAAAACACTATATCAGGGATAAGGCGACGACGTTGATACATTGTATCTTAACAGCATCTAGGAAGTCCCCAACAACAGTCTATGGGTGTTGGAATGTCCTTGTATATATGCATCCCGACTTTAAATAAAGATTACTTTACTTTATTTTACTGACGGGGTAGTGTGTCAACAGATATTTTGATAAACTAGGACTTGCAATGTATTATGGACAACTACATCTCATAAACCAGAATATACCTCTCATGCTGGGGAAACAGGTATTGGTCATATATAAAATATCAGCAACTTAGTATATACATTGTATCTTAACAGCATCTAGGAAGTCCCCAACAACAGTCTATGGGTGTTGGAATGTCCTTGTTTAAAATAGTCCACCTTTTTTTTCCAATAGCTGTTTATAGTTTTGCATGTTGGAAGCCCACCTGGAAAAGATTTAATTCCGTCTGGATGGTCCATGCAATCTGTTATATTAAGATTTTACCAGGAAATTGTTTTATGTTTGCTCTCAGAGGAGGTATGAAGATATTGATGAATGATGGATACTCAACGGAGTAAGGAAAATTAAGTGGTTTTGTACGTTTAACTAACTCACACATGTCATGTATCCATGTTTGTAGAAATGTTTGGCCAATCTGAAAAACTTTTTTTAAAAGTATGACAAGGCTTGGACCTTTAACAGTCTAATTAAAATTGCTGGCAAAGCCTTAGAAATAACTTCAATGAAATAACAGTCTGCTTTTCAAAAATCTAGAATATACCCTACAGTTCAAATAAGTTATTTTACTATGCCAGGATCACATTATTTATTGAAAATTGGGACAAAAAATATAACATGAAAAATATTCACACTACTGCTAATCACATGGACTTCTAGTGAGGATTCAAAAGACCAACAAAATTGTTTGTTGATTATCTCAATTCACCTGTTTATCATTATCTTGTTTGCTAATTCTCTCTTTCCATACTTGTTTTCTGAATAATATCCAAAAACCTAAAATATTCATTAAAAACATCATTAATGAGCAATAACTCGTCTATGATTTATTGATGTAATTTTCCTTGATGAACATTTTGCTGTTTACAACTTCAGACTATCAATTATAATTTTGAAGAAAATAGTTAGTAATGGAAGGATTGTAGATCTTGACATTTTAAGCATGTTTTACTCTTACGAATTTACTTTAGTTTTCAAGATATTAGACAATAAGCAACATTTTACTCGTATGTTCTATTTCTAGCCATGGCAGCCATGTTGGTTATTTGTTTGGTTACAGCATAGTTTGGGAATTTGGTTCAGTGCTTTCAAAGGATGAACTACAAAGTACAGTAACAGCCAAAAAAAAATTTTTAAGTGCAATAGGTTTATCATTTAAAAATAAAAATTTATTTTGTAAATATTTTAAATAGAATCGGAAGATACCAAAAGGAGAATCATAACTTATAAGTTAAAGAGAGAACGACAAGGTCATGCAAAATATGAAAAATAATGAAAAGACAAATAATAGTCTTCAAAACAATACATAATAAAATTAAAGACTAAGAGACACAAACCCCCCCCCCCCCCCAAAAAAAAAGGGGTGATCTCAGGTGCTCTGGAAGTGTAAGCAGAAAAGTGTACTGAGGTATTGGTCATTAGGTGGATGGTAATCTCATAGACTGCTGGTGCTTCAGAATGAAAATCAGATCTTGCCTCACATGTTGCATTGTTGTCTTGCTCATTGTAAGTACAAATTCTGTGTTGTCACAATCTATGAAAAGAAGACTGAAGAAAATCTTCATTAATTGGAACATATCCATGGTCACCTATGACACAGATAATCCATAAGGGTCAACCAACTCATGATGGCATCCATTTAAGCTTTTGAAGGGATGACTTCAACTTTACCACCAAAACCATTTGTTAAATAGCTTCTTTATGGACAGCAACCCTCTTTCAAGGAAATCATATAAATTAGCATGAATATGTTCCATATGCAGGCACTGCTGGGATGTTGCTACATAGAAATGGAATGTTAAAAATTAAAGATGAAATCATCTCTTTTGTCGTACAGTTTTTTCTTAGCAATTAACTTAAAAAGGTGCAAAGACTGAAATAAAGAAAATTTGTGAGACTGGGAAATCTGAAAACAAAATATTTTTGCATAGAACATAGAAACAATTTAAAAAACATTTTGAGTGTATATATTTTATTGCACATTACATAAACAGGACTTTAATAATATATCACCTCATAATAAATACATAATATATAATCATTTTTCATCTTGTATTTTCAATTTGCACTAACCAGTATTTTCAATTATAACAAACAAGTCTTGAAAACAAAGATACTGTTCATATATAGTGAATAGCCATAAACAAGTCAAATTACTAAAAAGCACACATTTTTAAGTGGTACATTGTTTAATATGATCACTCAATTTTTTTTTCTAATATGCCTTTTCACTTTAGAATTGGTTTGAATAGACAGATGTTTTCAACTATTCTTCATTTCTTATAAAAAAAAAACAATATGCTTGCTTAATCTGAAAGTGATTCAAAATTATACAATGCTTTATTATGAATAAACAGTGAATATAGCCAATCTTAGCTCTTCTTTCCATTTTAGTCTTATAAAACACTATAATCAGAATAAAAATGTTTGATGTGACCCTTTAGTGAGATAAGAATGTGTCTATTTCTTCTGACAGGCCTTATAAGCAGATACCAAAGCCAAGATGATCCACAATCAATATGAGTAGAAATTGACATCCCAAAGAGGGACAGTTGCTGCACTATCTATAATAAGGACAACAAACAATAACCAGAGATTCTTATCCTACATCTTCATTCTGTCTGAACCCTTTATAGCATGTGTTACAACAATATATAACATAATGGTTCCTGGTTAAAGTAAGCATTAAAATAAAACTGCCATTCACCAAAATGTACAAAACTCAAATAAAGCACTCTTTCTTTCAATAAATAAAGTTCAAGCACTACAGTTTTCTTCATTTTTCCATTCTTTTTCAAACAATTCCAGCAATGTTACCTGTAAATATAATAATGATCATAATAATAATACATTTTTTTAATATAACTATAATAAAAAATGTTAAAAATTGCAACAAACAACTGAAAAAACTTTATCATTTTATTTTCATACCAAACAAATTTTTTTAGAAGAAGAGCAAAAAAAAAGACTAGATTCACCTTTTAACCATGTACAGGAATGTTTGAAAGGGTTCACCTGTCTGTTTGTCATTATTCTGTTAGATAAACCATGTCTCAAAATATTCTCTTTTACTTTTTTTTAAATGTTGTTTGTTACACTGTATTGTTTCTTACCAATTCCAAATATGCAAATAAAGCTTTTGATTTTCATTTAAACGGTACAATGTTCAGACAGAAACATTTTACATTTGAACTTTAGTGAATTCAAAGGCCTTGTTTAATTAGAATCTAGCCTTTAAAATTCCTTATTCAGTTTTGCAGATATTTTATTATTCCATACCATGTATAGATGTGAAACAAGGCCTTTGAATTATGAATTCACTTAAGTTCCAATTCTGAAGCCAAAATTGATGCAGAATAGGTGTGTAGTGCTGGGATAACTATAGTGCAACGGCAGCATTTCTAGGTACATTTTGCCTTGAAATTATTGTAGCTATCACTTGGAAGGAACATTTGTCCATTTATAACAAGAATGTAGGCAAAAAGGCATTTCTAGACTATAAATATGTGTTTTAGAAACACAATCTCCCTAATCTGCCAAACAAACTTATCACAAGTATTCAGAGGCAGGCTGTGTAATTTATATACAGAACAAGGTAAGCTAAACTACAAGTTCATTTTGTACTTTTGTCTGATACAAAAGAAATCTAAAGGTCAAAGCAAAAATATTATTCCTATCAATAAGGTATTTATTATATATAAACCATTTGATAAATATGTAAGACACAATTGTTCTTAATAGAAATATCTTAAACCTAATGCAAAACTTAATCAATGCCCACAAGCATAAAATGTAGGTCTATTCCAGAACCATGTTTTACAATTTACAAGCATTGATATCCCAATGTAGTGGTAAAATATTGATTTCCAAACTATATTGACCTACATATGAAAATAAACTAATTCACTCAAGCAACTTAGAGGCAAAACTTAGCATAGGCATTCAAGCATTCCAAGCATTAAATGCAGGTCTTGGTGAACTTAGTTGAACACTTTATGACAATTGTGATTGTAAAATATTGTGGGCTTCACATTTTTCGATGTTTAAAATGTAGGCCTGTATAATTGTTATCTCATTGATATATAGCCCACATCTACTTTCAGTTGAACTGAAATGTTCTTTAGGTATGATTTTCTATATCTATAAGGATATCATTTGTGAAAAAACACTGACATATCATCAAAGGTTTCAATGAAATTAACCTAAATGCAAAACTTATTTTTTATCTGAGAGTGAATGTTTGAGGCTTGCAAAAAGACATGGGAAAATCATTATAGTACAAGAAATAAAATTATAAGAATTTCAAATGCAAATTTATATATTTTTGTTTCCAGCCTCCATAAGCTTGCAAATCTGTATAATGTGGATTCAAATAATATGTCTTTCTAAACGAGGATTGTTATTCTTCTTCTTCAAATGTGACATGCACAAGTCCATGAGGTGAAAACAACAATTATAATTTATTATACTTCATGTCAAAATGCCAGATTTTGATTGGTTAATACGAGGGAGACAATTTACTCTATCCCATGGCAAATACTCTATTACCCTTCACAGAGACGCTTGCTCAAGTGTGTGCTTTAATAAATACGGATGATTGTTGTGTACAAGACGACATAGTTTATTACTTTGAATTTGAAATTTAATAGACAGTAATAACAGAACATTCAGTATAATAAATTGAATAACTCATATCTGAGAGGGTGATAGAGCAGATTGTTACCCCTCGAAAAAAACATTGTCAACCTTGGCTTTGCCTCAGTTGACAATGTTTTCTCAGGGTAACAATCTGCTCTATCACCCTTTCAGCTATGTGTTATTTATATAATGTCTACAGGATTTGAAAACAGATTTAGTATCAACAATTAAGGTGAAACTTTCACAGTACTAAATGTGCATATTAATGTTTAAATGGTTATTAGAAGGGGGACATCTGTTTTCCTGGTTCTTCCCATATCCCTCTAAAGAAAGAATATAAGCATTTTTCTTTCGAGTTAGGCATTGGAAACACTACATTTACATGGGCTAAATTTCTTTAATCATGAATTTCTTCATTTACCGATTCTTAATTATCACTAATTAAAAAGAAATAAATAGTTCTAAGGCTAGCCTATAAGATTTTAGGAAATAGAAGCAGGATTTAACCAGGTGTTTGGATTGTTCTATCAACTCACCACTGGTATCATGTTCATTCACTAAAACTTTGAAAGTTGATGGTGTCAACATAAATTTATACTCAAAAACACCTATTGAAATAGTTTGTATAGTATATACAAATTAAGTTTCATTTTATGTTTGGTTGGTATGCCACCAATTTATCATTGCTAACAATATACATTCTTCATCACAAATAGTAAATATCAAAACTTATAGGTGTCACGGGTATAGGTGTCACGGGTTCTACAGTTCTATCCTTCTATTACCTGTTTAATAAGATGGTTTATAATGACAATTGGTTATCCTACAACAAGTAGTAGAAGTAAACAAAAACCCATATTTATGAATGGTCTACCTAATAAACAAAGCAAACTAAAATGTATTGTACTACACACAGTCAAATAATTCAGCTGTAAGATTTAGCTTGAAATATATGTTCTATGTTTAGTACCATGAGGAAAATGGTGATGAAATTTCAAAATTAATCTTTTCATATTTTCTGTGAGGACTCATGAAAGCCTTGTCATAATGTTGTATCAAGGAATAAATAAAATATCATATAATATTATCAGTTTATTCTAAATATTATGAAATGAAGAAAAAAACAGGTTATAAGTGTGTTCTATAAAATAAATTTATAATGTTGCAATGTGAACTAATTCCTGTGCACCACATTCAAATTAATTTCCACTGGCTGTATATTTTACAGGAACAACCAGATACTCCTTAAAGGTATGAGGTTAAAAAAAATTGAGGATATATAGAACAAGAGTGCACACGCTGAAATGTCTCGCCTTCTTTACTAATCATTGATATTATGTTGATAGTCCTAAATATAAAGCTTTATTACAACTGTCACATAAACTTAACATTAACCAAGTAAACTAAACATTGACCAATGAACCATGAAAATGAGGTCAAGGTCAGATGAACCATGCTAGGCAGGCATGTACAGCTAACAATTCTTCCATACAACAAATAGAGTTGACCTATTGCTTATAGTTTAAGAAAAACAGACCAAAACACAAAAACTTAACACTGAGCAATGAACCTTGAAAATGAGGTCAAGGTCAAATAAAACCTGCGTGACTGCCAAATAGATCATAAAATATTTCCATACACCAAATATAGTTGAACTATTGCATATAGTATAAGAAAAACAGACCAAAACACAAAAACTTAACTATAACCACTGAACCATGAAAATGAGGTCAAGGTCAGATGACACCTGCCAGTTGGACATGTACACCTTACAGTCCTTCCATACACCGAATATACTAGACCTATTGCTTATAGTATCTGAGATATGGACTTGACCACCAAAACTTAACCTTGTTCATTGATCCATGAAATGAGGTCGAGGTCAAGTGAAAACTGTCTGACGGGCATGAGGACCTTGCAAGGTACGCACATACCAAATATAGTTGAACTATTGCACATAGTATTAGAAAAAAAGACCAAAACTCAAAAACTTAACTTTGACCACTGAACCATGAAAATGAGGTCAAGGTCAGATGACACCTGCCCGCTAGACATGTACACCTTACAATCATTCCATACACCAAATATAGTAGACCTATGGCATACAGTATAAGAAAAACAGACCAAAACACAAAAACTTAACTATAACCACTGAACCATGAAAATGAGGTCAAGGTCAGATGACACCTGCCAGTTGGACATGTACACCTTACAGTCCTTCCATACACCGAATATACTAGACCTATTGCTTATAGTATCTGAGATATGGACTTGACCACGAAAACTTAACCTTGTTCACTGATCCATGAAATGAGGTCGAGGTCAAGTGAAAAATGTCTGACGAGCATGAGGACCTTGCAAGGTACGCACATACCAAATATAGTTATCTTATTACTTATAATAAGAGAGAATCTAACATTACAAAAAATCTGAACTTTTTTTTCAAGTAGTCACTGAACCATGAAAATGAGGTCAAGGACATTTGACATGTGACTGACGGAAACTTCGTAACATGAGGCATCCATATACAAAGTATGAAGCATCCAGACCTTCCACCTTCTAAAATATAAAGCTTTTAAGAAGTTAGCTAACGCCGCCGCCGCCGCCGCCGCCGCCGCCGCAGGATCGCTATCCCTATGTCGAGCTTTCTGCGACAAAAGTCGCAGGCTCGACAAAAAATTAACACTTTTGAAATAAAGTTGCTTAGAAAAGTTCAATGGAACTACATCTGAGCATCCATTACTTTTAAAGTAGCTTTAATTTATGTTTTATAGCCCTTTTAACAGTTTTTTATAATTTTGTATTTTCGTAAAAGCAAAGCATAAAATGTCTCAGATCTTACTCTATTTTATTATACAAAACCAGTTTTGGAAGTATTCTTCTTCTTCATAGCTTCATATCTTATTCAAATTAACAACTTACAAAATAACATTTAATTTTTAAGTAAATTTGGTTAACTAATTTAGATATTTTCCTAATCACTATATTAAGATTAATGGACACTGCTTTAAATGATAATTTTGGAGAGAAGTTATCATTTACAAAAAAAAAGAACAAAAAGAAAGAAAGCTAACAAAAAAACAAAAGTTGTCCTTTTATTCATTTTAACAATAAAATAGTATTTCAGGAAATTTGTGTAAACTCAGCAATCTGACTGACATCCAAGAAAATATCATATAACATTTCAGTTTATGGAAACATTCAGTTCCAATATAATCTAAATGAGAAATGATATGAAAATGATTGAATACCTTTTCCTGTCTTTAGATTTTGGTCCTCCTATAGATTTGAAGTGGTCATAAAAACTCATTGTTACGTCAATCATTAGGTCCTGTGTACATTCTGGAAGCTCTGAAGTAAATCTACCTGTGAAAACAATTCAGTTGATGTCAAGTTTATTGTTTTTCACAATCTGACATAATAAGTAAAATGTGTTACTGATAATAAGGTTTAAGTACAGAACAAAGCTCTTAGAATTATTAATTTGTAGTTGAAGGATCAATATAGTTTGTTCTTATGTTGTACTGTTACACCACTGTCCCAGGTTAGGGGAGAGTTGGCGCCTTCAAAACTAGTTTAACCCCGCCATATTCTGTATGTGACTGTCCCAAGTCAGGAGCCTGTATTTCAGTGGTTGTCGTTTGTTGCTGTATGTCATATTTGTTTTTTTTTCATTGTTTTGTACATAAATAAGACCATTAGTTTTCTCGTTTGAATTGTTTTACATATGTCATTTCAGGGCCTTTTATAGCTGACTATGCAGTATGGGTTTTGATCATTGTTGAAGACTGTACAGCGACCTATAGTTGTTAATTTCTATGTCATTAAGTCTCTTGTGGAGAGTTGTCTCATTGGCAATCAAACCACATCTTCTTATTTTTGTAAGCTTGCTAGTGAGTGGTTTCCACAAAATGAACTATTGTGTTAGTGTTTTGAGATTTAAATGTGCACCATGAAAAAATGCATACTTTATAAGTTTTACCATGTGCATGAATGATAATTTACTTTAACATTATGCTTTTTCGAAAGAAATGTACTTTTGATGAAGTTTTTGACTGATTTGGACCCTGATGCATATGTTAACTTTCAATAATGCTTCAGAAGTGTTAAACACAAGATCAAGACATATACATGTAGTTAGGATTTCGATTTATAAGTGTATAATACAAATATATTAATTCTTTGCCTAGTGTTGAGATTAGCTCCCAATGTTTTCAATCAGTCACTCTTGTCCTCAGTAATTTCCTTTTTTTTCATTTGATTACAGCATCAAAGAATACTATAACATATTGAAATAGTAAATGTTGTACAAAGCAGCATAATTCAATAAATACTTTTTGCTATATGCAATTAAATAAATGGATTTGAAATTTCACCTTCAAACAGAGAAAGTTATTGAAAATATTAACAATTACATCACTTCTTATTCAATATTCAATTTTTGTGAAGATATTTTGAGAAAAAAATATCTTTATGTTAAAAATATTTTTGATGTATAATTTTTAAAAAGTAATTTGTTACTGTCTATGGCATCTAGTTTCCTATTTCTTGAGAATCTTGACCTATAAGCAAAATATAACTGGAGCAGACAAAGAATGTATAAATTGCAAACTTTCCTCTCTTAAAATGGAACAACATAAGCAAAGTGTTGATTTGAATTATTTAATATGCAATTATTTGTGTTTACGGTCAACCCTGCCTTTGAAGCCCCCTTAATATTAAGAACTTCCATCTTATACAATCTTATTTATTTCTCCCAAACTCTTCTCATTTTATTTCACTATTATATCATGTAAACTTGGCTACCCAACAATGGAAAGCATAGACATTAAAACAAAAAGATTAAAGAATAGAAAGCATAGGCATTAAAACAAAAAGATTAAAGAATAGAAAGCATAGGCATTAAAACAAAAAGATTAAAGAGGTCGAACCGCTTGTTTCAAGGACATGATCAAAACTTGCCAAGATCTTTGGAGTTAAAAAAAACAGTCTCAGGGAAAAAATGAATTCCTCAGTGATATGAAAATAATGTTCCAGGATAACAAAAACATCACATCACTATAAATATATGAAGCACTTTTTATTCTCACTTTAAATTTTATGACAAAGTTTACTTTTTTTATTTATATCAAAATATATTGAATTGTTTGAAATAATTTATAAAATAGCTTCTATTCCACCTGTCTATTTGAACCTTTTAGCAGTTGCCCTTGTAAATTCATAAAAGACAGGTTTTACTGTATTTATTTCATTACTCTTCTCCATTGCATTATACCTGGAGAACCAGAAAATACTGTGAAAGGAGGAACTACAGTTTCTGGAGGAAGAACTGTGTTGTCAGCTATGGCACAACAATCTTTCAATACACATCTTCTTCCCTAAAATAGAATTAATCTTATTTGACTTTAAACACGATAAAAGTTGTTGTTTAATCTCAGCATGCTTCAGTTTGTTATTTTTTTTAAGTTACAAAATCATTTTTTTTCCTTTCCTCCTGCAGTTTCCTGAAGGTCAGTTTTAACCTTAGTGTTTTGCATATTACTGACCTTCAGTAACTAAGTAACTAACACTGTATGCACACCTTTTACAAAACTGCTACCAAAGCATACTTAATTTTGCTGGGAAATCCATCAAAGAATGCTATACTATGTATTACATAAGACTCACACTGAACTGAAATAATTACTGGTAACGACAAAAATTATACATTGTCAAAAGAAAGTAGTCTCCAAGAACTCCACATGGACATGTTATAATGACTGAGATGGCAATAATGTAAACATGTGCTCTTACTCTAAGCAGAGAAGCCGGAAATACAAATTTTGAAGTCATGTGTAGATCAAACCAATGGCCTTATTGAGGACTTCATCCAAGCAAACACTCTACCACAAGTACAGGAAGACGATTTATGTCTATAATGAATGACTATAGATACTTTTGATCTCATGTTTATATTATTACTATAACTCTCTTGGACCACTTTGCACGGTTGCATTCAATTCATTCACACAAAACTATTTTTTTCTTATTAATGGCACTTTCCTATCCATTATTTGTTTCATTAACTAGTCTGTTAATTTGTACACAGAAATTTTGACATATGGCTTATGGTTAATGATTTACCAAGCTGTATACTTACAATTACACAGTTTTTACCAATATGAACAAAAGAACCAACTTGGGCTGCATTCACAATGGAGTCTTCACCAATAAATACATTATCTCCAATATGAATAGGGAAAAATGCCACACTACAATAAAAAGTTGTAAAACTATATGTGTATTTATAACAGTTCAACCCAAAATCAAAATTCAAATATTTGTTGCCAAATGAAATTAAACCAATATACCAATCCTTTAAGTTATAAAGTGGTATTGTTCCGCAAGATTATATTCTTTTGTTTGTTTGTGTTTTTTTGCTTACAATTGTTTTCAGCTTTTAAAGAATAATGAAAACCACTATGGTTTGACATTATATAATGAATGACTTATGAAGAGGAATAAAATGCTTCGCTGGGCGCAGCTTGATACGACCGCAGAGGTCGAACCCTGAAAAGTTGGGGCAAGTATGGACACAACATTCAAGCTTGATACAGATCTGAATTTGGATTGTGATTAAATATTTGACACAGCATAGGTTTCTGACACAGAAAGAATGTGGTCTAAGAACTTCAATTTTTTTAATTTACCTATTATGGTCCAATGTCCAAAATCAAAATACATGGTTAGATTCAGCATATCAAAGAACCCCATATATTCAATTTTTGTTGAAATCAAACAAAGTTTAATTTTGGACCCCAACTTGAACAAACTTGAAAACTGGTCCCATAATCAAAAATCTAAACACATGTTTAGATTCAGCATATCAAAGTACCCCAAGAATTCATTTTTTGTTAAAATCAAACTAAGTTTAATTTTGGACCCTTTGGACCTTAATGTAGACCAATTTAAGAAACGGGACCCAAAATTAAAAATCTATAAACACGGTTAGATTTGGCATATCAATGAACCCCAATAATTCAATTTTTGATGAAATCAAACAAAGTTTGATTTTGGACCCTTTTGACCTCAATATGAACCAATTTGATAGCGGGCCCACAAATAAAAAATCTAAATACAAGGTAAGATTCAGCATATCAAAGAACCCCATATATTCAATTTTTGTTGAAATCAAACAAAGTTTAATTTTGGACCCCAATTTGGACCAACTTGAAAACTTGTTAAAAAATCTAAAATCTAAATACATGGTTAGATTCAGCATATCAAAGAACCCCATATATTCAATTTTTGTTGAAATCAAACAAAGTTTAATTTTGTTGGACCCCAACTTGGACCAACTTGAAAACTGGGCTCATAATCAAAAATCTAAACACATGTTTAGATTCAGCATATCAAAGAACCCCAAAAATTCAATTTTTGTTAAAATCAAACTAAGTTTAATTTTGGACCCTTTGGACCTTAATGTAGACCAATTTAAAAAAACGGGACCCAAAATTAAAAATCTAAATACACGGTTAGATTTGGCATATCAAAGAACCCCAATAATTAAATTTTTGATGAAATCAAACAAAGTTTAATTTTGGACCCTTTTGACCTCAATATGAACCAATTTGATAGCGGGCCCACAAATAAAAAATCTAAATACATGGTAAGATTCAGCATATCAAAGAACCCCATATATTCAATTTTTGTTGAAACCAAACAAAGTTTAATTTTGGACCCCAGTTTGGACCAACTTGAAAACTGGGCCAAAAATCTAAAATCTAAATACATGTTTAGATTCAGCATATCAATTGCAAAGAACCCCATATATTCAATTTTTGTTGAAATCAAACAAAGTTTAATTTTGGACCCCAACTTGGACCAACTTGAAAACTGGGCCCATAATCAAAAATCTAAACACATGTTTAGATTCAGCATATCAAAGAACCCCAAGAATTCAATTTTTATTAACATCAAACTAAGTTTAATTTTGGACCCTTTGGACCTTAATGTAGACCAATTTAAAAAACGGGACCCAAAATTAAAAATCTAAATACACGGTTAGATTTGGCATATCAAAGAACCCCAATAATTCAATTTTTGATGAAATCAAACAAAGTTTAATTTTGGACCCTTTTGACCTCAATATGAACCAATTTGATAGCGGGGTCCACAAATAAAAAATCTAAATACATGGTTAGATTCAGCATATCAAAGAACCCCATATATTCAATTTTTGTTGAAATCAAACAAAGTTTAATTTTGGACCCCAATTTGGACCAACTTGAAAACTGGGCCAAAAATCAAAAATCTAAATACATGTTTAGATTCAGCATATCAAAGAACCCCATATATTCAATTTTTGTTAAAATCAAACAAATTTTAATTTTGGACCCTTTGGACCTTAGTGTAGACCAATTTGAAAACTGGATCCATAATTAAAAATCTAAATACATCGTTAGATTCGGCATAACAAATAAATATTGTGGTCAAAGATTTTACAAATCTAATGCGCCATACTGTGCAATTAAAGATTACTTCTTGAAATTTTTCAATATTTGAAATTTGAAAAAAAAATAATATTTGAAGAATAATTCTTTTTAATTTCTGAAATCTGAAATGAGAAAAAATTGACCCCCCACAATTTCTTTTTACCCCCCCCCCCCCCCCCGCCCCATTTTTTCCCCCAAACCATAATTACCCATTTAAATTTACCATAGTGCTAACTTAATCTATTTTATAATAGAATTTAAAATATAGTGTCAAATCTTTCATATGGATTTTTTTGTAAAAAAAAAAGATGCAACATTTGCAGATATTTTTACTGGTCTTCCTTTATAAATATGCTTTTCTTTCAACATAATTTAAAAGCAGTGTAAGGGAAGTAACCAAAACGTTGTATTTGGATTACCTCCCTTACACTGTTTTAAATTATCTTAATTGTTCATTAACCATTACTTTATACATAATTTAAAAGCAGTGTAAGGGAGATAATTTCAATGATGTATTTGATTTATCTCCCTTACACTGCTTTAAATTATGTTTTGTACTAAAGTATTTGTCCATTAACCAGGACAACCTTGTTTTTCCCCCTTTTTTGCCCCTAATTCTTAAACGGTTTGAGCCATAACCCCTCAAAGCAAATCCTAACCATCCCTTTGTCGTATGGAAACTTGTAGTATAATTTCAGAGAGATCCATACACCGTTCCACAGTTATTGTCTGGAAACTAGAAAATGCTTATTTTTGGCCCCTTTTTGGCCCCTAATTCCTTAACTGTTGGTACCATAACCCCCAAAATCAATCCCCACCTTCCTTTTGTTGTATTGAACCTTATGGTAAAATTTCATAGAGATCCATTAACTTAAACTAAAGTAAGAGTGCGAAAAGTAATGCGTATTCGGACGATGACGACGACGACGACGCCAACGTCATACCAATATACGACCACAAAAATTTTTTTGCGGTCGTATAAAAAGTGTAACTTAAAGAAATTCTAAATCTTGTGAATGAAAGTCTTTTTCTTTAAAAGTAATTAGAAACAAATATTAGTAATTTTATTCTATATATTTGCCGAAAATAAAATGAAAAAATACATAAATCAGACCCTTGTTTTTCTCTTTTGAATTTTTCGCCTTTTTTCGTGTCTTGTCTTTTATAGCTATGTGGTTCGAGTTTTACTCATTGTTGAAAGCTGCATGGTGACCTAAAGTTTACATCTTTGTCCTTTGGTCTCTGGTAGATAAATTGTAGCTGTCTCATTGCCAATCATACCACATCTCCTTATTTTATATAGAAACAAATTGAATTGTACATTTTCAATATATGAAAGTACTTCAATACCACAATTATCTTGGACAGAATTTATAATTACCTACCCTTTGCTAAACTTTTTAAATGGAGGTCGTATAACAGCTTTCCTACTAACAATACAATGCCGTCCTATTCTGACATTAGCTAAGTCTCCTCTTATAACACAATCTGTCATTATAACTGTCTGAAAAAAAAACAATCTGACATTAGCTAAGTCACCTCTTATAACACAGTCTGTCATTATAACTGTCTGAAAATATAAACAATCTGACATAAGCTAAGTCTCCTCTTATTACATAGTCTGTCATTATGACTGTCTGAAAATATAAACAATCTGACATTAGCTAAGCTTCCTCTTACAAATGATGGTCACTGTATGACCTTCAACAATGAGCAAAACCCATACCGCATAGTAAGCTATAAAAGGCAAATGACAAATGTAAAACAATTCAAACAAGAGAAAACAAACAGCCTGATTTATGCACAAAACAAATAAATGAAAAACAAATATGATAAATAGCAACAAACAACCACTGATTACTGGCTCCTCACTTGGGACAGGCACATAAAGATTGTAGTGGGGTTAAACATGTTTGCTGGCCCCGAACACTCCCCCTAACCTGGGACAGTGGTGTAACAGTACAGCATAAGAACAAACTATAAAAATTCGTAAGGGTTCCGCGGAACCCAGTGTCTCGCCTACTTTTGCTGTTAATCGCAGGCTCAACAAAAATGAGGAAAAAAATAAATAAAAATATTCCTCTCTATACTATCTTTTGATTGTTAGTAGCTTCTGTCCAAGTTTGGTAAAAATCCAGGATAGTTTATGAATCTAATAAATGTTTTAAAAACTTAAACTGCAGACTGTATGTAATGTTAACTGGAAGAAAAACAAAGTCCATTTATAAGTAAAATACGGAAAAAATCAAACAAAATTTTAACAAAATTTCCTTCTAGATACTAGCTTTTAATCATAAACAAGCTTCTGTCCAAGTTTGGTACAAATCCAGGATAGTTTAAGAAAGTTGTTAAAATTTTAAAAACTTTAACCACTGAGTGAATGTAATGTTAACTGGCAGAAAAACTAAGTCCATTTATAAGTAAAATACGGAAAAAATGGATTTTTTTTTTTACAAAATTTACTTCTGGATACTATCTTATGATCATAAACAAGCTTCTTTCCATGTTTGGTAGAAATCCAGGATAGTTTAAGAAAGTTATTAAAATTTCAAAAACTTCAACCACAGAGTGAATGTAATGTTTCTTGGCAGAAAAACTAAGTCCATTTATAAGTAAAATACGGAAAAAATGGATTTTTTTTTTTACAAAATTTACTTCTGGATACTATCTTATGATCATAAACAAGCTTCTTTCCATGTTTGGTAGAAATCCAGGATAGTTTAAGAAAGTTATTAAAATTTCAAAAACTTTAACCACAGAGTGAATGTAATGTTTCTTGGCAGAAAAACTAAGTCCATTTATAAGTAAAATACGGAAAAAATGGAATTTTTTTTTTACAAAATTTACTTTTGAATATTATCTTATGATCATAAACAAGCTTCTGTCAAAGTTTGGTAGAAATCCAGGATAGTTTAAGAAAGTTATTAAAATTTCAAAAACTTTAACCACAGAGTGAATATTTGTGGACACCGTCGACGCCGACGGAATGTAGGATCGCTATGTCTCGCTTTTTCGACAAAAGTCGAAGGCTCGACAAAAATCAGTTGAAAAGGGCTTAACTCATCAGATCGATACAAAGCACAAAACACCATAACAAAAACACAAGAGACATAAAGTACAGATCTAAAAGTACTCCCAATTACTGAAAGTTAGTTCAAAGCCAATAACTACTAACATGACTGATAAAATATCATGTTTCCAAGACTAAAATATCAATCAGTACACATCCAAAATCCAACATAACATAGATTGAAATGAATGCGTTTACATAAATAAGCACAGCAAAGATTTCAAAATTTACAGTTAGCATACCTTTCCATTAATAACTATATTCTGACTTCCACACAAGACTGACTGACGACTGACTTTATTGCCGGATGCCTAGAAGGATAAAAAAATGTAAATTATTGCAGGGACTCGTCATTTTTGGCCATGAAGAGTCCAACAGTGAGAACATAAAATTTTATTGCTATAAGAATTATTATTTCAGTTTCTATGACAAAATAGAGCAAGGAAATGACATGAAACACAGATAAATCTTTTGTTATGTAATGATGATATACATGTATGTGCTCAGTTGATACAACATTTTACAATCTTGATGCATCTTTGGACTCACCAGTTTTGAAAATGAAGAGTTGAGACAGATTTTCATTAGTCCAGGACTCATGGACTCACTTTAGTGAGAACCTTGACTTTCTTTTTGGTTCTGCATGAAATTCTTGAAAATTTGATATGATTTTGGAGGGGGGATAATTATTTCACATTAAAACTAAATAGACGTGAGTACACTTTTTTTTAATCTACATCTGGGAACAGTATATCTAACAGGAAATGAATCTGATAGGCTTTTCTGTATAAAATTGATAAAATCTTGAACTTAACGAGACTTCGCGAGATTTATGGATTTTGGAAGCGTCTGATTGAAAAACTATTGGAACGGCTCATTAAATTAACCACATAATTCCAAACGTTCAACAAATACAATGAATTGATAAGTTTTATCGTGAAGAAGATATATTTTGAGATATAACATGACCAATATAAGTGTGATTTATTTGATGTTAAATGTTTTATAATGGTTTGTGAAATTCGCGGTTACTGGGAATACCATCGGCGCCATTTTTTGGTTACCCTGTTTGAATTCTGTACCATTCTGTGATGAAATGAATGCGATTATGACAAATTTGAAGTGACAGATTACAAGTTCGATACACTGGGATCACTTATTACTTAGTTTGAATGACATTTTATTGATATTTTCAGAAATTATTAAGTTAATAGCGAGTACGTAAAATATGTCTGTTTCCGTATCGTGTCATTTAATAACTATGACCAGACGATAAAATCGGCTATAATTCATGCATGTGATGGACTGTGAAACTCAGATAAGGAGATTGGGAAATTTTGGTCAGGAGATTAGGACTCAGATCAGGAGGTTTTTAAACGACATAAATTTTGTCGTAAATGTAACCGTGTGCTATAGAAATTGTTTTTTAAAGTGGTTTTTTTCTTCAACTTTCCATCCGAATGTATCATGTTTATAGTACCCTTGTACTTATATTTTTTCTATCTTTATTCAACAAGTTCAAAATGTAATATCTTCAAATATTCCGGGAACGTTACGCACAAACCTTCGGGACATTAACTTATTACGTTACGTCGCTACGGCGATACCAATTGTATATTTCTTAGTCATTATTAAAATACCATCTGAATAATCAAGTCTTGCTGAGATCTTTCAATGGCGACGAGGATTAAAAACAAAGAAAGTAGCAGAGTTTAGCAGTGTAAATAAAGAGAAAATTTACCAGACACAGAATTTAAAGAAGACAGTGCTAAAACAGGGAATTAAAAGAAGATACCTCTAAAAATAGAGATTATGGACCGAGGAGAGCCCCAGCAGATAACGTTAGTAACAGAAACCAGAAATTTACGATCACAACCATTTATACAGTCGGACGATCAGATATCTACAGGAAAACATTGGGAAGAATGGCTGGAAAGTATAGAGAGGGAATTTAGATATTTCAGGATAACTGAACCTGCAGATAAAAAGGATGCATTAATCATTTATGGGGGAAAAGATATAGCAAGATTGGAAAGAAGTCTAAGAGATGAAGATGGAGAGGATGAGTATAAAGTATTAAAGAACAAATTAAATAAATATTACTTGCCAAAGAAGAACAAACATCATGCCAGGTATTTATTTTTAAAATGAAGCCATTTAGAGATGAAAACACAGTAACATATGTAATGAGACTGAGAGAAAAGGCACATGAGTGCGAGTTTGAAGCTACATGCGAAGAAAGAATATTGGAACATTGTATTCAAACCATAACCAATCAGGATTTGATAAAGAGGGCAATTAGCAAAGGATGGAATTTAGATAAATTTGTGGAAGAAGCAGGACAGATGGAAGACACATGCTTACAGATGAAGGATATGAAAGGAGATCACAGAGACATCGGTACGAGTTTAGTAAACAAAATACAGAGCAACAGGTCTTACAACAGAGCACAGGAATTTGAATGTGATAGATTTCAACAAAGTTATAGAACTGACAGAAACACAGCAACAAAGGCTGATCAGTGTAGTTATTGTGGATTTGATCATGACCAAGAGAGAAGATGCCCAGCATATGGGAAACAATGTAGAAATTGTGAACGATATAACCATTTCGCATCAGTCTGCAGATCAGAAAAGAGAAAAAAAGAAAGATATGACAGTCAGCAACAGAGCAGATCTGTGAACTATGGAAACAGAAGAAATGTGAAGAAAACAACAGAAGAGGTATATAAAACAGATTCAAATACAGACACATCAGACTATGAAGAAGATGAAGACTATTTTGAACAAACTATCAAGCACATGAAGAAAATACGAAGAGTAAAAAACATACAAGGAACAAGAGACATTGAAAAGACAGTGACAGTAAGGATTGATGATGTAGATGTGAAGGTGGAACCTGATAGTGGAGCAGATGTGAATGTGATGGATGAAAATCAATTTGATAAATTTCAGAAAAGAACATACGGAAATCCAGTTTTAGAAAAGAGTAAAATCAAATTGAGTACATTGCAAAATTCATTACCAATAAAGGGAGAATTTAAGACTATAATAAGAAATAAAACATGTGGCACAGAAACAAAATTTATTGTTGTGAAAGGAAAAATCAATTCTCCACCCTTACTAAGTAAATCTACTCTGATTGAGCTAGGGATGTTACAGATTAGATCTGATGGTTCTTTTGTAAAGACAAACCAGTTGAGAATACCAGACAATGGACCACCTTTCAACTCTGAGAAACTTGCTATTGAAAAGGGATTTAAACACTACCAAGTCACACCAGGACGCCAAATAGCAAATGAAGAAGTTAACGTATTTTGGAAACCCATCAACAAAACAGAGCAAATAACAAAGTTAAAAAAGAAAAACACTAAAACAGCTAAACAGGAGATGCATAGAAGATATCATCCAAACTTATATGAGAAGATAAATGAAAGAGACAGACAATGCAAGGAGAAAATTAAAGAGTGCTGAAAACAGAAGCAAGAAGATGAAGAAAATGGGCCCCCCGCAAGACATGCGTGGGAGGGGGCAGAGGACATACACAAAGGTAATGGGCCCCCCGCAAGACAGGCGCGGGAGGGGGCGGAGGACAAAAGAAATGGGCCCCCCGCAAGACATGCACGGGTGGGGGCGGATAAAGAGACCTTGGAAAACCAGAGATACACATCATGACACAGAAATCAGGAAAACCAACCAGAAGAACCACCTGATAGACCAAAAAGAGACAGACGCGCACCTCAACATTTAAAAGATTATGATATGTGATTGCGGGTGCATTGGACAGCATGTGAACTTTATTAAAACATTCATAAGTGAACATAACACTTTTATTACAAAAACATAAGTGAACATTTCAGAGACTGTGATAATTTAACTCATATATACAAACTTTATTTTACACATTATTAATATACAATTATATAGTTGTTTTCTAATTCAAAGTTAAGGAGGAATGTAATATCTTCGAATATTCCGGGAACGTTACGCACAAACCTTCGGGACATTAACTTATTATGTTACGTCGCTACGGCGATACCAATTGTATATTTCTTAGTCATTATTAAAATACCATCTGAATAATCAAGTCTTGCTGAGATCTTTCAATATATCCAACATTCTTTTATTTAGGTATGTTCTTTAAAATCTTTATTTTATATCTTTTGTATCATTATTCTACAGAATAATCACTGCAATCAGATCATTTGATTAATTATCTGCAAGTAGATCTTTTTTGCATGTTAAGAAACACATTCAAACTGCAAAGAATGGTCATAGTTATTATATAAATTTAAATTTAATCTTGAAAGAAAGTATAGAACCCTCAAATAATTTTCAAATTATTATTTTTTTGTTTGTCCTATAGACCTAAGACACTTAAAATCATTTAATTACCATCCTTTTATGATTATTTGTTCAATTTATATTTTATTTATATTCTTTTGAAAATTTACATTATTTAAAGGAAAGTAACTTAAAACAGGATAAATCAAGGGAAGTAATCTAAAATTCATTAATACAGAGAGTTTTTAATACACAACGGCAGTTAGCCTGAGGTAATAATCGTTGATTACCAGTATGTTTGACACCCAAGCTGAAAAGTGAAGCCATATAATTATGCCTGTTAATTGATTTACAGGTAAAATATAACTTCAGGTAATGTCAGTTACACCAGATTAGGCAGTTGTTGGGCTGAAATTTTTCATTCATGAAATATTTCATACACAGGATTTTTTTCTCTTCAACGGGAGGTCGGAGGAGACCCCTGAAAACAGGATTATTGTATTCCCGTCGGGAGGTTCACATGTATGATAATTAGGCAGTGTCAAGTCATGTCAATATATATGTTCCTGTCTACATGTAGGTGAAATTTGTCTCTGAATGACCAAGATCTGTCTCTGAAGAACCTTGACATCATACAGCAATCACTTTTTAATTATGACGTCAAATTTTGTAAATTGTGATGCATTATTTTACAGGACCTTGTGTGATTTTAGTAATGCTAACAAATTTGCATACAATTGTAAATAGGTCTATTTCCTAGAATCCAGGTCTGTTCGCCCTGATTCACGTTCGTCCTAGTACTGTCAACATATATTTGTTCCGCCTAACAGAAGTTCCCCTTGAAACTTTGTTATAAACAATGTCATAATATCTGTTCCTGTTGGAACAAATATTCCATACCCTTCATTCCGTAAGGAACAAATACTGTAATATTTCTTCAAATGGAAATAATATTACAGAATATTTCTTCCACTTGGAACTTATATTATGAAGGAACTTCTATTTCGTGACATATTATTTTAAATTAAATTATAACCTAATAAAATGCTCCGCAGGGCGCAGCTTGATACGACCGCAGAGGTCGAACCCTGAACAGTTGGGGCAAGTATGGACACAACATTCAAGCTTGATACAGCTCTGAATTTGGATTGTGATTAAATATTTGACACAGCATAGGTTTCTGACACAGAATGAATGTGGTCGAGGAACTTAAAAATTTTAAATTGGACATTCACCTATTATGGTCCAATATCCAAAATCTAAATACATGGTTAGATTCAGCATATCAAAGAACCCCAAGAATTCAATTTTTGATGAAATCAAACAAAGTTTAATTTTGGACCCTTTTGACCTCAATGTGGACAAAGTTGATAACGGGGCCCAAAAATCAAAAATCTAAATACATGGTTAGATTCAGCATATCAAAGAACCCCATATATTCAATTTTTGTTGAAATCAAACAAAGTTTAATTTTGGACCCCGATTTGGACCAACTTGAAAACTGGGCCCATAATCAAAAATCTAAATACATGTTTAGATTCAGCATATCAAAGAACCCTAAAAATTCAATTTTTGTTAAAATCAAACTAAGTTTAATTTTGGACCCTTTGGACCTTAATGTAGACCAATTTGAAAACGGAACCAAAAATTAAGAATCTAAATACACGGTTAGATTCGGCATATCAAAGAACCCCAATAATTCATTTTTTGATGAAATCAAACAAAGTTAAATTTTGGACCCTTTGGACCTCAATGTGGACCAATTTAAAAACGGGGCCCAAAATCCAATAAAATGTTCCGCAGGGCGCAGCTTGATACGACCGCAGAGGTCGAACCCTGAACAGTTGGGGCAAGTATGGACACAACATTCAAGCTTGATACAGCTCTGAATTTGGATTGTGATTAAATATTTGACACAGCATAGGTTTCTGACACAGAATGAATGTGGTCTAAGAACTTAAAAATTTTAAATTGGACATTCACCTATTATGGTCCAATATCCAAAATCTAAATACATGGTTAGATTCAGCATATCAAAGAACCCCAAGAATTCAATTTTTGATGAAATCAAACAAAGTTTAATTTTGGACCCTTTTGACCTCAATGTGGACAAAGTTGATAACGGGGCCCAAAAATCAAAAATCTAAATACATGGTTAGATTCAGCATATCAAAGAACCCCATATATTCAATTTTTGTTGAAATCAAACAAAGTTTAATTTTGGACCCCGATTTGGACCAACTTGAAAACTTGGCCCATAATCAAAAATCTAAATACATGTTTAGATTCAGCATATCAAAGAACCCTAAAAATTCAATTTTTGTTAAAATCAAACTAAGTTTAATTTTGGACCCTTTGGACCTTAATGTAGACCAATTTGAAAACGGAACCAAAAATTAAGAATCTAAATACACGGTTAGATTCGGCATATCAAAGAACCCCAATAATTCAATTTTTGATGAAATCAAACAAAGTTAAATTTTGGACCCTTTGGACCTCAATGTGGACCAATTTAAAAATGGGGCCCAAAATCCAAAAACTTAATACACGGTTAGATTCAGCATATAAAAGAACCCCAAGAATTCAAGAATAAAACCCCATTGAAATTGATCAAGAAATAAGCAATTTATACGAAGTATCTTCTTTTGCACAATACTGTGCAATTGAATATTTCTTGCTATTGCGCAATACTGTACAATTGACAATTTCTTGCTATTGCGCAATATTGTGCTATTGGATATTTCTTGCTATTGCGCAATACTGTGCAATTGAAGATTTCTTGCTATTGCGCAATACTGTGCAATTGAAGATTTCTTGCTATTGTGCAATACTGTGCAATTGAAAATTTCTTGCTATTGCACAATACTTATTATATAATAATTTACACATCCTCTTGGTGTGTATCTCCTACCATATCATTATTATTTGCTTTTAAATATTAATCAGAAATAACCAACTTAAAATGGAAAATTTTAAAAGAAAAAAAAAAAGGAAAAAAAAAAAAAAAAAAACAAAAACAAAAAATCCCCCCTCCCAAATTTTTTGAATCCCCTTATGATTCATCACCCCCAAACTCAATACCAGCCTTCCCTTTGTGGTATGGTACCTTGCAGTACAATTTCAGAGAGATCCATACACTTGAACACAAGTTATTGTCTGGAAACTAGAAAAATGCTTATTTTTGGCCCCTTTTTGGCCCCAAATTCCTAAACGTTTCGGGCAATTACCCCCAAACTCAATTCCAGCTTTCCCTTTGTGATATGGAACCTTGTAGTACAATTTCAGAAATATCCAAACACTTACACACAAGTTATTGTCATGAAACTAGAAAAATGCTTGTTTTTTGCCCCTTTTTTGGCCCCTAATTCCTAAAATTTTGAGGCAATTACCCCCAAAATCATTTACAGCCTTCCCTTTGTGATATGGAACCTTGTGGTACAATGTCAGAGAGATCCATACACTTACACACAAGTTATTGTCTGGAAGTTACAAAAATGCTTATTTTGGCCCCTTTTTGGCCCCTAATTCCTTAACTGTTGGTACCATAACCCCCAAAATCAATCCCAACCTTCCTTTCGTGGTATTGAACCTTATGGTAAAATTTCATGGAGATCCATTCACTTAAACTAAAGTTAGAGTGCGAAAACCAATGTGTCTTCGGACGACGCCAGACGACGACGACGCCAACGTCATACCAATATACGACAAAAAAATTTTTAATTTTTGCGGTCGTATAAAAAAAATTTTTAATTTTTGCGGTCGTATAATAAAGAATAATTTTTAACTTTGCTTTTCAGACACAATTCCAACAATTACACATCAAATTTTAACAATGAAATATCGGTTTGTAAATGATATAATACATGTAGCTATATTTGAAATAAAACATGTAGACAGAGAAAGTTAATTATTATAAACAAAAAATACATAATGAACTAATAATCATGATAATGTTGATGACATTTCATATTTACCATATAAATATCTAAACATGTTAATAAACCATTATACTAACAGAGACATATAATACAAGAGATTCGCAACTCTAGTAGAGTCTATATAACAGCCAATGAAATGACGTGGCCACCGGAAAGCCGATTAATCCGATGGATTTATGGGTAATAACCCGTATTGTTGTGTAAAAGGTTCTACGCCTCACGATTTTTCTAATGGATAATGCCGATACCTTTCACAGCTAAAGCATGCAAGTATATTTAAAAGTTACAAAAAACTAATTCTAATAATTTGTTATTGATAAAATGTGTTCTAATGATGAGATTAATCAAATACAAACAAAGTTAAAACTCGGCCCATTTTACTTCACCTATTGCCGTAGAAACCATTTGATCTCCCAATTTTTTTCTTAAAACTTGAAAATATGCTAATAAATATATAATTTTATGGGCCAATAGTACTCCCAAATGTTGTTTCGTGACTGAAAATAAGACTATTTTCGTAAAATTTGAACCAACAATGTGGCGATTTTTCCTGATTGATACCCGAAATTTTTTATTAAACTGGCTAAATATTGAAATTGTTCATGGACAAATTTCCTTAAATCAGTCCTTCTTTTTTGTGCACTATGAAATTTATAGCCTGCATTTTGTTAGACATTTTATTCATTTTTCATTCTGTTTATATCAAAGTTGTTTATTTTCTCCAATTCTGAAGTCATTGTTTTTTTCTTCTTTTTAGGGTGCCAAAGATGAACGAATGCAGTAAATTTACAAAAGGAGTAAAATTTTCCTAGTAAAGGAAACCTTCTGCTGGTCGTAATATTATGAATGAGCTTCATATGCATCTGTTGTAGTTTCAGACTACGCTTCTCGTTCAAAACATGAACCTAATTCATTTTTAAATTAAAATCGTATTGAGGACATTTCAATGGTGACTGCAAAAGATATATATATGTTTGTGGTATATCATCTTTTCCACAAGTTTATTGTTTTCTGTTTGGTATTTAATTAATATTAAGATCCATTTTGTTAGATCTGGTGATCAATTTATTTGGCAATTGCCAATGGCAGTCAGCAGGGTTTAAGAACATCAGTTGTTCGACCTGTTAGTCAAATGCGTTTTGTTAAAATAGACCTTTTCACTTTTTTTGGTCTTTTGGAAATTGTTGTTTGTGCTGTATTTAGACCCCTCTACCAAGAAACTTGTTTTACATGCACACGTATAAAAATTGGGGGTTTTTATCCAACGCAATCATAGGTTTGAACGTTGTTTTCAATTTAGACTTTTATATATATATATATATATATATATATATATATATATATATATATATATATATATATATTTGATAATAAAAGATTTTATTTACACCAAGGATTTGTATATGTATATACACATAAACAATCTTACTTTTAAATTGCCATCTCTTTACCCCAGAATAAAAAGACAAAAACCGCTACAAATGATTAAAAGACAAAAACCACTACAAATGATTGTATCGTGGAAACAAGGTTATAAAATACCTTTTAAATAGTGTCTTCCGTGTTGCTTTGATGTATGACCTGTGTTTTTTTATAGATTTTTTGTTGCTTCGAGGACATACATATCCATCTATGTATGCAGTATTGTCAATTGTTTTTGTTGGTGGGTCTCTCGCTTATGTTTTCGTCTTTTTCACTATCAACAAAGAGTTCGTTATCAGTTTATTCAACTAGGAGTATATCTAAGTCGTAACTATTAAGATTGTCATCCCACGAAATAAAATCGTAATTTTCCATATTGCGTGCACATGAATGAAGCTTTATTCAAATGAGAAATTAATTGTAATTTTCTTAAATATTAATTCTCAATACACACTTCGAACATGAAGAAACCATAAATTTACCGACAATCATTTAAAAAAACAACTCAATGCAAGCCTATATGATAAAACTGTCAAACAACACTTAGAAATCAAACATTTACTGACAATCCTACAGAAAAAAAAACTCAATGAAAGCCCAAAAAATGAGGAATATAAAAATAAATAAAATTTTAATAATTTATAAATATCAAGAATAAAAAACAAAGCCTATCATGATTAACAATTAATTAACAAATAAATTAAGTTTTTTTCCATATTAATTAATTATACATTTTGTGAATTGTATTTTTGGAAAGAGTGTGGACACCTGTGGTGTGACAACTTCTTGTTTACAAGGTGTCAATTAAAACTCATTATTTATAACATGTTCGTGATTTACCTGGTCATGGAATAATTCAAACCTAATATACATGTCACACTGTGAAATTATGTCTCCGAGACAGGTGTATATTCAATAGAAACCCATTATGTAACTATCAAATAAAATGAACTCTGACACAATTTATCAAGTGTTAATTATTTAATATCAGTTTTTTTTTTATACAATATCAAATTATGTCTCTTTTTCAATAATACAAATCTAAAATCAAAATTACATTAACAGACATGTGACAGAGTTGTCAAGCCACAACTGGAGATTTGGAAATTTTCAGCTGGAGTTTGGGCTTCATAACTGGAGATTTTTTATCGACCTATTTATCGACGTACGCAATGGTTTTTTAGTGTGTTTAAACTGCATATCTTCTTTTTTTGTTTGTTAAAAGAACAATAATTCCATACCTTTCAACAACTCCATATCCATTTTTACTTGATAAAAATAGATGATAAGGGGTTTTCAAATATTTATTCATTATATATAATTCAAGATAAAGCGATCAGCCATCATACAGAGTTGGCAAAAAGTACCCCTGATTTAGCTACATTGTCAACTTTGGTACCACTACTGATCATGCTTGTAACAGAAGGTGTTAAATTGATAGAGTTGTAGGCTTGCTGGTGGGTAGCTGTCCCCATAAGTTTGGTCAAATCATTAGGGCCACCACAGTCAGCTTTGCATGAAGTGTAGTAAGCATGGTCTTGATCCTTGGTACTGGATTAGCATCATTTGAAATCAGATCTCCAGGCAGAGTTGAATTTGGCTAGATACTTGGTCTTCTTTTATTTGCTGCTGGGGTATTTGGTGATAAAAAAATACGGTTTGCATTTTGTCAAATTCTAAAATTTTAGAATAGTCCAAGACAACTGTACTTATATAGGTATTCCATTGGCTTGGATAGAAAACAAGCCATAAATATCATATTTGAGTTGATTTCATTTGTCTTTGAGGTTCAGTAAATGTTCCATGTTTTCAACAGCATCAAATTAAATCGTTGTTTATACAACTTGTACAATTTAATCCTTTGTCAGTATTTTACTTTTAATCAACCTAGCTTGTGTCTTAAACTAGCTAGTTGATCGGTTTACTCCTGGTTTGCCCACTTTTAATTATACCAATTATCTATTAGTAAAGAAAACAAAAAAGACAAAAGGTTTAATGAACATACAATTGTATAGTCTGTTCCAACTTAGGAATATAGTTTATTAGTGTTTTCTATATATTCAGGTATTTTTTATTTTGTACTTCCATTTTCATCCGTATAGAAAAATAACAATTAAATTAAACATTTTTTTCTCAATAATTTAATATCAATTCAATGGATTCATTTAACTTACATGTACAACTATTGACAAAACAATGACATTCAGTAATAAAAGTGTCTTAATAATTCATTAGTTTCTGAATGATTTTCATGATATAAATACACCAATATATATAATATATATGAATCAAGTTTATAAATGCATTGCATATTAAGGTAATAATAAAGCACATGTCAAAATAAGTAGTATGGGGCACTATATGTATAATGATCGGAAATACAATATTTTATATATATGTATCAAAAGTCACAAAACATTAAATTTACAAAGTCACAAATTACAATATTTCACTAAGTTGTTCAGTTTAAATTGAGAAGGTGGGATGTTGCATCAGAGTAGTTGATGAGTCCTTGTTGGTATCTGTCTTTCAGTAGTTGGAGTCTATCACTCTGTATCTTCGTCTTTTTGGTGGGCGGGCTCCTCCTGCTGCATACTGGATAATATTACATTCTGTTAGTGCATGGGTCTTCTTCAGTAACTCAATGATCTCATAGATGTAAGGGTGGGCATGTTGGAGTCTCTTCTTGATTTTGTTGTGCCATCCGTCCAGGTGATGCGTGGTCCTTCTGTGTAGTAGTAGTTCCATAGAAAGTGGTATTCTTCAACCCAGAACTCTGTCACGTAATCAGTAAATGATGTTGTTACGGGTATGTTGTCAGCTTCACCTATGTATTCTAAAGTTGTTAGCCAAACATCCTCAACTAGGTGGGGTGGAAATTATAAGAGTTAATACTGTTCAAATGGTGTCATATACAAAGCTTGGCTACTGATGAGTTGCATTTTATATTCTATTTGTTAGAATTGATAGGATATTTTTTATATTAAATTTCAGAACAGTGTATTTATCAAAATTTAAAAAAAGAATAAGTTGAATAAATAAAAAGAAATTCAAATGACATTTATTCTAATCTTTTCTTAGTTTCATTATTTTACTTTAAAAAAATTTCAGAATGTACCAATAATTAAAACTATTTGTTGACAAATGCTAAAATTTAATTCACATTTTTGTACACATTTTTAGAATTTGTTTTGTTGTCAAATTCAATATATTTTCCTGCTAAAAATTATATCAAATATAAAATATTTTTGCACATTTTCCTTGCTTTAATAGCAGAATATAATATCTTTCATAAAATTTTACAGGTAAAATAAAAGGCAAAAAATATAACTATAATTCAGAAATAAACTATAATTGTTAAAACAACAATCCCCCCTATGTTTACATATGCATGTAATTAAAAGTGGGCAAACCAGGATGACACCAGTTGATCACTAGGTAATTGCCTATTATCTTTTATTTATTGTTGTATATACAGTTTAATCCTAAACACCTCAGGCTAATTTTACCTATTTTAACTTTTGACACAAAATCCATTACAGGAAACTTCCGTTTTTCTCGGACTTTTCCCATATCGATTTCGAGTTTCTCGGACTTTTTCTCTGTCCGTATCGATTTTGTAAACAAAAATGTCTAATGAAAATTTTACGAGGTTGACATTTTCAAAAAGCGGAAGATTTCAAATTTTAACGGGAGGGACGGAAGAGGGTCTGAAAAGCGGGAGATTTTGACTCCCGCCGGAAGAATCACATGTATGCATTAAAATAAATAATTATATATGTACTCAAATTATATTTAATTAATTATGATAAATTTAACACTGAAACAGTTTATGTTATGCTTAAACATTCGTCCTTACTTCGAGTACTTTTAATACTTTTATTAATGACTTTATTACCTAAGGAGATCTCGCGAGGTTTAACTAGTGGCCGCGTGTTATTACGGGATTTCGCCGAGTTGCGAATCTCTTGTATTATATGTCTCTGATACTAATAATGTAATAATATTAATATTTTTTTTATAAAAGTAGGTGGAACGGACCCAGGGCGAACACGTAATCAGGGAGACACAGACCCAATACCATTTCCTGTAGATTCCCAGAACCTGTTTAGGATTTTCAAAAAAAAATCATAAAAAGTAAAATAACTAAAATACCAAACTCCAAGGAAAATTCAAAACGGAAAGCCCTTTATCAAATGAAACTAACAAAAGCTCATACACATCAAACGAATGGAAAACAACTGTCATATTCCTGACTTGGGTACAGGCATATAGGAGCATACAAATTCCAACAGTTGTAATCATTTAAGTAAAAAAAGTAGCATAAGAAAAGTAAGACAAATATGCATTAACCACTTGATAAAAACCAGTAATCTTTGGGAGCTCATTAGGTACAATGTAGAACCTCACTAATAAAATTATAGCCAGGATAGATTTTACAAGTGTGTTAGTTATTTGTATGTTTTAGCAAGTGACTCATATTGAGATCTTCAAAAGACTGCTAAAATAAGACACATGGAAATAGTAATAAAATAATGTACAGTTTCAATATATTCTGCATTGTTGTAAAACACATCTTGAAGTTCCATTTTTCCTCCAGGAAAAAAATCGGCGGAAGTTGATTCAGTTATCCTTCATGAAAACATGGAGAATAAAAGAAAGAACATAAGTTATAGTAATACGTACAGTAGGACAGCCGTTATAAAAATCTAGGTATATATATATATATATATATATATATATATAGTTTGAATTCAATTTCAGTATTTTGTCATGCGGTAAAAATGTGATTTTAATTACTGAGGTGGAATATTGTCTAAAACAGCATAAGATATATACTTTCCTCTTTTTTATATCAAGGAAATAATTATTCTTATATACAGATTTTTAGTGATCCCTCTAGCCGATCACAACCATTTGAAGGTGAATCCTAGTGATCTTGATTGGGGGCCCCATATTAATAATATAACTTCAAAGGCAAATAAAACACTAGGATTTTTACGTAGAAACATGAAAAACTGTACACGTAAGGTTAAAAACCTTACGTACACATCACTTGTGCGTCCGACCGTCGAGTACTCCTCGCCAGTTTGGAATCCGTACAAACAAAGCCAAATAAACCAAATTGAGCAGATACAGCGTAAGGCAGCAAGATATGTTTTTAATGACTATAACGATAGATCACTAGGCGCTGTCACTGGTATGTTAAACAAACAAAAATGGGAAAACTTGCAATCCCGTAGAACAAAAGCTAAGCTTGTCTTGATTTATAAGATTAATGGGGGGTTGGTCGAAGTCACTAATGACGTCCTGACACAATCTGACAGGCGAACTAGAGGCCTACATAAATTTCGACATATATATACAAATAAAGACTTTTTTAAATCATCTTTTTTCCCAAGTACTATTGCTGTCTGGAACGATCTCCCAGAAACAGTTTGCATGTCACCCTCCCTAGAATCCTTCAAAGGTGGTATCTCCACCTTAACATTGGAGGTTCTAGTCTGGCTAATTAATTAGTGTATTTAAGCCACTGTACATAATGTGAATATGTTTAACATTAAGCTACAACTAATGTTATTTTAAATTGTAATTGAACTGTGGCAAATATTTTTATTTTATTATAACAAAATTTTCGACATCCATTTGCATGTACATAGCGCCACAGTTCCGGGATATTCCACACTCCGACACCGGAGTCTTTCCCGTACCAGGAAGAAGAAGAAGAATGTAGTGAAGCTGATCGAAAGTTGCCATATATCGGCGTCGATCAACAACAGAAAAAAAAATCATACCTGTTACCTGTTACCTAGTCTTTATCTTCCTCCTCTAGCAGGAGCTTCGCTTCTATAGCGTACTTCTTTATTTGCACCCTAACCCTTACACACGGGGCACTCATAAAATTATTTATAGTATTTGCTCATAAACGTTATTATTAGAAACAGTAACATATATACAGCATGCGGACTAATCCATCACCATGTAAACGAAGTACTTGGTATCAAAATCATACCATGCGCGTAAAATGATATGGGAGTATAAACAAAAAATTGAAAAAATTGTTTTCATACTTTGCCAAAATGTAGTATATATTGTGATCTGTTTAAATACATGTTAAATATTAAAGGTCACCGTGTTTATTTTCAAGGTTTAGGTTGTAAAAAATGACAAACTGTGTATGGACAGTACAGATAAAAGGCACCATAACGTGAAAAGAAGGTAAACTAAATGATTGAATTTTGAAATAAAATAGCCCTTTTAAATTGCTTTCAGAATATCAAAATGAAAAATGGTGTCCTCATACGTTTTTACCTGCTATGATATGAAATAGAAAAATTTCCTGATGATTCTTTTATCAATTATACTTGTCAGAGTTACCTCCCCTTAATAAGCACAGTTAGAGAAAAATGAAATCAAGCAATTATATTCTACTTTTGTAAAAATATGAGAGATAATGACCTAACATCAAATTGATTTGTTCATTTTGATAAAAATTCTAGTTAGTAAGTTGCATTCCTGCATCAAAATTTGCCGACCTAATTAAAATTCTGGACCTATATTGCGTTCTGCTTTTATACAAACCATGTTGGCGGAAGACACCTATACATCCTTAATTTTGAAGCCCCTTAAATTACACTCCGGCTTGCTCTACTTATCTCTGCTAGTTTGGTGACATCCGTGTTACCTCTGTTAAAATAGTACGGGTAAGCAGATCCTTCTCCTCATGTGGCACCCGTCGTGTTGCTCATATTAGTACAAACCCGGTAATAAGTCTAATTCGTTAGCCGGGTCACGTTCGGGAAAAGGGGACGGGATTGTAGTTACGACAATTGGAACATATCTAAATTATCTAATCCTAACATTGACCAGATATGAAAGTTTGAAATGAAAACAGGATGAGATCACAGCAGGGACATTGATAGATAATTATCACACCTTACATTACAGCATGAAATTAAAGCAAAAGCAGCGCGAATACCTTAAAAACAATACTAGGATGGACATTAGAATTCAAGTTCTCCGGAGGGTAAGCAACTTTAATTCTACTAGTAGCACCAAGTGTGTTGCTCATGCCTTGTCAAAATTCGACGATAAGTCGCATTTGGTAATGTTTCGATCAAGGATAAGAGGACAGAAGTGTGGCTATAACAGGTGGCCCATACTCATTGTCATGTGTGACGCAGATATTCCAAAACGATAATTCAAATCATGATGGCGCCCGTAGAGCTAAGGAGTGACTTCCTTGAAAGCAGCAACACCCTATCAAGAAAATCCTGATAGGAAACGCAAGCCCTATAATATGGTGTCAACTGGGAAATCATAATGTAATTCATAAATTTTTGTATGCATTTATTACAGAGATAGTTTTATAACAATGTTTGATTAAATAATGCGAAGAAATGCAGCGTACAAATAAGATATAAAAATTTGAGTTACTACTTTTAATATTTGCGAAACATATCGCGTCGCAATTTTCAGAATAATAAAAAAAAATCGCAAAAAATCACAATTTACAGTATATATATATATATATTTCATATGCATGCATGAAGGTGCCTACGCATTTTGCTACAGAGAAATGGAAAGTTCACAATTGGGGAAATGAAATCATACACTTTGTTAAGATTTCAACCAACCCTGATTGTCAATGTCTAGACAAGATATGAAGCAGATTGTTAACCGGTTCTGTGATATCTTTTAGTATACAAGTTGGATTAGAATATATGCGATCAACATTGTAACACAACTGACTTATTCAGTGAGAGGTCAGCATCTATAAGAATAACAATAACAATAACAATAACAATAACAATAACAATAACAATAACAATAACAATAGGAACAAGAATACTATTTTATATGCAGCGGTACATATGCATGTAACGTACAGAATAATATCAGTTTCTTTCGTTCTTCTTGAGAAGCTCCGGTATGAAGTTAGCCATCGTATTATTAAAACTCTAGAAAATAGGACACAATACCGATTTCTCTCGTAGATTTATCTAAATCTTATTGGAATCCTGTCCTATACTAGTAATTATACATGTATCCATTATGAGAATCACCTTACAACTCGATAGCATGAGTCCTGTTGCATTGTTCTTAACAAGACAAGACTGGAAATTCCGAATTACACCACATTTACTACCAGTGATATATTTTATTTTTATCCCTAAAAAATCAAACGATGTTACATTACAGGTTTTTGGAATTTAGCATTTTTGACATGGGATAGGGGCTTGTCATTTTGATAAAACTACGCGTTGGCATTTCTTGGAATCCAAAATGAAGTTTTTCCGAAATTTTGAATCCATGCATGGTTCCCTCTTTCTTCAAATATGACTATTATGAATATCAACATGCAAAAACATTCTTTTGACAATTACATAAATGCTCACTGTCTTCCTTAGTTTATCAGATACATCTCGATTCGATTGTTATAAAGTTAAAGAAATTTAGATCTTAAATATATTCAAAATTTATCTGATAGAGCTGGGACATAATATATTGACGTTATTTTGTATTTGTAAATTAAAAAAAAACAGTAGTTATATTTTAAATGCTTTATAAAGGACACACAAAAGTCATTGGGGAAACCAGGAGGTCCCTGACAAAAATAGGGACGGGAGGTAAACAATTTTGAAAAATGTAAAAACACCAGTTATCGGCTATATGGAGGGGATTCGCTTTGAAAAAAAAAACAACATTTTATAAATATTAAAATTTTACTAAAAATTGCCACAGACGGGTTGGCGGTGTATCATATCATAACTTTAATTGTGTTCCTATATAAAAAAATATATGTCTTTTGTAACACTTTATAGGATGTTACATATCGTAGAATATGATACTATGCAAAATTTTGAAATTATCCAATGTACCGTGAATAAATAGTCAAACAATTGTGTATCCTTTTCAATATTGTTAGAATTAACCATATCTTGAAGAAAGGAAAGGTAATCCTCCTATTGTATATTGTAAGAAGTAAAAAAGGAGGGTTCGCTTATAGATATAATTAATTAATGGATCTCCTACATTTGACCCCCCTTTTTTTGCCAGGTATAACAAATTAAAAGTTCCTAAATAAAATCCGATAGTATGTTCTAGATGGTCATTATTATGTATGATATGATCATGACACGAATATATTGATCTAATGGTGATTTAGGGGATAGATTAGTTTGTTTATTTAGAAGTTCTGTTTCATTCTATGTATTGGTGGCATGTTTTTCATGATCATCCAAACTTTGAACAATTTTGTGAAGAAGGTTTTTGTCTTGATGCACGAATATAGCTGTTGTTAATTCGGACTTACAGAGCCAAGCGAGTTATTTGCGGATTTATCACTCGGAATGAATTAACAACATCAGTATAATTACAACCTTTATATATTAAGCCAAAGAGAATGCTTTGAATGACAATCATTAACAACTTACTTCAAATATTTGCCAGTATACGTATAGTATGCAAATCCTTGCTTAGCTTTAAAATTGATTACTGTAGTATATGGACGCGACTACCACTTTTTATTAATAAACTTTTGGAGGAATTCTACCACTGTCAATCTTTGTATCAAGGATAAAATTTAATACAAGTTTTGACTAATTTATGATATCTGTCATAATATATATCTGTAGTAACTTGAAGTTTTTTTTCAGTATTAATAGAATATTACGTTTACTGAAATCTGAGAGGTCACTGATAATCTGCATATAGCGAATCAACCGATAAATGTACACGCAATAAGAAGGAGTCAACCATCAAGGAAAAGAAAATCTACAGTACAAACTGAAACTGAAAAAAATCGTCTCGTTTATCATAAATTTTAGTATTAAAATGTCCATGATGAACTCCAATATAAAGGTCTAAAAAAGTTACCATTCATGCACCATGCATGTTTAATTTAGTAAACAAAATTAGTTGGGTGGATATTTCATAATCATTGTTTGATATGTCAATGTCAATGGAAGAGTTTTGTAGAGTCAGACTTAATGAAGTTTTGCAATAAACACGTATAACAGTAAACAGGGGTGTAGCTGCCGTAAGGCACTTTAGGCACGTGCCTACACATAATTTTTTCACAAATGTTTTTTTTTTATTAAAAAAAAAAAATAATGACAACGTTATCTGTCACTGAGATGCACGTGAAGTCGTCAAAACTCTTTAATTATCAAATGTCATTTGTACACTAGTCTATCATCCTTAGTGAATGGAGTATTGGATAGAATTGTATGTACATTATATTAGAACTTTGGTTCAGATCATTTCACTTCCATCAACAAATACATGAATGAACCTCAACATGCTCAAAAACCTGACATTTTATTCTTAGATGCATGATTTTTTTTATTAGTTGTTGTTGGCTTTCAACTAGCTTTCCACTTGGTCTTCATCCGACCTACAATAAAACCCTTGCCAAGTGGGGCGTCCGTTTGGCTGTGCGGGATGTATAAATACGCAGTCACGTCTGGACAGAATGAGGACGTTAAATCCGATGCCTAGTGTCGAGAGAATGCCACGCTCTCTGCACGTTAAGAACACTTGCAACAACTCATTGATGGGTCCGTAGGTGGTCTGCTGAAGGCAAAATTTCTGTCCCTATCCAATAATCCCTCATTTCCCAATGGCATTTCCAAATTTCTAGACCTTCATCCTGGACGACCCCTATTACAGGACCTACCTGTTGTATTAATTGTAAATTTGTTTTTGTGCAGAACATGCATGAACTATTTGCCACTGGACGTTTAGCAATTAATTTTAATCAATCAGCTAGCTTTCAGTAACTTCGAGTACTCTCAGATCAACGTGTAATGACCATAATTATTCAAATTCCTTAGGTATGAATTTTACAGTACAGGATATAAAAAAATATGAATTTTGTTAGATAGTATGAACAGAACCGAACTTCTGGCTTCATTAGGTATCGACTGTGTGTTTGTGTGTCCGCGGAGAGTGAAGGTTTAAGAATCAAAAGATGAATGGTCGATCCCTAGCTCAAAGGATAGTATTATTATATAGTAGTCTCAGTGTTTAGGTGCCTATTTTTTTTTATGAATGATCGTCAAAATGTACTATTAATTGACGTATATATATATATCAATTATCCTCAATCAGAAAGGAATAGATATGAAAATACTAAATAGGATGTACTGCTTAATTAAAGGCTACGCTGATCTTCGGTGGGCAATGCATATTGTTTATATTTTTTTTTTAGATTTCCGATTGTACTGCGTCAATTCATCAGTCAGATGTTATTGCAAAATTTTTTATAATTCTTTTGAACTTTTCTTCATGTATATTATGATAAAATTACCAGTAAATTTTATTTTTTTTTTTTTTTGTACACAAACTTTTGCAACAAAAATGCTGAAAACCGTTTTCCGTCGGGGAGCTTCGCCCTCCTGAACCCCCTACCAGAGCTCTGCCATGGACCTGCTGGGATCCTTGAGCAGCCCCAGACCCCCTGCCGCAATTTGTGCCTACAGTATATTGGGGGTCTCATTTGGGGGTTCTGATCCCGGATCCCGCTTATTGTTTTGTCAGAATCCCGTGTCCCGCTTATCATTGTAATAATAGCGCTTGTAATTTCACGTGTCCCGCCCGACTTCGTTTCCCGTTTTCACGCAAAATAATTTGTTTTCTACGCGTCACGCTTACAAATAACGGCAAATCCCGCATCACGCTTACACCCCAATGAGACCCACTATATTGGATACCTAGCTACGCCCCTGTATACGGAATATGTCACAATACTTTTATAAATAAAATTTATTTCCGAAAAAAAAGATTGGTTATTTCACGGCTTCAGTGGCAGGCATACAGAAGAATAAAAGACGTGTTGGTAGAATTTTCAATAGCACACATTATCTATCTTGTTTTATTTGTATCGTATATGCTGAATGATCTGAATTGCTGGAAGATGTTTGAATCAAAATAAAGCATCTATGTGTCCAAACTCTTTCCTTTAGTCACCTTTTGCCACGTTTTGGTGATGCGCATGACCATAATTTGTAAGCTTCCGGTCTAGTTCAGAATGTGGACTCAACTGAATAAATGTTGAATTTTATATTCTTTTCAACCAATATGCGGTCTAAATTACTTCCAGTCCAACTTATTGATTTACAAGTTAGTGAACCAGTACCATTAACAAGAACATTTTGAATAAGGAGTGAATATATTCCACCCTAAAGACACCAAAGTCCTAGTAGATCAGAAATGTCAGACCCGTCTCGCAGCTCGGGTAAATTTTACCTTTTCGTTTATTTCATGTAGTACTCGATTTATTTTAATGGTTATGTATTTTAAATAAGTATTCTGAGTATTCACTGTATGTTCATATAAGCATATTCTTATTAAGGAACACGTTCAACAAAATTACGACAGGTGTGACGTGGTTTTTAACATCTTGTCATAATTTCGTGGCAAGAAATGACAAAATTGGACTACAGTATTTATTAAACGTAACTGTATCGTGTTAAATTTCTCTGCATTATGTGTCCCTGTTAGGCAACAAATATATTGATTGCTTGTATATGTGATATTGAAGCATAAAGATGTTATTACATGTAAGGTGTATCAATACTGGCATTCTGTATAGAAAGCAAAGAAAATAACATATGTAAGAAAGTAAGTAAATTTTATTTAGAGTTGGCATACATATAAAGTTATCAATAAACATGAGCTTTAAGACTGCTACAACCAACTACACCATTTATACTATAAAACTTCAAAGTATTAAGCAAACATAGAATAAGCATCAAAATAGACTTCTTTCATATTTGTGTACTTTCCTGTCCATTTTCGATGTCACAATGCTCAAATTATATTATTATGTCAGAAGTGAGATTCTATTGATCAATGACGTCATTTTCACTGATTCTACTCTGTTCAAGCGGGTTAACTTATTAAAAACAAACTCAAAATGGGTTTATGTACATGTATTTGACAGTACATTGAAGTGTCACTTTTCCCAATGTCCAAATTTTCATTATGCTTGACTGTAATGGTAATAAGATTTATATTTGTCTGCAACCATCTGCGGATAATCACCTGTGACTGTACAGTTTAATTAATTTATGAAATCAATCTCCTCAGATTATAAAACTAAGTAAATGTGACTGATAGAGTAAGACCATTAACAGGGTTCTCACTAAGGCAAGTCCATGATTCCTGAAAATCTGTCTGGACTCATCATTTTCAAAACTGGTGAGTCCAGAGATGTATCAAGCTTGTGAAATGTATCAGCTGAGCACATATATCATTTTAACAGTTTGACAGAGTATATATGCAAGACATTTCATGAAAGATTTGCTCATATAGTGTTAACCTGTGTTTGTTTTTGTAGGATTTCAGAATAGCAAATTTGAACCCATGAACAAATCTATACCTCCAAGTGTGCCAGGTCCTTTCCATGGAAAACCACAATCTCCAAGCCAAACACCATTTTCACAGTCAGCATTGAATGGTTCATCATATCCAACATCAAATACTACAATGCCATCAGGAATTGGGGGGCCACCAAATCAAGTAAGACCTAGTGTACAGGGTCTGGTGGGCAATGGACCATTTCCACCACAGCATCCAGGTGCAAGACCTGGTTTTCCTCCTACATCAGTTCCTGGATTTAGGACACAACAAATTAGACCTGTTCAAGGACAATCTGGTGGACCACCACCAAACACTGGAATAAGCAGGCCCCAGATGGGAGCACCAACACCTATGTATGGTCCACCATCTAGTCAGACAGGACAAATGCCACCTACTTCAAATATTCAACAAATCAGACCTGGTATGCGACCACCAATGACAAACATGCAGCAACATCCTGGTTTTACAGGTGGAATGCCAAATCGACCACCATTAGCAAATGGCCCACAGCAAGCAGGAATTGGTTCACCTATGATGATGGGTCAACCACCAGTGAGTATGGCACCTTCATATCCAGGAAGTCAGCCACCAACTGGACATCCACAATCACGAATGGGTGCACCACCTGTTGGCACAGGGCCACCTCAAGCTACTATTTCTCAAAATAACCAGTCAGGGATACCACAGCAATCAGGTAGGACATGTACATTTGATTTTTATAACATTTGCATACTGTTTAAAGATTCATAAATGATTCATTATACACAAATGCTTTTTAGACATTTAGATATAATTATTCAAATATGGAAATATTACATAGATCTTTATTTTTGTTTTATGCATATTTGTAATAGATATTTTTATTAATACCAAGTAAAACCCCGGTTTTTCAAGTGTTTCCCACTGGGCTGGGCAATACTCATCACACCAAGGTTTTTGCCAACCCTGCTTATAGGAAGAGTGCTGACCAACTATTGTAACAAGAGTTATGCCCCTTGAAAAAAGAAATGTATGGAAAATAACATTGAGATCTAGATCTAATGCCTACATTTCTTGCATTATATTTACTAAAAGATTAAATGAAACTTTATTTTTTTTAGTTATTGTCCGTGGACAGATAAAATATGTGCAATGCATGGACATTGGAACACTGTTCTTTTATTTTCTTAAATGAGTTAAAATTTTAAGGAGATAACAATAAAGAACTATATTTACAATGTATATTGCCTAATTCACACATATGTTCTGTTTATGGTACATTTTGTTACATGTATAACAGGCATCTTGAATAGGGGATCACATCATTTAATATAATTTTGAAACAAAGCAAATTGGCTACTGTCTACCCTATTTGTTTTTTGTCTGTTGTATTAAGCTTAAATCAGGATGTTGGTTTTTTTTTTTTATGGAGTTGTTTCACATTTTTGTCATACAGGGGTTCTTGTAGCTTTCTATACAATATATGGGGTTTGCTCATTGTTAAAGGCCCTATGGTGCCATAAAGTTTTAACATCCTCGTCCTTTGGTCTCGGCTGGTATTACTGGCATTCATATCACATCTCCTTATTTATATACAATAAGGATAATAAAAACTCAGTTTGCTTCCAATTGATTTATTGATTGTTGTTTGCTTAATGTCCAGTGGCAATTGTTTCATGCATGATCATATTTTAAAACAGGGTTCTTATTGATGTAAAAAGTGCTGGTAGACAAATTTAAAGAAAATCAGAATGGCAAACACAAAGTGGAGAGAAAAACCTAACACTAGCTTTTAGGTCAGATGAGTCCTTGGACTGCATTTAGATGATGTATAGAAAATATTACTTATATAATAATGTTTACAGTTCACTTTTGAGTTTTGGCTGATCAAATTATAGCCACAGGAGGACATATTTCTTAAAAGCTCTATTCCAAATACAACCTCTTTGCCTATTGATGACTTTGGTTACAGTTAACATTAGAGAAACACAGTAATTTATTTAGATATATAGATACATCTGTTGTTTGATTTTAAAGTCTCAAATAATAATTATCACCCGCCTTCATAGTAGATGGGGGATCATAATAAAAAGTCATTGTGCTTTGAGGCCTGTTAGACATATGAATCCATTCATCTGACCAATATCAGGTTAAAGTTTAAGGTAGCTAGTTTACCATGAAGTTGTGGTCACGTAAACTTAAAACATAGTGCTCATGTTCATGATGATGTGGACTTCTTAAAAATTATCCTGGAGTAGAGATTTAACAAAGATTTTGCAGTTCACCAAATATTGTGTGAGAGGGGCATGGTGTCCAAATGACATTTCATATTTTTGTTTTTACAATGTCTGTTGCTTCAGGTAGATGCATCATAATTTGCATTTGGCATATTGTGAAGTAGTTAACATCTGCATGGCATGTTTTTTTTATTGTGTGTATATATGTGTTGTAGATGGGCTACCTGTGCCATACCATGGGCAGGGACAGTATTCCCACCAAGTAGGCATGCAGCTTACACCTGGACTAACACCTAACAATTCAGGTATATTTTACTAAAATCAAAAGGATAAAAAAAAATTTAAAAATCAGATTTTTTATCTCATGTTTTTAAATTGATGAAATTTGGTTTTTATTTGAATTCAATTCAGTAGAAATTTGAAATAGAATGATATCTTCTTCAATTATAATGAATTACCCAGTAAATTGAACCTTGATTTTAAGTGTTTGTCATTGCTTTCTGATTATATTGCTTTGCACAGGTCATTATGTTTTACTTAATGTATATTTTCCTATGGAATCCTGAATTTTATTACTATATGTAGCCATCTTATTAGTCATTAAATCCTGATTTCGGGAGGGGGTTATATTACAATTATCTTAAGTCTGTCTGTCTGTCCAACAAATTATAATTAAAATATTTTCGTCACACTTATCTCAGAAACTGCTAAACAGAATGACTTCTAATTTGTAATCCAGCTTGACAGTGATAAGTTGTAACATGTGAGCACTTTTTGGATCTGTCAGATACCTACCTCCAGTTTGCATAACTTTTAATTTTCTATATCTTGAATGAATCTACTTTTTTCATCACTCATTTATTCTGTACTGCCGAATAGAAAGATTTCATATTTGTTTAGCAGCTCACCATTGATGAGCTGTAATATGTTTGTTTTCGATCTGTCAGGCACCTACTGCCTGTTTTCCAATACTTTGATTCACGAGTGAGAGTATGTCTAGAGCATGACAACATATGCATTCTTTTTTGCAAGTGAATATGAGATTTTAACATCCATACTGTTGTATTATTGCATTCATTTTCAAATCACATGATGAAAGCTAAAATGGAAAAAGATGTTTGGTGTCTCAAGAAAACAAAATTTACCTGACAATACAATACTATGTCTTAGTTTGTTTGTGAAGTTGTAATACTCAGTCTGATAAGTTACTTTAATGTATTAGCGATGATGATAGACTGTTTTTTTTTATGTGACACTTTAATGACAAATAATCGGTATGATTGAATGCATACATAAATAAAATATCGTTACATGTTATATATGCATTAACAGTAATAATGAATTATAAAATTAACTATTTTGAAAACTGTATTATTGGGAGATTTTTTATAGTTTATCATATTTTTATTAGACTTTCATATACAATTGTAATACAAGTTCAAGTTCAATATTTTATTGTCAATCAACATGATTAACATATGAAGAAAAGCATTACTATTAAGACAGTGATCTTTAGTACTAAATACTGAATGAAATGTTCTGTTCGACAGCGTTTTGCATTTGCGCTGATCTGCATTTCATTTGCACTGATTTTTTTTTTCATTTGCACCGATTTTTTTACAGGTAAATTACAGGTGAATGTTATTTTTCATTTATCATCATAGACCTCTTCCGTTAGTCAGTTGTACAAATGCTATGAATTGTCAATCAATTGGGATAGCCATTTACCAATGTCACTTGATTTGTCTTTATACTCTGTGCTCAGCCCAACCGACTGGATTTTCCTCCACCAGTTCTGAGTCAGATGAAAACGACAACAATCTATTCTACATTGTGGAATAGCATCCATAATTGCATTATGCATTGCTTGTTCAATATGCATAACCTCGGCCACAAAGGAAAGTTGTTTTGACGGCAGAGATCGCAAATTATTTTCCACATCACTTCATAACACTTCATATTTCGCTGGTAAGAGGGAGTAAAATAGAGGTACTTAGTTTCCATTTTTACATCCGTGTAAAGTATAGAACTGATAAAAGTATTTTAGACAGCACTTAAAAGTTCCATCTATAAATATTGCAGACATATCATTGCAAAGACATTCAAGATTGAGGTGTGTAGAACAAATAAGTATACCTTTCTCGCGATCATTTGCACTGACCTTCCGATATGTATGGCAAGTATTTACTCACCTATGTTAAACTGTAAATGCAATTAGGAGCAAATATAAAATCGGCGAAAATGAAAAAATGAAATCGGCACAAATGAAAGTATGAAAATTTTAAAAATCGGCGCAAATGTCATACGCCCCTGTCCGAGTCTGGAATATACCTGTACATAACAACAACAACAATACTTTATTTAAAGAGGGTTACACAGTTTGCTATATAACTCATCTTCCCTGAGACCCTCATCATAGAAAAAAAAGCAAACATGTACATGGCATACATAATAATAAGTATAAAAGTCAAGTATAATGATAATGTTCAGTACAACTGCACAAATATATATATGTAGTAAATTTTCGATTCGTTCTCATCATCACAATTGTAAATGAATAAATGAATCTTCTACCATGTCATGAATGTTACTAAGATAAATGTGCTCCCTAATAAGTAAAAATTAAGATTAGAATTTGTTATCTAACAATATTTGAATTATTGATCAAATTACAAACTTGATTTTATTAGTCACTATCATAATCATAAATTTTGTTCTGTGATTTTTGGCCTCCATGGACACATATACTTGTTATTCTTATGTATGCGTATTCAACAGTTCTTTTCAGTTAGTCATGCAGCCTTTATTTTCAGACAGTGCAGCCAGCAAAATTGTGTTTTGAACCTTTTATTGTTCACAACATTGTCTTTTGATGGATAGTTGTCTCATTGGCAATCCTACCACATCTATTTTTTGTACTAAACAGTTTTTCCCTGCCCCTAATAAAGCAATGAAAGGGATGATAAAGGTTCAATGAAATGTAACAAGAAAAGCATAAGATGTATCTGAAACCACAAAATAATTGAAATTACTTAATTGAACATTTTTATAGCTACACAGAAATATTCAAACTGTTCAGTAAGATGGTCAAGTTATTTCATTATCATTGAACGGATTTCATCTGGTATTTATGATAAGATTGCTGTAGAGATTTCCTATAGTAAACAGGTTTCTAACTGGCTGGTGACAGATAGTGTCTAAAAATGGGTTTAAATAGATATGTATATTCAAAATAACAGCTTTTTATCTTTTTCAGAACCCACATCTCGGAGATCCTCGAGGACCCCATCACCAATGAACAATAGTCAGACATTTGATGCCTTAGAAGGGCAGTTTACACCTGGTATGTAGTAAAAAAAAGGGGGAAGATACCCAGGGGCAATAAAAACTATAAATTAGGGGAAAAGAGACAACATGACCAAAGGAAAAATGATTTAAAGACGCAACAACAGTATTGAGTAACATGAACCCTAATTAAAAAAAAATGGGCAGACTCAGGTGTACGGGTAAGGTCAACTGTTCATGTACCATTAGTGAAACCCACAATATTTCTCTTGTTGAAGTACATTGCAGAGTCATATCATGTGATAAAGTAACATACAAAAGTGGATTGGTAAATGTCTCCTGTCTAATCATAAGACACTATTACAGCTCTTTTCATAATGCTAGCAAGACAAAGGTTTGTTTGACTTGCTTGCTTTGTTTGTATAAATGTTTGCTCAAGCATTGTAATTAAGATTGACATCTGCAAACAATATAAGTAGGCGGAGTTAAACCTGTGTATAGGTAAATTTGATTATTTGATAATGTCCAATCAAATTTAAATATAATGTATACAAGTTTAAATCCGCCTTTTTATGTTGTTTTCAGATGTCAATCTTAATTACAATGCTTGAGCAAACATTGATACAAACAAAGCAAGCAAGCCAAACAAACCTTTGTCTTGCTAGCATTATGAAAAGAGCTGTAATGGAATTTCATAAACCATCTGCATATATGAATAACTATATTTCTTAAACTTGATATTACATATGATGGTGTCAGTAAATCTTGAGAAAGGATGACTTCAACTTTCAATTACTTAGTAGTAATTTGCAGGGAACAACAATGTTATTGCTGAAATATTTTTAAAATCATGTCTTATGAAATGCATGAATATTATTTCTATATGGTTTATTCATAATTTATATCCAGTTTAGTTCAAATAAACCTTGGTTTCAGTGACATTAAGAATTTTCTTGAATCTGAGGTAATATCAAATACTTTATCTATGCTATTGATTCACACATTTATGTAAATGCATTCATTGTACATTTGATGATTTTCTCAATATCTTGGATTACAATTTCTACTTTTAAATCTCCAACTGGTGTTGTGATACACAAATGAAATACATTTTGTAATTAGATATGACCAGTTTGCCTATTGGTTGATATCACAATTATTACTATTTAGCGCCACTAGGTGAACAAGCCAAGCCAATGACACCACCTCTATCACAAGAAATTCAAGGTCGAGGAACACCACCAAAACAACCTCTTTATTCACAGGTATGATATGAAATATAGATAAGCAATATATCTTTGAGTTTGAGAGAAATTTTCTCTGTGATGTGCCTTTCCATTGTATCAGTAACTTTTATTAGGCAAGAATATGTCAATTTTAAGTTATATCACAGAATATATAATGATGAGAAAATGTTGTAGTATTAAAAAGTTTTTTTTACAGTTGTGTATAAATAGAATTTTTATTAAGAACAGAACATTGTTCCCCCTTTTCAAAGATTATGAATCAATGATATTAAGTAGATATATTTTTAACAGTTGTTGAATTTTAAGCATTGTAAATTGGATAATTATTTTATTTTATATAATGCAATTAATTGCTTATATGCGATCATAAATAGAAAAACCTAATACCTTAAATACACAAAAAAGTTTTTAAAACAATAGTAATTTGACCTAACAGAAATTCATATTAAAGTCAACATATTATTATATCCCCTACCGACGAAGTCGAAGGGGACTTTAGGTTTGCACTCTGTCTGTCCATCCGTCAGTCTGGCAAATCAGTTTTCCGCACTTTTTTCGTCATGCTTGAGGATATTGATTTGATAATTGGTGTATAGTTTTATCAAATCAAGTTCGAATTTTGTTCCGGTCTGATGATTTTGTGCAGAGTTATGGTCCTTGGACTTGGAAAATTCACTTAAATAATCAGTTTTCCACACTTTTTTTCGTCATACTTGAAGATATTGACTTGATATTTGTTATATAGTTTACACCATGACAAGTTATAGATCAAGTTAGTATTTTGTTCCAGTACAATGAACTTTTAACTGGTAGGGGACTATGTATTGCCTTGCAATACTCTCAGAATGCTTGTTATTATACAATTTTGTTATTTGCAGCCTGGTCCACCACCAAATGTGAAAAGTCCAGTTTATGGGCCTCCCCCAACAGGAATGCCTCAAAGGCCTGGTCCACCAAGTGGATCATCTCAGAATTATAGTATGGGGACAGGGCCCCCATCAGGGCCAACCAACTTTAAACCTGGTCCACCAACTGGACCTCCAAACTACAATGTTCAACCACAAGGCCCTCAACCTGGGCCAACACATAATATGTATCAGCCTCCTGGCCCACCAAGTGGACCTCAGAATTATGGAATGCCACCAACAAGTGGACAGTATGGTCAACCACCTCTACCACCAACTGGATACCAGCCAACATCTTCTGGTCCAAATACAATGCAGTCTAGGCCAGGATACCCTCCATCTAGTCAAGGATTGCCACCCCAACAACAAATGTATGGCCAACCAGGGTCACAACAGCAAGGGGATGGCTATGGTACAGGCCAATACAATAATATACCTAATATAGGAGGAATGTCTTTGACGGTAAGTTGACATATTGTATTTTAAACATTGTGTTTTGTCCATGAATTGAAGGAACGTACCATCAAATGTTTGACTATCAAATAACCAGCTTGAACATTTAGTATTGATTTAATGATAACAATCCATTGCTATCATGATGACTTGAGAGGTTCTCTGGTTTAGGATGATTTGTGAAGATCCCTTATGGTAGAATTTTCAAGTCTTAATAAATATTTAAAAGTGCCATTTACATTTTTCACAGATATGAATACATGTTTATGAGAGCCTTCTTTTCTGATGAGATTGAGAGTATAAATACAAATACAAATGCTTCATTTCATTTTACAGAATGATTCACGAGTTGTTAATTTATTACAAGAAAAACAGTTGATACCAGCTGATGGCATTGAGAACCCAAAGATAAAACTGCATAATGACTTCAAAAAAGTCAACTGTAGTCCTGAGTAAGTCATGTATCTGTATATAATTTAGAAAGCATTACAAGAATGATGATTGAGAAATAGGTATTTCTTTATAGAATAGATATGAAGAACAGTCAAATTCAAAGAGTTTGAAAATAAAATTAGAAGTGAATGTTTTCACACATAACATCAAAGGATTAAAGATATGTATAAATTAAGTTTCATAATGTAAAAAATACTCTTTAAAAGTAATGCAACTACCAATGTAATGATTACTGTTCTTCTTAACATTTAAATTTTTTAAAAAGGTCTTTTCTATGGGTTAATTAGAAAATTCGTCCTGTGATTATATAATAAAAATCTTCACAGGATATTATCTAGGAAGTTAAGTCAATCATTGGCTACTTAATTTATGATTTACATTTCGGATGTTAACATTAAATGCAAATTTTAATTTCTTTTCCAGTATCCTCAGGTGTACATTGACTTCAATTCCTCAAACATCGTCACTTTTAAACAAATCTAGGTTACCTCTGGGCATTCTTATACATCCTTTCAAAGACTTATCAGTGAGTATTCTGTTAAATCTTTTACCATTATAAGTTAACTTCCAAATCAGGAGCTGTGTTTGATTTTTCCATCATTCATCTACCCAGGAATAACAAACTATCTCTGTCAAAACAAATCTTATGGAAAGAGCATGTTTCATGTACAGAAATTTTTTGCCTACGCACCTATTTTGCAATCAAAGCTTAATGCTATTAAAATGTGTAATACATTAAATTTTTTTAATTTGGAAACTTAGTCAGTAATTTGTGTCCATACTGAATTTATATCCATTAAGATTATTACAAAGAGTACAAATATATAAACTTTATCTAAAAAAAAATATATATATATACACGATAACAATATTTTGACAGTTTGAACAGTTAGACTTTGTAGAAAATTTCTTTAGAAAAATAGCTTTGAATGTAAAGAATTAAATTTACCATTAGGAATATCTGTTTTGAACAACTACTACATATTAGTATGTTTCATTTTCAGCAACTTCCTGTTATACAATCTAATGTGATAGTACGATGTCGATCGTGTAGGACATATATCAATCCTTTTGTTTACTTTGTGGATCAGCGACGATGGAAGTGTAATCTATGTTACAGAGTTAATGAATGTATGTTATTAATTTGCATGAAATATTGCAATGCTTTGGAATGGGGAAAACTGACATTTAAGTGATTTCTAATTTTGATCCTTCGGTATATAATCACAATACCAAATGTTTAATTAGCAAATGAGACAACATAATTATTTTTTGTATACAAGAAACTCTGAGCTTAAGATGTACTTTCTTGTTTATGAAAAAAACTGTTTGAAAAATAATCTAGACCAAGATAATATTGTGTCTCTTTCTAAAGACAAAAATGAATTTAGTATTTAATGCATTTGTCTAAAGAACATGTAAAAGTTAATTTGCTAATTTTTAAAGAAGTCATTAGATTTAATGATAGAAGTCTTTGAATTTTCCATGTACCTTAAATGGACTTTGAATAAAATAGTTATGGTTAAATGTTTTATTTAGTTGTTAATTGTATGATACAAACTTACCAAAAGGCATGTTTTATAAACAAATAGTATTGAAAAAAATTATATTGTTCTGAAATCAAATGTATTTATAGTTGTGTATTATCTATATATTTATTTTAATATTAAGTACAAATCACTTTTTAGTGCCAGAAGAGTTTAATTTTGACCCTGTGACTAAGACATATGGAGAACCACAACGAAGACCTGAGATAAAGTCTGCCACTATAGAATTCATTGCTCCTTCAGAGTATATGGTAAGTTGATAACATTGGTACTGAGATTCATTAGCCGTTAACTGCTATGTTAGTACTAAATAATAATCAGATTGTAGTAAAATACAGTTATGGATACATGTCTTACTGTGGACCTTTCACTTGTGATCTGGCTGAATGTGTTGGTTTAGTATAGGATATGGTAATATATGCTGCTTTGTACCTTACAGTGATCTATAGTTGTTAACATCTATGTTATTTGATCTCTGGTGGAGAGTTGTCTCATTGGCAATTATACCACATCTTCTTATTTTTATACAACCGCAAACAAATTTTGCGGTCGTATATTGGTATGACGTTGGCGTCATCGTCGTCTTCTGAAGACACATTGGTTTTCGCACTCTAACTTTAGTTTAAGTGAATGGATCTCTATGAAATTTTACCATAAGGTTCAATACCACAAAAGGAAGGTTGGGATTGATTTTGGGGGTTATGGTACCAACAGTTAATTAGGGGCCAAAATAAGCATTTTTGTTACTTCCAGACATAACTTGTGTGTTAGTGTATGGATCTCTCTGACATTGTACCACAAGGTTCCATATCACAAAGGAAATGCTGGGATTGATTTTGGGGGTAATTGCCTCAAAATTTTAGGAATTATGGGCCAAAAAAGGGGCAAAAAACAAGCATTTTTCTAGTTTCATGACAATAACTTGTGTGTAAGTGTATGGATCTTTCTGAAATTGTACTACAAGGTTCCATATCACAAAGGGAAAGCTGGCATTGAGTTTGGAGGTAATTGCCCAAAACATTTAGGAAAAAGGGGCCAAAAATAAGCATTTTTCTAGTTTCCAGACAATAACTTGTGTTCAAGTGTATGGATCTCTCTGAAATTGTACTGCAAGGTACCATACCACTAAGGGAAGGCTGGGATTGATTTTGGGGGTAATTGCCTCAAAATTTTAGGAATTAAGGGGCAAAAAACAAGCATTTTTCTAGTTTCAGGACAATAACTTGTGTGTAAGTGTATGGATCTTTATGAAATTGTACTACAAGGTTCCATATCACAAAGGGAAAGCTGGGTTTGAGTTTGGGGGTAATTGCCTTAAACGTTTAGGAATTTGGGGCCAAAAAGGGGCCAAATAACAAGCATTTTTCTAGTTTCCAGACAATAACTTGTGTTCAAGTGTATGGATCTCTCTGAAATTGTACTGCAAGGTACCATACCACAAAAGGAAGGCTGTTATTGAGTTTTGGGGTGATGAATCATAAGGGGGTTCACAAAATTTGGGGGGGGGATCTTTTTTTTCTTTAAAATTTTCCATTTTAAATTGGTTATTTCTGATTTATATATAAAAGCAAATAATAATGATATGGTGTGAATAGGTAAATTAAAATTTTTTAAGTTCTTAGACCACATTCATTCTGTGTCAGAAACCTATGCTGTGTCAAATATTTAATTACAATCCAAATTCAGAGCTGTATCAAGCTTGAATGTTGTGTCCATACTTGCCCCAACTGTTCAGGATTCGACCTCTGCGGTCGTATCAAGCTGCGCCCCAGCGGAGCATTTTATTATATATGACATCAACAGATTATTATCACCCATGTCTATTGAAATCATAGGAACTAGAAAATGACAGTTCAATTTTGTGTTATTTATATTAGAGAAGTATTCATCACTAGATTTTCCGCAAAATAATGATGTGTAACATCAAAAATTGTTATTTTCATTGCTATTTCTGTATTTGGCCTATTTACATCTATTTTTAAAAGTACAGTAGACTGCACCTAATCAGATATCGGCTAAAAGAATATATCTGCTATTGTAATATTTTTTCAAAACACCTAACCCTTCCCTATATGTTTAAATGTTAATTGTATTGTGTTATTGAATATTGGATATAAGAATATATTGTCAAATAGGATAGGAATATTCAGGAAAATTAGTTCAAAACCATGCACAATCATATATTTTCAATATTTTTCTGACAGGAAAGGGACCCGGAAGTTACGTAATTACAATCTTGCAGTGAAGAAAATTTAGTTTTTACTTACTAAAAGGAACTATTTCTTAATAAATTGTTGTCTTTATTCATTGTCTTCCTTTGTGATGTGTATTAGATGCCCTTACAATTCAAATGGTTTAAATTTATTTATAAAATATACAAGAAAATTTTGATAAAACTCTTTAAGTCCTTACAGAATCAGAAATATAATTTAAACTGAATGTACCTCCTTCTGAATAATTTATTGCAATATACATATAAATCCCTTTTGAACTGAGAAATCTGACTTTTGTCTGGTATAATTATGTAACATGTGCATGACCACATGTCATGGACAGCATTTTCTTTTGTTTACATAATGTGAAGAAGCCTCGAGAACCATGACCTAAACATTAATAGAATCTTTAGAAAACTTGAACTTAATGCAAAAATATTTTATTAATCATGCTTATATTCATTGATAGTCAAATAAATTTGATTAATCAAATAAGATTTCAGTTTAGAAATTGTACAGAGGACATGCTGTATCTATTTATAGCCCAATTAGCTTACCTGTGATTTCACGACACACAAATGTAAATATGGATTACTTCGTTTATAAAACAAATAAAGACACAAACTATGGATGGTAGATATTTATGAACATTAACATTGCCGTGACGTACCTGAAAAAAAAACACTCCAAGCGGTCAAGGCTAGTAACATCTCAGGATTTAAGTCAACTTATTATTAAAGAATTTCAATGAATGTACATTTATAGTCTCATTCAATATATTGGGTAATGGGATATTTTTTGCTGACATTTTGAGTATCCGATTTGCCTGAGTCGACTGTAAAGCATGAGTTTTAATGATATAATTTAAAAAATTCTTGTGATTTGTAGTTGCGTCCACCCCAACCAGCAGTGTACCTGTATTTACTAGATGTGTCTTTCAATGCAATAGAAACTGGTGAGTTCTTAATCATAAATATATTTATATAAAAAGAACAATACATTGACAAGAAAAGATGTGTTTGTCTTTATCAATTGTTTTAAATGCTTTATAAATAGGGTTTTCATTGGGCTAACTGAAGAGTCTTGGTTAATTTTTTTCCCTGTTTAATGATGGAAGACAAATAACAATGAATGATTGTTAGTTACTTTAAATGGTAGCTGAAGAGATTTAGGCAAGTGAAGACAGGCTTTCTGATTGAAAAGTTAGAGAGGTATACTAAAAGGAAGGATCATTTTATATAGAGTTCAATAAGGATATATGTTATGATTGCTAATGAGATAATTATCCACCGCAGACCAAAAGAAAGGGAGGTAAACTACTATAGGGCACTCTGCAGCCATCAACAATGAGCAAAATTCATATATCAGATAGTAAGCTATAAATTGCCCTGGCATGACAAAATATGGAATTATTCAAAAGAGAATACCATCGGCCAGATTTATTCTAAAAAAAACAAACAAAAAATTATAATGCAGGCAATGTTACACAACTTGACTGATTTAAAGGAATCGGTTCAAAAGATCGTTCACATAATGGTTTAATTTTTCAGTATTAGAAAGTATAGTTTACCTCTTATAGGTGAATTGATAGGTTAAAGATAAATAGATACTATTTCTTTTACAATGTCATTTCTATTGCAGGTTATTTAAATACATTTTGTCAGACATTATTAGATGAATTAGATAAGATTCCCAGTGATTCTAGGACACAAATTGGTTTTCTGTGTTATGATTGTGCATTATATTTCTTCAACTTGGAAGAGAACTTGTCACAACCTCAGATGATGATTGTTTCTGATGTAGATGGTATGTATAATTCTCATATTGTAAAAATCAGACAGCTTGATATAGAAATAAACAATACTGCTGCACTATAGCTGAATGTCCTCTGCTGCTATGTATCTTTGAAATACGATCATCAGGTGTGAGTATGCCACAATAGGCTAAGAATAGTCAATGTTCCATATCTTCCCAAAAATTGTCAGATAGAAATGACGGGTAACGCATTGTCAAGTAGGAATGATAGCAAACCATTCCACAAATAACGCTTTCTACCCAACAGATTTAAAGAGTTGTGCTCCCAAAGTGTCATTGTTAGTATAGTAAGAAAAATTGTCAAAGCTCAATAACTCCAATGGTATGGTCATCAATACATGATGATAAACAATTCTTACAAATTTGAAAGCTTTCTGTCACACGGTCAACTGTCATGTTACACTACTTAAAAAATGGTCAAGAGAATATGATGGCAAATAATGAAAGCTTTCTAGCAAATGGTCTCTGAGTTTTACTGTGTTTAGAACAGATGGTCAGATGAAGAATCTTACTGTGTCCCCAATGGTGCATACAATGGGGACAATAATACTTCACAAAACCCAACAAAATTCAACTATGTAAATTTTTGTTATTATTGTATTAAATTAATTTAAGATGCACACTTTTTTAACTGTATCCCTGTTTTAATTTTACTTTCAGATGTTTTTCTTCCTTGTCCTGATAACTTACTAGTCAATTTACAAGAGAGTAAAGAAATGGTATCAGATTTATTAAATCAACTGCCAACTCTTTTTGAACACAACAGAGAAACAGGAAGTGCATTAGGTGCTGCACTTCAGGCTGCATATAAATTAATTGTAAGTGTGCTAGTATATAGAAAAGATTGTAGCTGTTGACTAGATCTTGTTATGTAAACATATAAGGAAGAACTGTGACAGCTGTGATCATTGATAGTAAAGTTAAATATTTATCAGAGTCAGGGTTAAATAATAGTTGCAAATCCTTTTTTTTTTTTTTAGAAAAAATATCTTTCTTCATGTCAGTTCTCACAAATTGTCCTCTTGGTGGTACTGTCCCTCCATTTTCATGGCTTTTTCATGATGCTTTGATATTCAACCTGACTTATTGTTGTTCTAATATTGTCTGGTTTTCAATTTTAGGTCTTGTGTAACTTAGTAGGAGTCCATAAGCTAAATTATTAATTTTTATGCCCCGGCCGCAGCGGAGGGGCATTAAGTGCTACTCTTGTCTGTCTGTATGTAAGTCCCAAAATAAGTTAACGTTCTTTAACTTTTGTTTGCCTCAACCAAATGTTATGAAACTTATACTAAATGCCTATTACCACAAAACTCAGATCAAGTTCAAATTTGGGTGGCATTACTTATAAAATTCTCTAGTTATGTCCCTTTATAACGTTATATGCAAGCAGGGGCCTCATCTGTGTCCCATGGACACATTCTCCATTTATTTTATCTGATTATAGGAAATCAAAACAAATTAGATAAACTTAATATTTCAACCCTAAATTACTTTTTGTAGTTTAAAATGAAATTAATGTACCAACCACTAATGATTGAATTTTGGAATTAATACTGTAAATTCAGAAATTATTGTGTGCATTTATTATTGCGATTACAGGAAAAGCTGCTTACAAATATATGTGTCACATTTCAGAATGTGAGTACTTATTATTGCGATACTCACTCAGTCGTATTATTCACAATGATAAAAACCTCATAATAAATTCTGAATTTATAATAATACTTCAAAGTTATTTACATAATATGTTAACATTTATATAAGAATAAGAATATTTTATTGAATCCAATTAAAGGGCCCATTTCCGAGCATATAAATATATATACATATAGTATTAATTATACAGTAATTATGCCCCCGCCGCTAAGGCGAAGGGGACATAAAGTGTTACCCTTGTTCGTTCGTCCCGAACGTACCCAAAATTAGTTTCTGTTCTCTAACTTTAGTTTGCCTCAACCAAATGTTTTGAAACTTACACACAATACTTATTACCACAAAACACAGATCAAGTTTGAAATTGGGTGGCGTCACTTTTACCGTTCATGTGTTATGCCCCTTTATAAACACATAAATTGCTGAATTTTTTCGTTTCCGTTCTCTAGCTTCAGTTTGCCTCAATCAAATGTTATAAAACTTATAGACAATGCTTTTTGCTACAAAACACAGATCAAATAATGCCCCTTTATAAATAGTAAAATTGCTAAATCTGTCGTTTCCATTCTCTAACTTTAGTTTGCCTCAACCAATAATATGTATGTTTAGTATATATGTTTTACATTATAGCATACAACAGGTGGTAGAGTAACAGTTGTACAGACAGTTTTGCCTACCATAGGTCCTGGTGGGCTGGAGTCAAGAGAAGATCCTAACCAAAGAACAACTAAGGTATTAAACCTACATTGATCAGATACAATTGTTATACATCTTGCAAACAAAATTCAAAAAATGTTTGTAGGTATTTAATTAATGGCTTTTAATCTTTATTTGTAAGAAATTAAAAAATCTTCCTACAGTTGAATAAGTGTTATTTAAATTTTATAAATATTGGCATGCACTATAGTAACAAATTTACAAATGTATTTTATAAAATTTAGATATTCCTGGTAAGTCATGGGGTCATTAAAGAAATGGTTCAAATTTACATATTCTTCTAATTTTTAGTATGAACTATGACACATGCTTTTATATACATATTATTTTAATAAATTATTTTCAGGTGTCTTTAACATTTATTCATCAGATCAACTGTACTGAAGGAAAAAATAGTTCTGCATGGCATTTAAATTTATGATACCAATATTGTTATGCATGACTTTTTCTCTGGAATAAACTTCCCCAGGGAAGTCATGTACATTAGAATATAGTACCAAACCAGAAAAGAACATAAATAGAACAGTCAAAACAGTCTTTGTTAACTTTGCTGGATTCAATTGCAACCCTAACCCCAGTAGAATTATAAATCATAAGTCTATTAATGAATGTTAAAGGGGAGATAACCAAATTAACTTGCTCTAATATTGCAATATGTGGTATTAGTCTCATGTAAGCTCTGGGGTATCCCACTGTTCTAGTTTATTATTATATTGGTTTTGTTTTTCGTTATTACTTGATATATTCTTAACATAAAGAATAATTATGTTAATAATTGTTTTATTGTTTTCCAGAATGTAACTAATCTAGGACCCGCTACAGATTTTTATAAGAAATTGGCATTAGATTGTTCAGCACAGCAAGTAGCCGTTGATCTGTTTATGTTAAATGGTCAATATGCAGATATTAGTTCTATTTGTAAGTTAACATTATGGGGTACTTCCCTGATAATTTCTAGACACAGTATTTCTTACTATATAAGTATTTGGTATAAAAAGATATGAAGTTAAGTCTGCCTGATTGCTAAGTGATCTTTGTTTACTTCTTACTGAAAACCAATTTTGTCATTATTAGCCATTCAAATCATAGGACAGGTAACATGAGGATGACAGAAAAACCTGTTTAACAGTCTGTTTGTATATAAACACTACCTAAGAAAGAATTCCTAATTAAAATAAGAAGATGTGGTATGATTGCCAATGAGACAACTTTCCTTTAGTGATTAAATGGCATAAAAGTTAACAATTATAGATCACTGTACAGCCTTCATCCATGCTCACCTATGAAATAAGCAAACTTAAGATTTGTGCACCAAGTGCACACTCAGATAATTTAAATGTTACATGAATAATAGTCTAGGAAAAAATATGCATAAACAACTTAATACCATACTGAAAATCATCATGATGACAGAAAATATACCAATATTTAATGAAAAACTTGCTTAATGGACAACAATGCATAGAAAAGAATAGAAATTGAGATAGATTTGATATCTAAGAAGAAGTGACAGAAACAACAGGTTTACTTGACTAGAAAGGCCATTTTGATTATTTCCTTGTATTTTACTAAAGTGTTGCTTCAAATACAACCATCTCCCTTCCTTTCCATGGAGATTAACAAACCGTTGTAAAGTTCTAAATTTTAAAAGGTTTGACATTAAAACTGTTCATATAGACAAACAAATGTCCAATGTCCAAAAGAAAAAAAGGTTAAAAAAAATGTATTTTATAATAGTATGTGTGTTACTTTCAGCATGTATATCGTATGTGTGTTACTTTCAGCATGTATATCATATGTGTGTTACTTTCAGCATGTATATCATATGTGTGTTACTTTCAGCATGTATATCATATGTGTGTTACTTTCAGCATGTATATCAAAGTATTCTGGTGGTTGTATACACTATTTCCCATCATTCCATTCTGTGAAGAACCCATCATTAACAGAGAAGTTTGAAACAGATCTAAGACGATATCTCACAAGGAAGATTGGTTTTGAAGCTGTTATGAGAATAAGATGCACTAAAGGTAAATCTTTTATCTGAACTTATTCACATACAAAATTTTAACTTGAGATGTAAAATATATTTTTTGTTTCTCAGAGGTGAAATTCATTATAAAATTGAAATGTATGGTCTCATTCTAAACAATATAAGAAAACAAGAAGAAGATTATATTCTAAGTAAATGTAAATTTTTACTAAAGATTGCAGATAACTTTACAAGAACTAAAATATGAAGGACAATACAGGGATGGGATGAGTATTAAGACATTGAAATGAAATGGCATATCATACTTATTTTCTTTATCTTTATGTCCTAGTCAAATATTTTCCATAGTTTGGGTTGTATTAAATAATTAAAACAATTTATATTTTAGGTTTGAGTATCCATACTTTCCATGGGAACTTTTTTGTACGATCAACAGATTTACTATCATTACCCAACATCAATCCTGATGCAGGGTTTGGTATGCAGATGTCCATAGAAGATTCATTGACAGAAAATAGTGTTGTATGCTTCCAGGCAGCTTTATTGTATACATCTAGTAAAGGTATGATATGGGAACCATAGGAAAGATGCAAGAAATATTTATTACACCACACCTTTTGGGGTGTAAACATTCTTATGTTCCTGTTACAATTTTTGACACCTTTGTAAGAATTTTTAGGAAATAATTTTATTTAATTTAACAACAAAATTTCATAAATTCAAACAATTTTTCACTTTGAACAAAAATATTGCAGACAATGACCTGTACCCTTATAGTTGTTAAGGTGAAAATAAGGATTTATTTTTACAAAAGTAGAAAATTAATTTCTAATGGAAAAAATGCTTCAGAATACTTCACTCTCTTCTTTAAAAGTTGGTATTACAAGTAAGTAATTACTTGCACTTTTTCTTTAAACTCTCTTTAATCACACAAGAATATATAGCAGAACCCATTATATAAAAAATTAAATACACTAGTTCTGTTCGAGTTTCTTAAAAAAAAGTTGTTAAGAGTATGATAGAAATGGAAAGTGTCAGATTGATATTGATATTTGATATATATAAAAAATTATTGTGAGCTGTTGCTATCATTTGCTTTCCATTGTTATTCTTAAATTTGTATTATCAAATTATATCTGATGACCAATCATTCCCTCCATTTATTGAATAGAAAAATGGGTAAAATAAAAAAATAATTCATAATTGATGTCAGTTGTGTAGTAAAAGTCCTTTGGAGTCAGTATTTAAATTTCATAACACATTTTCTTTTAGGAGAAAGAAGAATACGTGTACATACCATGTGCCTTCCCGTTACAAATCAGTTAAGTGATATTTATGCTGGGGCTGATCAACAAGCAATTATTGGATTACTGGCAAAAATGGGTAAGTGTGGCAAAACAAGGTATTAAAAATTTAACTGCCAATAAAATTTGTAATGAAAATTAGAAATAAGGACACTTACAGTTTGCAATTGAGTGTGGATTAACAGTTCAAATGAACTATCAGGTATTGTTGTATAAGAAGAAACAAACTTTTTTACTCTGGAATTCTATGGTTTCTCAATTATAACTTTATTATCTTTGAAATATTAACACCTATTGAGAAATAAAGGATAATTGTTTATCAGTGTTATCACTTTTTCTACCATTTTCTATATAAGGAAATGCCTGTACCAAGTCAAGAATATGACAGTAGTTTTCCATTCGTTTGATGTATTTGAGCTTGTGATTTTGCCATTTGATAAGGGACTTTCCGATATTTTTGTTATTTTACTTTTCATCATTAATTGGTTATGATCTGTGAAATTTGTAAACAAGAATGTAAAAACAATGTAAACAAGAATGAGAAGACAAAAAATTGTAAACAAGAATGTAAAAACAAAAATTTGTAAACATGAATGTAAAAACAAAAATTTCAAAAAATGAACATATCCTTTTACAGGTGCAGACAGAAGTGTAACGGCTTCATTACCTGATGCCAGAGAAGCCATGTTAAATGCTTCTGTAGATTCATTATCAGCTTTTGGTAGTACATTACCGTCTTCACAGAGAGTAGGCAGTTTACCGATCTGTTACTCTCTTAGATTATTACCAATGTTAATCTCAGCTATGTGTAAATTTGTAAGTGAATGTATATGTGTGTAGGGTTAAATTAGTTTTGTTGTGGGGAAATATTTTTTATTTGGAGTTACATTAGTTTTGTTTTGGGGAAATATTTTCTTGATCAAGTCAGTATTTTTAAATGACTTTACATATAGTACCTTGTAGTAACGAATTTGGATATTTTGTTTATTTTAGTGCACAGAAAGTATACTCTATTACAGGCAACAAAAATTAAGTTTTAAAAATTTATATTTTGAGGGTTACATAAAAATCATTGTGCAATGTATACATAGTAGGGATGTCAACTCGGTGAACAATTACTAATTGAGTACTTGTTGGTTTTATCCAGCAATACTCGAGAATTCGCTCGGGAATATATCTACAACATGGAAACACAAAAAAATCGTATTTTACATTCTGTGATTTGTTGTTCAACGGATGAAAAACCATCTTCATAAGTATCTGGGACAAGGAATTACACAGCATGATTAATAGCTCATTACCTACAAGTACTAATTAAGTAAAAAAAACAATATAATTTAATGAATACCTATTTATAAATTATGACAAGGAAAAACCATATCAAACAATAGTATTTGGTAATCGTTAAGAAAACAAATTTGTTTACATAGGCGTAAGAATTAGAAGTTTAACTATTCACTGAGGGTCACCAGAGGATGCAACAAATTTATTTTATTTGGAAACATTTTCTTGTCAACTATTACTATTATTGGGGACAGTCGGTTTTGCAACTTTGTAATTTACAGTCTTGCAGACGAAAATATTTGCTCTGACGGTTCCTATGTGACGGAATGGCTAAGACATGTTTTGTTTAAAGTGTAAGCCTAGGTATAGCCCACGTATTTTCGGAGGCATTTTAAATGACAATTTAGCACAAGCATTCGAAACTAAATGTATTTAATTTACTAGTATGACTAATCAGTGATGCCTATTTAATTTTCCGTAAGAGGTTCTAAGAAGATATATTTTATATAAAGAAGACAGCAATATTCTAACAGGAAACCGATTAGTTGAGTATAGTTTTGGTATTCAATACTCGGTACTACCGAGTGATACTCGAATACTCAAGTACTTGTTGACATCCCTAATACTTAGTCATATCAAATTGCTTAGATAAATTGAAATCTTTTTAGTAGCTTAACCTCTCATGTAGTACTTGATAATGATAATCAGTAAATATTTTCAAATATAGTTCACTTAACTGCATTTTACGATCCAAGCAGAGGAGTCCAATTATCAGTTTTGCTCTTTTTACATTTCAGACTGCCTTTAGATTTGGTACGACTACCAGACTAGATGATAGAGTATTTGCCATGCAGCAGTGTAAAAGTTTACCTATACAGTATCTTATACAGAGTATTTACCCTCACTTATATCCTATACACAAACTAGGTGAAACAGTAAGTATAAAGTTAACATGTACATCAATATATATCTAAAATACAAACATGAAATTTATAAAGCAGTTATCATTTGGTAGAAGTGAGCATAGCTATATTGTTAAAAGTGATATGTGGTTTGTACACTAATGAGTCAGTGAATACCAAATTTATGTCAATTGATCAGAAGTATTGCATTGAATATTCTGCTGTTGTTAATATGATTGCCTCTGTATAAACCAAGTGTTCTTAACTATGGTTTAAAGGTGATATGGAGATTTATGTACATTTAATTCATTAAAAGCTTGGTTTGCTTACTTATGTTAGTTAGAGTAGACTAATTCATTAACACTTACAAAAATGTACTTCATTATGTCTCAGAAAAGTGTTGTTTTTATGTAGGGATATTAGAATAAAAACTCAGAAGTATCAAACTTTGACAATTATTAATTGCTTTCATCAATTTCGATCTGCATAATGTGAAATAAATAACTTCCAATTTTGAAGGGAAAAAAAAAACTCTGATTTTTAAACATTTCTACCTATTTTTTTCAGTCGGTAATGGCAAAGAATAATACAGAGATTCCACAGACCATTAGACTTCATCTGTCTTCAGCCAATATTGACCGTCAAGGAGTATATCTGCTAGATGCATATGATCATATGTACTTTTATGTAGGAAGTGCTGTTGGTGACCAGTTCTGTCAAGACGTATTAGATGTTCCTAATTTTATGTCAATACCTGAAGGAATGGTAGGACTGCACTTTGTTTATCCTAAGTTGATCCAAGCTTATTCAATAATATATATTATATTGCAGCAAAGTTCAAAGTTCTGAATTCTGGCAAGAATATTTCCTAGCTGCTAAATCTATCCTTACAAAAACATTCAAAGCAAACACAAGTAATAATCTGGATAATTACTAAATTGGTAATACAACACAAGATTTTCGTTAAGGCAAAGATATTTTGCCTGTACATATATTGATGGATTATTTGTTACTTAATATCCATTGTTTAATATTTCATGCATATTCAGGACAATGCTTGCACATATGCAAGTGAATCAAATTAGAGGTTTCAGTAAAAAAAGAATACATCTCATCAAATTTTCTTTCAATTATTATTTTTTATTTAGATTTAATTGACTTTTACCTCAATAAGGTTTTAATGTAAACATATTCTTTGCAAATCTACAAAACACATGTGGTCTGTTCATTGTCTCCAATTAAGTTTAATTGCATTACTGTCCTAAATTTGCTATTGACCAAAATGGAAAATCTTTATTTTTTCTCTGCAGTGATAAATTCTGTCATAATATGTATTTATAAGAATTTGTTATGTTTGAAAATTTAAATTTTTTTTTTTTTTTTATTCTCCGTTTTCAGTATCATCAAATCGACTTTATTTGTAGTTAAGAATTTATGTCTGTAAATAAAGACTTGAATTACAGAATACAAAGATTTTCTATTGAAGTTTATTAATGTATATAGACCATAGTATTAAGTTCAAGAAAATCTGTTTGTATTTACAAGCCCAGAATACTGTATATCAGGTTATTTTTACATTGGGATTTGTTTGTGGTTTGAGCCATTGAAGGGACAATAAATTAATCACTGTGTTCATTATTTGTGTTTCCCAACCTTTTAAAGTGCTGTTGAAATGATAGTGAAATGTTTGCTCAGGATTAATTTCACAGTCAAATGCCAACCACAAACATAGTCAATATTACGCTAAATTTTCCAGCTATACGGTAGTTATGACAAAGTAGTGTATAAGTATGCCATCTTCCTAAGGAGGTGAATACTTCAAATGATTTGAATTATAATTTTTTACAGATTGATTTACCAGAATTAGAAAACCCCACATCAGAAAATGTTAGAGCATTTGTAAATTATTTATTGGATAATCGACCAAATGGATCAACGTTTTATGTTGTAAGGTATGTAGACATTTTAAAATATGGTTAAAAGGATGTTTATGTGCTTAGTGATTCTGAGATTAGTGTCTGTAAATCTGAAGTTGTCAATCCATAGCATGCTAACATATTCCATCCTGAGAAGCTTCTATGAATGATATTACAGTAAGGAATAGACAAAATAGTTAAAACTGTTTATAACCAAAAACTGAAAATTTTGAATTTTGAAGCCTTGCCTGTCAAGTAAAAAATGGGACTAAAAAGGGTCCAAAAACAGTATTTCGTTATTTTTATATTCCTCTCATTTTAAAAGGGTCACATTTGGGGTTAAAAAAAAAAGAAAATGTTGTGAATAAGACACTTTATTATATACCAAAAACAGATATTAATGAAAATAAAAATAATTATACCTTCTTTTATTATTTTTCAGAGAAGACAGTAAACTACGTATGGAATTTTTTCAATATATGGTTGAAGATCGGACTGAATCGTCAATGTCATATTATGAATTTTTACAGCATTTGCAAAAACAAGTCAAAAGCTGATTTTGTGATAAATAGTGCTTTTAATTTATTGAACAGCGATATTTCTATAAAAAGAAATGTCATTTTAAAGATGAAAGTACAGTCTCACAAGGCATACAGTGTTAATTTTCAGACATGGAAGATTTTCAGATGGGTAAATGGAAAAGTGATTAAAAGTTTCATGTATTATTACCCAAGTGCTTGCCACAGAATTAGAAGTTGTGTGAAATTTGAAAATAACAAACATAGCGATTCTATTATTTAATGTGAGACAAAATTTGAAAAAGTTAATTCTATTGTATCGAACAATGCAGAATGGAAGTTGAGCCAAAAATCATTATTTTATTCAGCATATATATGTGAATTTCAAATATGCTGTTGTTGAACAACTGTAAACATTTGTTGCAGATAGCTTTTATTTTGTCCAACAGATGAGTTAAAATTTATTTTGAAAATGTTAGATTATTAAAGTCTGTGTAATGTTGAAAGATTTCACTATTAAGATTTAATCAGTCAACAAATTGTCATGAATAAACTTGAATTGGTAACTGAAAAATATGATACATTAATTGATATATTTTCAAGATGAAGATGAATAGCTTAGGATGTGATAAAAGTTGCAACCAGAAGTTGGCATGACTGTGTATAAATATCTTGGTGCCAACATTTAAGGATGCAATTATTCATTTGTTGATTGTTGTAGTTTGATGTTTTGTCTCATGTTGTTGTTTTATTTTTATGCTTATTTAATGGTATCTATTGATAATATAATTCCTATTTGAAGTTTTTATAAAAAATTCATGGGAATATTTACAATAGTTCATTATTTTTTTCATTTTGCACTATCGATAAGGCCAGTTTTATAATAATTTTTGTGATGCATAACTGACCCAACATACTGTTTTCTTGACTCGTAGTAAATGAAAATGTCATTTCCTGTGGGTGTTGATCAGTTTTGATTGGGCAAACAAAATATATGTTTAACCATCTATTTTTAGAGGCTCCAGGATTTACTTAGCATAAGAATAAAATTTTATCAAGTTTTCAGTAGCGTTTAATATATAACACTGAAATTTAGATCAAATGGAATTTGATGACAGCCAATTAATGAACATCAAAATATTCTTGCTTTGCTATGTATTCCAGGCGGTGGTGGTGCATGTACATCGTCTTTCAGTTTCAGGTTTTGTGGAAATTGTGTATATTCAGGCATTTTACTATTGTACCATCCTGTGACCTTCAAATTAGATAGGGCTTGTTAAAATTTCATATTTTCTTAAAGACAAACTTTAGGAATACCAACTAAGGGAAATAACTCATCATAAATGGGTTAAGCTTGCAAAGGACATGGAGGACCTTTTTTTCTCTAGGAAAATGTTTATTCACTCTGTGGAGAAATTTTAAATTTGGAATTTATGTTCAAGATTAAGGGAAGGTAAAATATTATTTGGACTTTTATTCATTTTTGAAAATTTGATTGTGAAATGTACTGTAATTATTTCCCTTTGTCATTACATTCAAATTATCTGTGTTTTCTTGGTTTTTGTATGCATGATCAAAACTCAAACAGAATAACTCATGATATTTGATTGTCAAGTTTTTACATCAACACACTACACACTTTCATGACTTGTACGACTTTCATGGAATACTTGTAATTTAAAACTACTTTCATGGAATACATTGTAATTTAAAACTTTTTCCTCAGTGATCTCAGCTCCACTATTATTTTGTGTTCTTTGTATATTGCTCATACTTTTATTACAGTCATAGTCAGTATATTATTACATAGGGTTGTAACTCTTTTAGAAAATTTATCTTGAATCTGCTAGCTTATGTATATTTAACCAGCCCCCCTTTATGACCCATATTTTTGCAAGTTGGTCACTAAGATTTAACATCAGTTAAGATTTGGCATGAGAAATGCTGAATTTGAAGGTCCCAAAATTCTGTTGTTATGCACTGTAATGTTGATTATGTTAATTAAATCAGTATAAAAGTCGGATGTATTAGTGACAGCTACTTAATGTTTGATATTATTTGACAATTTCTGAAAGCTGTCTTAAGATAGTACAATGTTTGCTAAAAAATCTACTTTATACTGGAAATTTAATTGAAAAGAAATATATTTTACTGGCGTTTCATTTAATAAAAATACAAAGTGATTGTTATATGATGGTAGTGTATTTACCATTATATACCTAATTTTATTTAATTTTTAAAGGATTGTAATGTTGGAAAATTTAACTCAAAACAATGAATTTTAAAGTTGTTTTATATAAACATATATGTATACATTTGCATATTAAAATTCGAGATAAATATATTGTAATGAAATTAGAATACAGTGTTCTCCCCCAGAAGACAAATATCAGATATAGTAATCCTCCAATGAACTTGCTGGATTGGATTCCTTTCAGCAGAATAGCATAACCCAGTCTAGTGATGAATTTGAACTGATTTAATTTTCTTATTTTTTTTAAACATTACCCTGACTGATTTCTGTTGCAACACAAGTTAAATATATAATGTTAGAAAATATTTCCATCCATTATCATTATGTACTTCTAAGCTTCTTGTGTTACTCCATTTTACTCATTGAAACTCAGTTCATCTAGACTAGATTTAAACAATCCATTTTACTCATTGAAACTCAGTTGATCTAGATTTAAACAATCCATTTTACTCATTGAAACTCAGTTCATCTAGACTAGATTTAAACAATTATCTTAAAATATTGGAGCTTAATTTCTATCACAAAAGTTTTATCATTAAAAGATATTTAACAGAACATGAGCACATCAAGATTAACTGATAAAATTATGAGTACTGTGGATTCATTATTATTTGTGGGATCCCAATTTTTACAGGTAGACCACGAATTTAAATGTTCAACAAACTATAAATTTTATTTTGGCTTTTTTGCAAACTTTTATTACAAAGGCACAAGTTGAATATCCACAAAACTTCCTCAATCCACTAAAATTGGTACCCACGAAATTAAATGAATCAACAGTATTTGTTTACCCTTCTGCACACTTTAAACTTACATTTACAATTTAATAGCAAGTAAAATTGGATTGTGCAAGTTTTTGTCACCAGGAGATAAATCATTCAAAATTTCTCTAGGAGTTGGTTAATCCACTAGATGAATTGGGGAAAATTTTCATTGGGTCTGCTAATTTAATTTATTTTACATCAAACAAAGCTGTTCCTATTCCCAATATATCATTCTACACTATTATTTAGAAAATTATCATTTGTAATGAAATCATTTTGAAATGTTCTTCATCCCTTTTTTGTTGACTTAATAACCAGGCACACATTTGTTACATGTAATACATGTAGAAAATTCTTGTTTATAATGTACACTTAAAAGATTTTCAGAATTGTAATATATTTTAAGAGTACTTGATAAGGATGTTTCTGTTGTATAGTTGATAAACTAAACAGATACTTTGACGAATGATTGATAGAAAGGTATTTAAGGTGAATGTGGTGCTTTATTGTGTACTACGGTATGTTTTATCAACAATTATTGTAGATTTCATGCAAAGTTGTAAAATACCTGTTCATAAAATAAATTATCCTATTATATGCATCTTCTGATTTTTTGTCATTCATATATCATTCATTTTTAGCTCACTCTGCCCAAATAGCCATGTAAGCTTTTCTCATCACTTGGCCACCATTTTCTTACAACCATCATTGTTTGTTTACCTTTAGAAAAATATTCTCTTCTATAACTAATGGGCCAATTGGATCCTAACTAGACCACAATCTTGTGGTTTCTAGTTTAAACAAGACCATTACGGGGTCTGACCTGCGTCGACGCATGAAATTGATTGAGGTAATATGTATACTGGAGCATAACTGATCATTCCCTTTCACTAATGCCAAAAAAAATTTTCCTTGTACAATGATTGTTGTAAAATTTCAAACTATCAGCAAACAGGAAGTGGCTACATGGCAGATATAAAAAAAACTGCTTACTGGCTACAACTTATCATTATAAAGCTGCAGAATAAATATAACACTGAAGTCAAGAAAACTTTGACTATGTTGTCTTTCGGATGGGTGGAGTTGAGCGATTACTAGACCTGCTTCCACCTTCACCTTAAGCTGCACCGAGATCTAGGGACATTATGAAAGTCCTTGTCTTTATTCCTTTTTCCTCTAAGATCACATGTCTCAAAGTGTTAAAGTCTTTATTTAATTTTGACCTATTGTAGCTTTTTATACGACCGCAAAAAAATTTTTGTGGTCGTATATTGGTATGACGTTGGCGTCGTCGTCGTCGTCGTCGTCGTCGTCGTCCGGCGTCGTCGTCGTCGTCGTCCAGCGTCGTCGTCCGAATACACATTAGTTTTCGCACTCTAAATTTAGTTTAAGTGAATGAATCTCAATGAAATTTTACCATAAGGTTCAATACCACAAAAGGAAGGTGGGGATTGATTTTGGGGGTTATGGTACCCACAGTTAAGGAAAAAGGGGCCAAAAATAAGCATTTTTGTAACTTCCAGACATAACTTGTGTGTAAGTGTATGGATCTCTCTGACATTGTACCACAAGGTTCCATATCACAAAGGGAATGCTGGGATTGATTTTGGGGGTAATTGCCTCCAAATTTTAGGAATAAGGGGCCAAAAAGGGGCAAAAAACAAGCATTTTTCTAGTTTCAAGACAATAACTTGTGTGTAAGTGTATGGATCTCTCTGACATTGTATCACAAGGTTCCATATCACAAAGGGAATGCTGGGATTGATTTTGGGGGTAATTGCCTCCATATTTTAGGAATTAGGGGCCAAAAAGGGGCGAAAAACAAGCATTTTTCTAGTTTCATGACAATCACTTGTGTGTAAGTGTATGGATCTTTATGAAATTGTACTACAAGGTTCCATATCACAAAGGGAAAGCATGAATTGAGTTTGGGGGTAATTGCCCAAAAAGTTTAGGAATAAGGGGCCAAAAAGGGGCCAAAAATAAGCATTTTTCTAGTTTCCAGACAATAACTTGTGTTCAAATGTATGGATCTCTCTGAAATTGTACTGCAAGGTACCATACCTCAAAGGGAAGGCTGGGATTGATTTTTGGGGGTAATTCCCTCAAAATTTTAGTAATTAGGGGCCATAAAAGGGCAAAAAACAAGCATTTTTCTAGTTTCAGGACAATAACTTGTGTGTAAGTGTATGGATCTTTATGAAATTGTACTGCAAGGTTCCATATCACAAAGGGAAAGCTGGGTTTGAGTTTGGGGGTAATTGCCCTAAACGTTTAGGAATTTGGGGCCAAAAAACAAGCATTTTTCTAGTTTCAAGACAATAACTTGTGTTCAAGTGTATGGATCTCTCTGAAATTGTACTGCATGGTACCATACCACAAAGGGAAAGCTGGGATTGAGTTTGGGCCAATGGGGTGATGAATCATAAGGGGGTTCAAAAAAATTTGGGGGATTTTTTTTTCTTTTTTTCATACATGTAAACCTCCCGACGGTAGTACAATAATCCCGTTTTCAGGGGTCTCCTCCCGACCTCGCGTTGAAGAGAAAAAAATCCTGTGTATGAAATCTGCCCAACATATCATCTCAGACATCTGGTGTACCCGTATGAAAATTTCAACAGGAGTTCAACTGGACTCCAGCTGGACTTGAGACGTATTCCAGTCTGACTTTGAAAAGTACAGTCTGACATGAGCCGTACACGTACTTTTTCTTATACTTGGGTTATTTGCCAGCCGGTATTTTCTTAAAAGTCCAACCGCACTTTTTGTAATGCTGACAAGAAAATAAACACGGCTGGACTTTTGAGGAAATTTATTCCTTTCTGTAAAATGATCAGCAGGATTTTTGTCTTAGAAAATTTTACATTCATTTATGAGCAGGAATTTAGACTTAGAAAATTCTTTAACATCAATTAGAAACTTGAGCCATATAACAGTGATTTAATAGCAGTTAGTCTTGTAGAAATGTGCCATCTGTTTTCAATTAACCTCAGTCTGGACAGGTCACAGGAAGTACTATCTCCACAGAGATTGAGGCCATATGTAGGAGAACACATTTCGAAATACATATTTCTGCAATTACTATCACTTTTATTAAAAATTTCATAATTAAACAAATTAATAATTGATTTTCTTTTTTTTTTAATATATCACATATTAAAAATTAAGGCACATGCAATTAGTCATAAGAGGAACATTTAAAACAACTCCTCAAACAACCTCATGTATTGCAATACAACACAATTTGATTTTGGAATAAACAGGAAGATATGCTTCTTTCTTGAACAAAATGAGAATTTTACATAATTGTGTGTAAAGCAAATGTTTGGAAGTAGTTCTTTTCACATTAAATAGAGAAGATGGATCCTTCTGACTGGCATCAATGACAAAATTATTTAGGAAGATTGTTGTTTGCATGTGTTTTGGATTGCATATTCTGGTAAGTACAATAAATTGAATTCCACCATTTTGGTGGTATTATCTGATATGCTCTTTTTATTCAAAATATAAATAGAATAATTACAATATTATAAATAGCTTAATTCTTATTTTTGAAGAGTCAAAAGAATAAAAAAACCTACATCAAATATTTATATTCATGCAATAATTTTCATCTTGTCTGTTATGTCACTGTCACTTCCTGTTTTGAATTGTTAACAGGTTTTGTAAAAAAATGTATTGTTATATTTTTTATTCCCTCTGTATTAAGGAATGGTTATTATTTGAGTTGTTTTGAAAGTTTTTTAATTTCTACACTTTAAGTGATTTTCAAAGCCAACTTTATTTTATTTTTAGCCACTTTAAAATTATTTAGGCTATTATAACCACAAATTATTAGAAGTTAGCATTTAGCTTCTCAGTTCCCCATTTCTTGGATTTGCCAGTAAGACAGTACAAAAAAGAAAAAGAAATAACCAGTATATATGCATAATGTCATCTGTTGTTTTTGTATTTTCAGATTATAGCAAGGGATGCATGATGCAAATTAAATCAGAAGAACCAACCATCTGAAGAAAAACTGAGCAGTGGCGGATCCAGGGGGAGGGTTCCGGGGGTTGGACCACCCCCCCCCCCCCCCTTTATCCTCAGTTAGGAACCCCTCTTTTGAAAATGGCAGGATTTGCCCCTGCTGAGATCATCTTTAAAAGTCAAACCGCACTTTTTGAAGTCCAGCTGGACTTTTTAAAGTTCAGCCGTACTTTGTAAAGTCCGGCTGAACTTTATAGAGTCCATATTTTTGCCATAAATGCCGGCTGGATTTTTATTCAGACGTACTTTTATTAAAGTCCAGCTGGACTTTATGAACCGGACTCCTGCTAATTTAAATATTTCGAGCCGGTTTACGGCTAATTTCGCTGAAAGTCCAGCCGGGGTATCTATTATAAGCAATTCAAAGAAAAGTCCAAATGAATATTATAAGTACGGTTCTCAGTACGGCTACAGTACGGCTACTGTCCGGCTGGAGTACGTGTCATGTTTTTCGTACGGGTAACTGACATCACCTGAAGTTATATTTTACCTGTAAATCAATTAACATGCATAATTATATGGCTTCACTTGTCAGCTTGGGTGTCAAACATTCTGGTAATCAACGATTTTTACCTCAGGCTAACTGCCGTTGTGTAATAAAAACTTTGTGTATTTATTGGGTTACTTCCCCTGATTTATCCTGTTTTAAGTTACTTTCCTTTAAATAATGTAAATTTTTAAAAGAATATAAATAAAATATAAATTGAACAAATAATCATAAAAGGATGGTAATTAAATGATTTTAAATGTCTTAGGACAAATCAAAAAATAATAATTTGAAAATTATTTGAGGGTTCTATACTTTCTTTCAAGGCTTAAATTGAATTCATATAATAACTATGACCCATGTTCTAAATTTAAATGAGTTTCTGATTATTCAAATAAAATCTAACTGCAAATGCAGATTGGTAAACAAATGATCTAATTGCAATGTTTGTCCTATAGAATAATGATATAAAAGATATGAATTGTAAAATTTAAAGAACATACTAAAAAAAAAGAATATTAGATTGAACATGTAGAATATTAAGATAAAGAAACTTTATAAGTACAAGGGTACTATAAACATAATACATAATACATTCGGATTGAAAGTTGAAGAAAACACACTTTAAAAGACAATTTTTACAGCACACGGTTACATTTACGACAAACTTTATGTCGATTAAAAACCTCCTGATCTGAGTCCTAATCTCCTGACCAAAATTTTCCAATCTCCTGATCTGAGTTTCACAGTCCATCACATGTATGTTTTTTTCTTTAAAATTTTCCATTTTAAATTGGTTATTTCTGATGTATATATAAAAGCAAATAACAACGATATGGTTTGAATAGGTAAATTAAAAAATTTTAAGTTCTTAGACCACTTTCATTCTGTGTGAGAAACCTATGCTGTGTCAAATATTTAATTACAATCCAAATTCAGTGCTGTATCAAGCTTGAATGTTGTGTCCATACTTGCCCCAACTGTTCAGGGTTCGACCTCTGCGGTCGTATCAAGCTGCGCCCCAGCGGAGCATTTTATTTGTGACTGATCTGCCAGGCTGAAAATGTTGAAATTTACACAAGCAATTTTGGACAGGTGAACTTAAAAAATTATAAAGAAATAGACATCTGACGCCAACTGAAAATATTTGAGCTAGAAGAATAACAAAACATTAACCCTTTGAGAAATGTTAGATAGGGGGAAAAAATCATAACAGATCTTTTTAAGATGTGTGCAAAATAAATAAATGGAACAGAGAATGGAAATGGGGAATGTGTCAAAAGAGATAACAACCCCATCAAATAGCAGAAAACACCAAGGCCAACAATGGGTCTTTAACACAGCAAGAAAATCCCACCCGGAGAAAGACTTCAGCTTGCCCCTTAACAATAATGTATACTAGTTCAATGAAATGGACACTGAAACATACAAATAAACCAAAATGTAAAAAAACACAATACTAACAAAGGTTCCAGACAAAAATCTTCTCCACTTAATCTACTGGGCCAAATAGAATTTAACTAAGCCACAATTTTCAATAGGGTATCTTGATTGAAAAATTTATCAGATGACCCTGTCATCCAACCAACATGGCCACCATGGCTAAAAATAGAACATAGGGGTTTACTATAGAAGTCTATGGGAAAATTGTAAAAAAACAATTTCAAATGGTCACAACTTGAAAACTAATTTAAATAATGATAAGGGGTCTTCAGTAACTATTGTAAGACTACAATGGGATGACCTGCTTTAAATTTGACTACTGGGCCAAATTAAACCAAACTTGGTCTCAGTCATTATTGGGGTATTTAATACTATTTATTATGATTTTAACCTTATTTTACATGATTTCCAAAACCACAGTAGATACAGGTGAGCGACACAGGCTCTTGAGAGCCTCTAGTTTTTAATACTCTCAAGGTGCCATATCAAAGAAAAATAACTTGGTGAACATAAAACTTGTTTATTTACAATATTTTGTTTCTGATTCTGTTGAGTGTGGCATGATTTGTTACATCTTCTATGTCAATACATTTTATGAAATCTACTAAATGTTGATGGAGATTTGATTTCTTCTTAAAAATTGTTTCATTTTGATCAAGCTCTAACACCTGAAAGGATAACAAAAAAAAGGTTTAGAAGACAGCTCTTACTATATGTACATAATTATTGATATCATCGATTTAAACTATTGAAATTATTTCTGATTTTATATCTTGTATGTCCAAAGTTGTATCCATCAATATAAAAGTGGAAGTTCTGTACTTTTGTTGATCTGGTAAGTCTATGTTTCATTCACTTAACATCGTACACAGAGATCAATGAGATGATGAAATCGTCAGTCCACATTGTATAAAATATTGTTCAAAAGGGCCAAATACTGTGGATTCATTATTATTCATTGGATAACAATTTCCGTGGGTTTTGTGGATACAGGTGAACCACAAATTTAAATGTCAACGAATTACAAATTTTCTACAGGCTTTGTATGCAGAGATTGGCAAAACCACCAAATCAAATATCCATGAAAATGCAAGTTTTCCTCAATTCAAGAAATTTGAAACAGATGAAAAACAAGAATGTGTCCCTAGTACACAGATGCCCCACTCCCACTATCATTTTCTATGTTCAGTGGACCGTGAAATTGGGGTCAAAACTCTAATTTGGCATTAAAATTAGAAAGATCATATCATAGGGAACATGTGTACTAAGTTTCAAGTTGATTGGACTTCAACTTCATCAAAAACTACCTTGACCAAAAACTTTAACCTGAAGCTGGACAGACGGACAAATGGATGGATGGATGGACGGACGGACGAATGGACGCACAGACCGAAAAACATAATGCCCCTAGGTGGGGCATAATAAATGAATCCACAGTAGTGTCCATAGTCCATTCAAACTATATTATCTATAGATGTGGTTACACTAGGAGGAAATTATCAAACATAACAAGACAGATTTGAACAATTCTGTTCTGTTATTTCAAGTCTTTAACTATAACAAATGTCAAATGCTAGTTTAACTTAAATGGTCATATAGACTTTATTTCTGTTACTTACTACATCAATGAACTGTAATGTGGTTTGTAGTGAACTAAGATCGCTGGCTGTAATTGTGATCAGAACCTCCAATAGAATGCTGTTCCATGAACATTTTAACAGATCTGAAACTGACAACACCATTCAACTTTGATATATGTAGATAAGACTATTTCAGTCCTTGATTATTCATTGTGAAATCTAATAGTTGAAGAATTTGTAAAAGACATTTAAATTAATATGAGTATTTGAAATTACCTAGGTAAGAGTAACACGGTAAATTACCATGTAATAGAAAAACAAAGGATATGAGGTATCCATCCATGTCATAAAATTAGTACATGCACAGCAAAAAAACACAAAAAGCAAAGGAACAGTGCTTTCATTGTGCACATTAGGGAACATAGTTTTTGTCTTTGTTAATTCGTCTATTCAAATCACAATACACAGACTTTCGACGGAAAGCTTTCATACTTGGTTGAAATATTTTTCCTCATAATTATTCTCTTTACCAAACTACGGGTATGCAATCATTTTGATTTTTACAATTTTTTTACTGGAGTTTGACTTTGACCATTTTTTTACTTTTGTAAAACAATAACACCTTGTGAATGCAACACACCTTGTAATTTTATTCCACAGTATACAGTTGCATAGCAATCTGGCTCACAAATATTAATGTACCCATTTATGAACTATCATTATAGTGTAACTTGACGAAAGATGCAACTTAAAGCTGGACTTTGAATCAAATTTTAACCACACTTTCTCCTGCATAAGATATCTCCCATACTCCATAGCTCTCTTTATTTTTACAAACCTTTGTTACTATGCAAAATGCATTAAATAACAAAATGACCTTAGGTAGCCACCAATCAATAAATCAACTGACAAATGTAAATACTTTGTGAAATTGCGACTTGTATTTGCTACAATCTTTATCTAAATGAAGACTTAACCTGAGTAACTGAAGCAATAAATATCATTCCTTTATAACCTGCAATTGTTTAGAATTGAAGCTTAACAAGTCATTGGTGCATAAAATAGATCAAGGTCATCAAATTTTTACATGAATAATTATCACAAAATGGCAATTTTGATTCAATAACCAACTTTTAGAAAAAAGGCCAATAGCTTATACCTGATTCACACTGACAAAACTTTGCCTTGTACACTGAATATTGTAAAGTTTCGAACTATTTCGAAGTTTTCAACCCAAGGTATTTCAGACAGACAGATAAGACCTGCCGTTGCAGGCAAAAATACAAAAATACATCAATATAGCTTAACAGATCTAAATAATAAACAAACATAATTTACCTAACTTAAATGAATGTTTCTTGAGATATCTAAACATATCCTCTATGCATTGTACAGCAGTGGATTTCACATCATTTACATCCTATAAAAAATAACATTTTTTAATCAGGATATATAAAAGTTAGTACCATATATGGTGTCATGGACTAAATTCTTTATTCTCCACGTTATCTTAAAGATACATTAAAAAAAACTCATTAATAAGTTACCGGTATTAAACAGACAAATCTGAAAAATAACATGAAAATTTCAGTTTTCAAATATTGTCTTGTTTTCTAGGATGGTTTTTTGTTAGACAGTAATCATTGTGTTTTTAATTTAATTTGCAATGCAACAATAATCAATAATGGTTTACTTTTGAAATAATAAAAAAACTAGATACTCTTAAGAGCCTGAATTTCTCATCTTGCAAATTTACACATAATTGCTCAAGTGAAGATAGTTTCTGATTTTGCTTTAGATGGATTTGCTTGTTGTTCAATTGAACAGAATTTATATAGAGGGAATAGCATACATTATTCCTCAAATATTTGGTTCACATTGGCAAAGTAGTTTCAGAAATGAAGTTTAAAATGTGATTTCATTTTAGTTTTGAAATGGAAACATGTGTAACCACTGTCAAATTGTTTGCCACATGAATGACGTCGAACATGATGATTTTTTAGACTGTTCTAATTGTCAATGTCATATTTAAAACATTCGAAAGTTCCAGAGAAAGGATTTTTGAAAAATGGTCATCATAATTAAAAAATGCTACTTTGGCCCAAATGAAATAAATGAAGAGGTTTGTAAAGATACAAAATATATTTAAGTTTGGCTATTAGCCAATAAGTCTTAGTAAACATGAAGATGTGATTTCCAATACGATTTTACTGGAAACTATGTACCACCAATATCACCTAGTTTGCAACCAAATACACATTAGATGAGGATCTTTGTAGAGGGTCTCGAAATCATTGATCAAGTAAAGTTTCTAATTATTTGGCCTTATAAATCCAGGAGGAATTTTTTTACTATTGGCATTAGAATCAAAGAATGTCCTGGACTGCCATGTTTGTCATCCTATCAATACCGAGAATTATTTAGAAATTTCTCGTTTATATATCCCCTTCAATTCAAAAACATTGTTAGTGCATGTAAAATCATTATATTTGTGATAATATATAGACATCTCATTTGGCTTCATATTCCTTTTAAAGATTATCTCCGATGTTACATGTTAAGCTTTTATAATTATCTCCCTTGTAACAATAGTTGATCATAAGTACTTTTGTTATTATTTCCTCCTTTCAATCATAATCATCAATATTTCTACTTTTGAACCTTGGCCCTAGCTCTGGTACAACAAAATATATAATTTGGGAAGAACTTTCAATGCTATTCTGACTGCTCTTGGTCTGGATATTATCTCCCTTGTCACAATAATTTGTTTTTTTGGTGCTATCTCCCATACAAAACTAATTCATGAGAAATTATTACTGTAATAATTGAGATAAAAGAGTAAACCCTTCTGGTCACGTATTCAATTCCCTTCACAAATTTAGCACACTACATCCAATTACAAATATTAACTATGTGTATATAAAACTGTTGATTTACAGTAACTAGACAAAAAAGAAATACAAATTTGTTTTAAAATGTCCCTTTCTCTCAATCAACTTTTTTTGTAAGTTTATTAATTCTGTCATTCCTTTTTAATACTGGGTACATGTTCCCATGTTCCACACACATTTACCTGAAGGACTAGTTGTTGGAGGTAAATGAAGAGCACTTTAAAATCCTTGGTGGTAAAGGGACATGCCATATGTGGTGGATATCTGCCTGTATTTTTCAAGGACACTAGTGGACAGGTAAAATCTACCTGAAATAATGCTGACAACACCTGTAAATAAGGTGTGACGGTATTTATGTTCTGTATGTATTCTCCTACTGGATTTATGGTCAGTTCTACAGTCATTATAGCCTGAAATAAAGTACAACATCATTAACTCAATAAGCAAAATTGTACAGTCAATTCTTGTTATCTGGAATTCGAAGCGACAGTGATAATATTGTGAGTCAACCAAGGTTCAACTCAAGGGGAGTAAAATAAGAAACCAAAACAATGGAAGACAACTCGAATTTGCATAACATATACTTTATTTATATTTATCTGAAATTTCAACTCATACAAATTTTACTCAAACTGAGAAACTTAATATAAGTTGCAATTCAACAGTGGGACCAAGAAAATAATTTGACTCTTGCAGAATTTAGAGTCAATTAATTTTGAGAAGAGAGTTGCTCAGTCTTTCATTTCTATGTTGTGTTGTGTATACTGTTGTTTGTCTGTTTGTCTTTTTCTTTTTTTAGCTATGGTGTTGTCAGTTTATTTTCGACTTATGAGTTTGAATGTCCCTTTGGTATCTTTCGTCTCTCTTTGACTGTTTATTTAGTTGGACTGAATTTTTCATTACAAACTTTCAACTTAAATTACAAATGTTATTAGTGTTTGGTGTCTTCTTAACTAAAATAAACTAAAGCCTCCTTTTTCTAAGTTAATATTATACTGTAAATTCACAAATTATTGCGTGCAGTTATTATTGCGATTTTGTCATTTTAGCCTAATATGCGTTTTTAATTTTTGCGATATTGAGAAAAATCCTGTTTAATTCATATAAAAAATTTCAAAATGCGAGTTTAAATTATTGCGATTATAACCCTGTCCCATTTTTCGCAATAATAAAAACATCGCAATAATTTCTGAATTTACAGTATTGTGAAAAACTTACCTTTTCATTTAGTCCTTTTGTATTCAATATAACTAGTGATAAAATGTTCCAGCTAGCATTCTGAAGCTGAACAACAGCAGAAGTTATCAAGCTGTTTATCAATGCAATAAACTTATAACTGTTTACCATCAAGTTGACAACTGAAAAAAAATATCCATGTTAATAATTTCTTATAGTCTGTAAAACTTTCTTTTCCATTCAAAGCAGTAATAGACTATGTAAAGAAAGTAGATTTACTCCAAGCAATACAAATACTATCATCAATGCATCTATATGTGTCATGTAAGACTTGTACCCTTTCACCAGCAAAATGCATTAGCTGCAGAACATTTTTAACATTTTCAAAAAATTTAACTTCTCATTTTGATGGCGATTAGGCTTCCTTTCTTGTCATATTTTAAAACATGGCTGAAAAATTACTCCTCATTCTCATAAAAACAAAAATTAAGGTCTGGATAAATTAGAAAATGCATTGTTAGCCAATCAATCAAAACATTTTGTTGTATGCTTTTGGAAAATGTTTCCAATAATGGACTAGATTCTGAAACTGTGAATTCCACGAGGCTTGGCACACTACACTTGACAAGTATGTATCTATAGAGTTTGTCATCACCAGTAAAAAGTCAGTATTTTTCTGGACTTCTCCAGTCTTGTTGTTTCAAAAAGTGATATACTTATACTAGATTTAAACTTTAAAGCTATTATGTTATCTTCTGATTACTTGATATTGATTTTGATCTCACCTCTAGCAGGATGATAAGACAAAGCACCACTCAATAGCTGAAGACAGGATACAATGGTAGCTTCTTCTTTGTCATCATCCAGCCATGATGTTACTGTAAATAAAGGAAAATATTACATGGGTTTGAGTTTCAAAAAAAAAGATTACGAAAATATGAACCTTGTTTAAGCAAAAATGGATTGTCAAGCTCTTCTTCTTTTAAAACTTCAAAAGTTATGACAATAGTTAATGCCATCACCACATATAAGTGTAAATATGTCTCCCATTTACAGGTGAGACAAAAATGGCATATGGCATCATTGCCACCATACATGTCAACCAATCAGCACAAAGTTAAAAATATTTATAGAGGATCTCCAAGTGGTCATTCCTATAAAATTTGAAAAGATTTGCCTTTGTAATTTTTTAAAACTTTATTGGACCCAAGATTGAAAAATTAACTTATGACCTGCACTCAACTCGCCCAACCCCTTTGACCTTTGTAGGTCACGTTTCATTTCTGGGTATGACCTATACTTACTATGATATAATATTTTGAGAAAACTACTAGAAATATCCTCTGTGTTCCTACTGTTACACATCATAAGAATCTGCACATAAACTTCTATATTCATATCTATATAAAACACAAAATATCTCAGTGTATTTTTATTCATTGTTGATGGCAGATAATTACTACTTGTTTTTAATTTTATTCTCAACTTTTCAAGTCTTTTAAGCTTCACACAAGGTATGGATAACTATTGTTGAAAGCTATATTTTGCCCTCTTAATGTCTTTTCAATTTTGCTGGGTTGCTGTCTTATTAGTGAATATCTTAATTCATGTCATACATAAGTTCTATACTGGATCACACCCAGCACACCAATAATATGCTTACATTGCAATCTAAATATAACACTATAACGTTTGTTTCTCATCTTTTTCAGTTATTTAAATGCTGTTTCATATTTTACAATTATCTGTTGTTTGAAGTGGTTTTCTATATTTTTCTTCTCAGCTTTGTTTCAGGTGTATTCTAATTTTGTACATATATTTCTACACTTAATGAAAAAAGCTTCAAATTTATAAGATTATGAAAAACTAGATTTTTAAGCACTACCTATTTATCTTGTCAGATCAATAACATCACACATATGCAACAGTTATGAAATCTATTCAAGTATTTTGGCAACTTCAATCTATTTAATTCTTTTGTTCAGCCCAGTAGTCAGTGCTTCCGTAATGACATGAATAAAATCAAATTTTTCTAAAATGACCTGTTGATGAAATAAAACATTACTAAGAAACTAAGGTTCCAACTCCATCAGGTAAAGTTGACCTTAGATAAATTGAGTTATTCCTTTTAGATCCCTTTTGGTCATACAGCTCCTATAATGTTTGTACATATTTAAACATCCTTGGTTTACAAATCATTGAGTCTGAGTGTTCCTGATGGAGGTAAATCAAGAAAAGTGATTCAGAAGCACAGAAATTATAAAGTGTTGTTTTCATTTTAAAAAATGAAAACAACACGTTAGAATTTCATGGGCTATATAACTTTCTTATTCAAAATCGTATCTCCATTTGTATAACCTTCAGGTGTCTGCTCTGCATTTAAAAAAATCTCTACAATTTTGTCCTCAGTTATTGCAGATAGTGTTAAAAGGAAAACTCCTTTCTCATCAGAGTCTGTCATCTGCAAAGACAGAACAGTTAAATTTAATAAGAAAAAATGTTTCTCGTCAGGGTCAGTCATCTGCAAATGTGTTCAGACGATTAACTTTATTGCAAAATTTCCTTCTGGTCAGAATCTGATGTCTACAAATACATGACATTACTGTGGATTCATTATTATTCATGGAATACTAATTTGAATGGACTATGTGAGTGAATTTGAACCACAAATCAAAGTTGAAAAGTGATGAAACGGCATCACATGGTATAGCATGTTCAGATGAATCTTGAAATTAAACATCAGGAACTCTTTGATTGGTATTTGAATTGTAACAAAGTGTCATGAGACGGATGGACAGACAGCCTGCATAAATCCATGTAGTGGTTAATTTTGTTACCTACACTTCCAAGCCATTTTACTTTGTGGAGACCCCTTCTAAGCATAATGTTTGTAAACTATTTCATAGAGTTAAAATCAAATCTACATCATCAAATATAAATGTTTTAATAACTAGAGCAAAAAAAGAAAACTGATTAATAGTGATGTAATTTGGCACTGTAACAATGGATTAATACAGTAAGACATTCTGGCATTTCAATTTAACTTGTATTTGTCATTTAGTAAACAGTAAACACACTGTAAGTTTATCATTATAAGATACTTGTATCAGTGAACATATATTTAGAAAATAACTATTATATACCTGTGAAGTGTAATTTTCAAACAATTGCACCACCAACTTTACAGTTCTACCATTCATTCTTGATATACAAGCCTGTCAAACATGTTAAAAGTTATATTAATATTTAATTTCGATATAGGTTCAAATGCTACATTTACATACCAATATTTTAATACATTTTATACCATATAGACTACATGGCTATGGTATCATTATTAATCAGACCTTTTTTAAACTGTTAATAATAACACCAAGAAAAATGTTTCCTATACTGCAATGATATCATTATTTTGATAGGCAAAAAAACTCAAAAACTGTGGTCAGCTTCAGTGACTTTATCCTTACCTGTATATTCTTTGAGTTTGTAAAATGATTTTTGAGAAGCTAAAAGCCTAAATATTTTTCTTCACATAAAAGAGATATTTAAAAACTTCAAATCCAAGATTTTGTTACAGCTGTTTCAAATATGCCATTTTTTTCTTCAAATAAAGGTTTGATGATATACTCTGTTTCAACAATATAATAGAAACAACTTATTAGAAATAATAGCTTACCGGTACGTTCAATTTGAAAAATATATATCCACACTAATTTCAATAAAATAAAGACAATATATGTGCAACATACCAGAAGAATAGATATGAAGTCCTCATCTGTAAACATGTGATACAATGTAGTTATATCATTATTTACATCATGCTCAGTACCCTCTTTTAAGGAAATCACATCTAACCATTGTGATAGCTGAAATGTGAAATTTATGTCTATATCCTAGATTATACAAGTGTTAAATAATTTTCTGCAAAATTACTTCCATAGATGTAAATCTTTATAATTAAGGGATATTCTTTTGATATATGCTTGCTATATTACATGATAGCTGTTACTTTGCAATATTTTATGGGTGTTCATATTACTCCTTTGTTTTTTTTTTGAGTTTTCATTGAACAGTCATAGAAACATTAATTTCTGACATCCTGATGGAAGATTTTCCAAATAATTGCCCGTATCAATTAAAAAAATATTTTACATTCCCCTTTTTGGAGATAATTAAGTGTATACCCACTCTATTTCCCTTTTTTCTTGTATCTCTAAGAAAAAAAGTAAGGATAAAAATAGACTTGTGTCTATATATATATATTTCTTCTTGTTTTTGGAGATATACCTTAATGGTGTCAAATCTTAAGCACAATCATCCAATATGGAAAACATGCTTCCCATATAAACCTTTCTCCTAACTTACAACATTCTGACCACAGATCTTTGTTATCCGAGAATCTTTAAAGGACCAGTTTAATACAGCAGGATGATGTGTATACCAAACTGATGATGGACAGCTGTCTATCAACTTGACAACAGTCTGTAATCCTGAAATATATCAAACAAGTTGAACTATGAGCTATTGCTCACGAACGATATCCCAGCTTTAACAATTCTTGTCAAAGTCATTTTTAAATTAGTTACTGAGTCTTTGTGTTTACATTTTACAACGTTAATATCGTCAAAATCGGGATGTAGACAATATCGTATTAACATCATGTGTCTATTCTAAACTGATTATATACCCTTGTTTTTATATTGTTCACTTCGTCAACATTGTGATTTATGACTACATCATGTCAACCAAGTGTTATATTGTTTACCGAATCTACACCCTTGTGTCAACATCATTTCATATCGTAGATGTGTCTGAACATTGTGTTTATATCTAATACCTTGTCTACATCCTGATGTTAACATTGTCGACATTGGGATGTGAATATCTTGTCAACATCTTGTTTAAATTGTAAACCTAGTAAACACCCTTGCATTAACATCTTTTACATTGCAGTGTTGACAATATCATGCTTAAATTGTTTACCAAGTCTTCACCTGTGCTTTTATAAAAAAGTTAATTTTTGTTCCCCCCCCCCCCGCCAACTTTTTGAAACCCCCCTTGGAGTAATAACCCCAAAACTCAATCCCAGCCTTTCCTTTGTAGTATGGAACCTTGTAGTACAATTTCAGAGAGATCCGTACACTTACACACAAGTTATTGTCTGGAAACTAGAAAAATGCTTGTTTTTGGCACCTAATTCCGACATGTTTGGGGCATTAACCCCAAACTCAATCCCAGCCTTCCCTTTGTTATATGGAATCTTGTGGTACAATGTCAGAGAGATCCATACACTTACATATAAGTTATTGTCTGGAAACTAGAAAAATGCTTGTTTTTGGCCCCTTTTTAGCCCTTAATTCCTAAACTGTAGGCCCCAATAACCCCTAAAATGAATCCCAACCTTCTACTTGTGATATTAAACATTGTGGTACAATTTCAGAGCAATCGAAATACTTATACACAAGTTATTATGCTGAAACTAGAAAAATGCTTGTTTTGGGCCCCTTTTTGGGCCCCTAATTCCTAAACGGTTGGGACCATCATCCCCAAAATCAATCCCAACCTTCCTTTTGTGGTATTGAACCTTCTTAAAAAATTTCATAGAGATCCATTCACTTAAACTAAAGTTATTGTCTGGAAACCAATGTGTCTTTTGACGACAACGCAGACGCAGACAACGACAACATCATACCATTATACGATCCCAAAAATTTTTTTGCGGTAGTATAAAAAAATATATATTAAATAAATCCTTATTATATATGTTTATATATATATATATTATAATAAGAATATCATTATCTTTGATTTTGCAGTGTATTTTTGGGGGGAGTGGAAGGTGTAAAATTAAACTTAGTCAGGTCAAATTTTTGAGATGTTCCTCTCACCATGCTTTTGTAAAAATGGTATTGTATTGTTTTGATTAAAATGAAATTGACAAATCAAACACACCTACAACATGCTTGTGAATTAGCTTATGGTGTACACTATATTTTAAATTTAGATTGTAAACATATTTCTAAACTGGTTTTAAAATTTTAATGCAGTCATTACTTTCAGTTGGTTCTCTACTTAACTATAATAATTGACTCCGCCCAAATGAAGGTGGTACCTTTACTTGTAATGGTTTCGTTGTTCAGCTAGCAATCAAGCTTACCAAAGATATCACCTTTACCTACACACTCAAGTCATTGTGCTGTAAACCATTCCCCTTGACAGAAGCCAAGACAAGTTTGACAAATATTTTCCTTATACAATAAGTGTGTAAAATTTCAAACAGGAAGTGGCTACACAGCAGACGTAAAAATCGTGTACTTGTAACAACATTATCAAGCTGCAGACCAAATATTAAATTGTTCCCTTTCATAGAAGGCAAGCGAAGCTTTGACGAAAGTTTTCAACCGAAGGTCTTTCAGACAGACAACTGAGTTGATCAAACCGTTACTAGACCTGCTATTGCTTCAATGAAACAGTTAAAAATAATGTATGAAGTCCACATTTTTCTCAATAAGTAATGTTGTAGTACTTTGGCTTGCTTTGTTATAGTATATATATTAAAATCACCTCCTTTATATACCCATATGGTGTTATTTAATTTCAGAACGATAGGTCATTCCCTTAAAGAAACAACCTGGGCGATACCTAGTTTTAATGAAAAGTGCTTCAATGCATAAAATAATGACCTGTTGCCTTTTTAGCTTGTCTTTATGCTTTAAATGAATTTATATGATCAACTAGAAATACTGCTCAAATAGATCCCCCCCCACCCCCCACCCCCCCCCCCCCCCCCCCCCCCCCCCCCCCACCAAAAAAAAAAGACATGCACACAGTGGTACCCATTGACACAAAACATGAATAATTTGGAACTATTAAGGCTACCGCAAGTTTAACTTAGTTTGTGGCCTTGATTTTTCAACGATTAAAGTTCCATAACTCCACAATGTCATATCAGAAATTTATATAAAACAAAAGGGAGCTTATTTAAATAGATATAAACAAGTCTGACACCAAAATTTCATGAAAACTGCTCAAAGCATTTTTAAGTTATTGTCTGAAAACTGTAAAATCCCCCCTTTTTAATGAATAAAGTCCCAATACTCCGAAAAGTAAAATCAGAAATTTTAAAAAATCAAAAGGCCACTTATGGAAATATATATAAATAATTTACCAAAGTTTCATGAAAATTTCTCAAAGCATTTTTGAGTAATAGTAAAAAAACTGGAAAATCCCCCATTTTGTTATGAACAAATTCCCACAACTTGGAAACTTATAATCTAAAATCTATAAAGATCAAAAAGGAGCTTACGTCAATAGATATTAACAATTCACCAAAGTTTCAAGAAAATTGGTGAAAGCATAAGTGAGTTAATGCATTAGTGAGATTTTGTCCAAAGTGTTGACGCTTGGACAGACGGACATATACCCTAGTACGTCCATCTTTAAAGACAGGCGTAAAAAAAGAGAAAATAAGTTCCATTTACATTGTTGAAAAAAGAGTTAGTTTTTCTCTGTAAAAATGTCATAAAATCGGAGAGAAGAAAAACATAACATCCCCTTTTATGAAGGTAATATAAATAATTACTTATCAAGTACAATTGATTTACTTGTTTCTCCATTTTATTACAGTCAAATTTTGACTGAACTGGTCAGTAACTACTATTGTTTATATCTAGATTAATGAGTTTTAATTCACCTGTTAATTGAACTGTTGGGTGTTGTATACCCGTACCTAAATGCATGAGAAAAGAATATGATATATCCCACTTTAATGTGATACAATTTCCCGCAAATTTTTGCAGAAAATAATCATTTTTGACGGTATATGAGTCAGATATTGGATACTGTCAGTCTTTCATTTGAACAATCCTGACGCCCCTCGGTGTGTTATACAACAGGAAAAACTTTAAATTTGTACTATGTATAACAGAATTTACTTTAAAACTAGAAGACTCTAGTTGTACCAAATAATGTGGTGCAATAATACCAGCACAAGAGAACGGACTCTCCAGTTCTATATTGTAACGAATGCTGGTATTCCAGCTTTCTCTGTTATTATCGCACCACCTTACACTAGTGAGTAAGTTATTATGGAAAGTTCATTTCATCTAAATGATATTTTCCAATTGGTGATACAAAGTATTAAATAAAACTAAACTTTCAAATTATAGATCAAACTATATTTGTAAAATTATTATTTTTTTTTAATTCTATTTATCTTTAGATAATTTCAGTTCCTATATAATCCATAATGGTAAATATTATTCAAGTCAATTCATTTTTCAAAATAAAATAGTATCAAAGGGGAAGCAACTCTAGTAGAAAAAAATAACTTTTTTTGGTATTTTTCATCATTATTATTCTGAAGTTTAAAAAATGAAGATCATAACACCTCTGTAATTGTGTGGTAAATCATCAGAATAATGTACATTTCCACTAACAAAAATTGTGTACTCAAAATGTGCAGTAAATGAGTAATAAAATGTTCAATTGATTTACAGAAAAGACAGAAGATTTAAGGTTCATGTGGACCCTTTGGCTAAAAATGGCTGCGTTTTCACCTCAAAATTTACTCTGATTACAGAAACCTATGTATCTGGAAAAGTTTTAAGACATAGCATGACCAAGATAAATAAAATTCAAATGCATTTTATAGTTTTAGAAATTAAAAACTTAACTGGATTTTGCAGTGCACTTTTTTTCGTCCCTGCAGAAGATGATAAAATTAACAAACAATTTCACTTGATATGGTCCACTCAGTGACACAGTTTAAATTACCAAATACTGTCAGGTATCTATTTTCCCTCTATAGTCCATTTCAATCATTACAGTTCACTTCAATTATTACCTACATTGTTTATTTTGGCACCTTCTGTAGGTATGAATAAAAGTGTGCTGCAAAATCCAATTAAGTTTTTAATTTTCTAAAACATAAAATGTGTTTGAATTTTATTTATCTAGGGCATGCTATGCCTTAAAATTTTTCCAGATACTCAGGTTTGTTTATATTCAAGTTAAGTTATATTTTGAGGTGAAAATGCAGCCATTTTAGCCATTATAAGGGTCCACATGAACCTTAAAGAGAAGAACTGAAAAGGACCAAAAAGAACTCAAAAGAGCATTTTACAAAATTAGGATATTGTTAACAATTCCTAGTAATAAGTGAACAGATAATTCTAACTTAGATTGTAAATTTTATAGAAATATGTGAACAAAATGATAGTATAACTTGGTTTATTAGTAATACTTATCTAATGTTAGATTAATAAATTATCATTTATATTTCTTATCAAGGATTTCAATCTTACTATTAAAATATTTGTTTATATGCATATTATTATTTTGCGAAATGTTAATTACTTGATAGATTATTCTGTAAATAGACCTAATAATATCAACAAAAATAAATAAAAAGCAAAAACTACCATATTATTAAGTGCCAGTCTTTGTAAAAATCAGGCAATTTAGAAGAATTTCAAAATATGGTTGAAAAAACCCATTGACCTTACCATCCTGAGTTAGAAATGGTAGGTCTTTTGTTTCTGTAAGTCTGGTAATGTGAGAAATCTCTAGATAAAGTTTGGTTAGAACGTTAGCAAATTACGGAGTTTTCTCCCCTTAATTGTTAATTTCCAGTGCATTTCAACCAATTTATATCTTGAAATACCAAAACAGGAATTATTTGTGCACCATTATACATTTTGAAACTTAAATTAATGTAAACTTGAGCAGGTTTTTGTTTGTAATGTTTTCAACACTGTCTGATTCTCAAGCAGATTGGCACTTAATGTTTATCCTGTTAAAGAAAGTGTTTAGTTTGTTAATATAAAATATTCAGCATATTGGCCAGTGGCATTAGGTGGTATGCTAATACAATTAATATATACAAATCAGCACCACCATTTCCTCTTGGATGTTTAATGTCAAATAAACTAAGTTAATGTGCCACTGACACATATTGTGATTCAATATATCGTCAATTTAAAATTAATAAAAAGGCTTGTATTCTCAAGTATTTTCAAAATTACAAAAATGGTGAAATGCTCGTAAGTGTAAATCTCAATATGAGACTTTGGATTTCACTGTATCAGATTAAGGTGTATAAAGTATAGAATATTTTTCACAGTGTCATTTCAAATATAGAAATCCACACCAAATTCTTCCTATTTTGAGAAGGTAAAATAAGAAAAATATTGGACGAAAACCGCTGTAAAACCTTGCCAAACTTAATGTTCCTACTAAGTAAACAGAAAAAAAGTCACAAATTTGGTAGGGAAAAAGTCACACATTTGATAAATGTAGGGGAAAAAGTCACAGATCTGATAGGAAATAATTTCCGTTTTTGAACAATTGTCTAAAAGTATTTCATTTCTTTTCTCTTTTTTAAAAAATATACAGAACTTTCATTGATAATTAAATGATATGCAATTTAACAAAAACTATATTTTTTTTTTTTTTTTTTTTATTTTTATTATTTATAACTTCCAATTTACAGCATATAATATACACAAATATAATAGCAATATATGATATATAAATCTATTAATATTATCTAATCAATACATTTTTCTTATGAAGCTTTTTTTTCTTCTAAATATATGTATATAAACAGTCTGAACAGCAGAGAGAGAAGAGCGAGAGAGAGAGAAAAGTGTGGTGAGTTTACAATATAAATTCATCTGGAAATTGAATTATAATTCAGTAAAGGAAATCCTGCATTTTCGTTTATAGCAGTAGAAATATATACTTTAACTAAGTAATTTATCATTCTCTGTGAAACTGATATTCACTTTTGTTTTTCATAGCAATATTTTTATCAATTGCATACAAATATTTCATCTTCTATTTTACTAAGTATATTGATAGGTTTTTTTTAAAACATCTGTAATTATAAATATATTGTTTTATGATAAGAAAAAGAGTATTTTCTGCATTGCCTTTTGATATTTTTGCAATGTTACCAAACAAACAAAATCTTTTGTAAAAAGTACACTAATTCCATTGGTCAGAAACCAATTTTCAATCTGTTCTAATAATATCTGTGTATGATCACAATTCCAAAATAAATGTTCTAATGTTTCAATTTCTCTATTACAAAATGGACAATTTGGATTATCATAAATCTTAATTTTATGAAGAAATTTGTTTGTAGCTAAGATTCGATGATTGAATCTATACTGCAGCCACTGTAGCTTGGTATTTTTTGTGACAACAAATAGCAGTTTATAAATTCTTTCCAATGATTTTTATCAAAGCCAAAATTTTAGGTCCATCTTAACTGACTAGTGGGAACACTTTTATTTTTATTCAAAACAATATAAATATCTTTAGATCCTTTTGAACTTTAAACAAGTCTTTTAATAGCGGATGGAATTAAAGGTAGTTCTAATTTTTGATTTTTTCCAACAAATGATTTTGATGCTTGATGTACTATTATATCTCATGAAATTCACATTTATCTGATATATTTCTTCTAATTTTTGAAGAGAGAAAAAAGTCCCATCTTCATTTACAAATCTTATACCTTTTTCAAACCAATCTTTATAAAAAATAGGTTTATTTTCCACTTTTATGTTATTGTTAAGCCAAATTGGACTAAAAAGAAGGCATTCCCAACTGTCATATTCATCTTTTGCCGAGAAGTTGCCATGCTTTCAGAACATCTTATTTTTGATATTTTGTTGTAATCTTTGTATACATACACTTCCACAACCATAAAATTTTTCAATTTCTACATTTCTACCATCATCAATATCATTTTGTAAAACATCTCTCTTTATTCTATTGATTGGTGAACTCCATATAAAATTGTACATAAGTTCAATAACTTTTTTTAAAATATCTTCACTTGGATTTGGTAAGGATATAAACAAATGATTCAAAATAGGCAATATCAATGTCTTCACCACAGACAAATGATTCAAAATAGGCAATATCAATGTCTCACCACAGTAATTCTACCAATAACAGTAAGATTTCATTTTAACCACTGTTTAATTACACATTTTATTTGTACCATTTTTTTTATCATAATTCATTTTTACATTTCTATCAAGATTAACATCAAAGCTTATGCCAAATAACTTAAAATATGTTTCTTCCCATAAAAGGTTTCTATTTTGGCATAACACCTCACTATATTTCTTTTTTAAGTTTTTTTAAAAAGTGTTATAATCTATTTAGACAGTATAAGATTAACAAGAAATGTAAACAGTAAATTGAAGCTGTTTGTTGAATTGCTCCAGTAGGGCACCTCTCTCAGGTCACAAGATCACGTTTCAAAAACCGTCTCAGGTCACCAGGGTCACTTTTAAGCGAATAAAACATTGAAATAAAATGGTTTTGAACCTTTTTAAACGTCACAGGTCCTTTCATAGGTGACATCAAGTCACAAGGATCACCTGAAAACCCCACTCATACATATATTATGATCTCTGAGAGTATGATGTCCATGCTTTTTTCAACAAGCAAAAAGGTACTCTGGTCTACTCTTAATATATATATTTGAAATGCCAATCATAGCAACACAAGTGACCTTTTAAACTAGAGGACTCTAGTTATACCAAACAATGTGGAGCAATAATACCAGCACAGAGCCTGGACATGAACCTGACTGGTTCTTTCACCATGCACTAATATTATCACCCCACCTTACACATGTGAGTATATAATTTATAAGAGAAACATTCGACTAAATGTTAATTTCAAAATGATTATACTAAGTATTGAATAAGATCAGAACTTTCAAAATATAGACCACACTATCTTTTTAAAATTTTTATTTCAATTTTTATCTATTTATCTTTAGATAATTTCAGCCACATTATAGTCAATAATGGTAAAAATTCTTTAAATCTAATTTACTATTAAAAATAGAAATAGCATACATCTGAGGGGAAGCAATTCGAGTAGAACTAAATCACTATTTTGTGTGTTCAGAGGCGGATTTAGAGGGTTTTTCAGGGGGCCCAGGCCCCCCCTTTTTTGGGAAAAATTTGGTTGATTATATAGGGAATCACTGAAGCATGACTGGAGCGGGCCCCCTCTTAGGCAGTCAGTGGGCCCCCACTTATGAAAAATTCTGGATCCGCCACTGGTGTTTATCATCAGTGTTAAAAAGATCATGTCTTCATAAATGTTTATACCTCTGTGTGGTTCATCAGGATAATGTACATTTAATAATTTCAATTAGTGTATCATTATTTTAATAGTAAAAACAATTAAATAACAAGAGGATGCAAAAGTCATACCAGGCAAAGTATATGCATGGCCACCACTGGTTATCAAATATTTTTAAAATGTCCATGCAAGTAAAATAAAAACAGGAGGTGACTTACTAGCAGACCCAGAAAATTATTTACACAGAACAATTCAATTTTATAAAGTCACCAAGATCAAATATAAAATCATACTTTAATACAGATACAGAAGCTAAACATATAAAAAAAGTTAGGCAGACTAACAAAAGGATGAACTGACAAACAAAAAAACGGACAAGGTCATTGCAAGGTACACCATGGTCTATTGATTAAGGGAAAAAGTCAGTTGAGTTGAGGTATAACATCCATTCTGTTGAGGATTAAAATAAATATTCAAAGGAATTGTTCATAAGACATACTGCTAACTGGGTTATACAGAACAGAGTAAAAATTCCCATTTTATTCATGAGTTATAAGTTTCATTCCACACAAATGTGAAATACCAATGAAAACAATTACAGACTGAAATATTACCTTTAGTAGGAAGCCCAACAACATTTTCTGTCATACAGGTTAGCATCTGAAATAATAATAAAAAGTTGCTTCATAAAGATACTTAAGTCTAGCTATATTCTACATAAAACTCATCAAAGGTACCAGGCTTATAATTTGTGACGCCAGTCCTACGTATCATCTACATAAGCTTCATCAGTGGTACCAGGCTTAGAATTTGTGACGCCGGTCCTACGTATCATCTACATAAGCTTCATCAGTGGTACCAGGCTTAGAATTTGTGATGCCAGTCCTACGTATCATCTACATAAGCTTCATCAGTGGTACCAGGCTTAAAATTTGTGACGCCAGTCCTACGTATCCTCTACATAAGCTTCATCAGTGGTACCAGGCTTAAAATTTGTGACGCCAGTCCTACGTATCCTCTACATAAGCTTCATCAGTGGTACCAGGCTTAGAATTTGTGACGCTAGTCCTACGTATCCTCTACATAAGCTTCATCAGTGGAACCAGGCTTATAATTTGTGATGCCAGTCCTACGTATCATCTACATAAGCTTCATGAGTGGTACCAGGCTTACAATTTGTGACGCCAGTCCTACGTATCCTCTACATAAGCTTCATCAGTGGTACCAGGCTTAGAATTTGTGACGCCAGTCCTACGTATCCTCTACATAAGCTTCATCAGTGGAACCAGGCTTATAATTTGTGACGCCAGTCCTATGTATCCTCTACATAAGCTTCACCAGTGGTACCAGGCTTAGAATTTGTGACGCCAGTTCTACGTATCCTCTACATAAGCTTCATCAGTGGTACCAGGCTTATAATTTGTGATGCCAGTCCTACGTATCATCTACATAAGCTTCATCAGTGGTACCAGGCTTAGAATTTGTGACGCCAGTCCTACGTATCTTCTACATAAGTTTCATCAGTGGTACCAGGCTTAGAATTTGTGATGCCAGTCCTAAGTATCCTCTACATAAGCTTCATCAGTGGAACCAGGCTTAGAATCTGTGACACCAGTCCTACGTATCCTCTACATAAGTTTCATCAGTGGTACCAGGTTTAGAATTTGTGACGCCAGTCCTACTTATCCTCTACATAAGCTTCATCAGTGGTACCAGGCTTAGAATTTGTGACGCCAGTCCTACGTATCCTCTACATAAGCTTCATCAGTGGTACCAGGCTTAGAATTTGTGACGCCAGTCCTACGTATCCTCTACATAAGCTTCATCAGTGGAACCAGGCTTATAATTTGTGACGCCAGTCCTATGTATCCTCTACATAAGCTTCACCAGTGGTACCAGGCTTAGAATTTGTGACGCCAGTTCTACGTATCCTCTACATAAGCTTCATCAGTGGTACCAGGCTTATAATTTGTGATGCCAGTCCTACGTATCATCTACATAAGCTTCATCAGTGGTACCAGGCTTAGAATTTGTGACGCCAGTCCTACGTATCTTCTACATAAGTTTCATCAGTGGTACCAGGCTTAGAATTTGTGATGCCAGTCCTAAGTATCCTCTACATAAGCTTCATCAGTGGAACCAGGCTTAGAATCTGTGACACCAGTCCTACGTATCCTCTACATAAGTTTCATCAGTGGTACCAGGTTTAGAATTTGTGACGCCAGTCCTACTTATCCTCTACATAAGCTTCATCAGTGGTACCAGGCTTAGAATTTGTGACGCCAGTCCTACGTATCCTCTACATAAGCTTCATCAGTGGTACCAGGCTTAGAATTTGTGACGCCAGTCCTACGTATCCTCTACATAAGCTTCATCAGTGGTACCAGGCTTAGAATTTGTGACCCCAGTCCTATGTATCCTCTACATAAGCTTCATCAGTGGTACCAGGCTTAGAATTTGTGACGCCAGTCCTACGTATCCTCTACATAAGCTTCATCAGTGGTGCTCTAATGAAACAAGTTGGAAGGCCACATCAAACACATAAGTCAACAAAACTATATGTATAATTTTATGACTCTACTGAATTTTCTGCTTACCCTTTTTCATACAAATGATATCAAATTAAGAGGTTCATAGAGGAGCTATCAAACAAAATAATTCCAAGTATTGTTATTAGCAAGATAGTTTGAAATACAAAAGTCTGATTTTGTATACAATAAGTACCACTACTGCAGCACCTTGTTTGTCATCCAATAAAAACATGATAAAATTCATTGTAGAGGGTCTTCCAATATCTACTCTCTTAATGTTCAGAACATCTTGAAAAGAAGCTTTAGAGGAGAAGATATTTCAAAAGCAGCCACTCAGAATCAAATATTCCTTTGGTGGCCATATATTTTATTCTGTCTAAACCAAATGAGGAAAATTTGTAGAAGACTTTCATACACCACTCAAAGTTTGGCCAATATTGGAAAAGTGGTTTTAAATAAAAAGATGAAAATGTGAAAAGTATACATATGACATACTTCAAGTAATGACAATTGCTCACCTTACCCTTAGGGCCAGACGAGCAACCGATTCTATAATGGTTGATTCTAAAGTATAAGATTTTTTTTTGAAGGCTGACAACCAAATATAATCATGTAAATAGATTCCATATAATATTTGATAAGATGCAATATTTTCTATTATTACGGTCAAATATTTGTATTTCTATTATGACTTTTTAGGAAAATTTATAAAAGATTGAAGCTCATAATTTTTGTTATGTCTGATTGCTTACATCTTAAACAGATAACAAATACAGCCATTATCATTTTCTCATATCAGACTGCATGAGTGCTTAGATACCTAAATTGGTAAATAATAAAACATACACAAGAAAGCAATTTTTTAACAATTGTATCATAAAAAAATTATAAAAAATGTACAATTACAAAAAGATCTTAGCTTGTTTAATCCTTTTTGAATAAAGATAAAATCCTACTTACAGCCCACAGAAATACAAATTGTTTCTTTACAAAGGGAGATAATTCTGCTGCATTGTCATAGTCCTTAGAAAATGTGTCTAGAACAAACATCAATTCGTCACTTGGGAGGATTCTAAAATAAAGACAAACGTTAGAACAGAAAATTAGTAAGTGCCACTTTAATAAAACAGTATTTGAATAATTCTTCTTAGAAAGATTTCTTTGTTACTAGAATCATTGATAAATCAAATTTCATTACAAACACAACATACCAATAGTACGTTTATCAAATAATGCAAAAATAACAGAATGAAAATTAACTCTTAAATTATTGAAAGATACTCATGTCATTCAGTTTCTTGCATCATGACATTTGCTCCAGGATTAACAAAAACTGTATTGAAAGTCAAAAATGTAACTTTTATGTGAATAAGTCAAATATACTTGCCTGATACATTTACATTATAGAATAAGTTCCGCGTATTAGAATACTCTCATCGCAAACACCCGGGTGATCCGGAATTTAATAATACCGTATCCGCTTCCGGGTGTAAACCCCACAAACTATCCTGAGTAGAAATCACCCAGGTAAGAATTAGTTTTAATTTTTGCGTTGAATTGAACGGATGCTCTCATTCAATTCTTATAATTAGTAATAGTTTAAAACTTCGTCGCTATCTATTCGACTTTTGGTCTGTGTTGGTAGTTATTTCATATTTATATATCGTAATTATGGATGGCGATGATGACAGGCTTGATTCTGACAGCAGAGAGGCGCCAGAGTTTTCTCTTTTGTCCGCCGATACTGCAGGTGACAAACTCAAGAAAAAGTCTTGTAGTAATTCCAGTGCTAGAACTTCTAGTTTGGAGAAAGTAAGTAAAAAGAAACGTACATCTAAGAAAGATGCGTTACAGGCTGTTTACGATGAGAAATTGACAAATATGGAAAATAACTTTAATGTGAAGTTGGATAGACTCTTTCAGTTATTTGCCAATTCTGTTGACAATGATCAGAGTAGGGAAAGTTTTGCTTTGCCCGGATCTGATGGTCACAATGTGGATAACGTCCCATCTGGGGAGCGTAGACCACCACTTGTCAGTCTAGAACCGAACTTGGATCAAGATTTGGGGTCTCCACATGTTTCTAGAAACAGAAATCTAGATGTGCGTTCAGAAATATCTATCAGTATAGGTGATAGAGAACGTAATGAATTAGATATTCATTCAGATGATGATGATTATAGTGTGTCTGGAAACAGTCCAGTTAGAGGGAACACTAATCAAATGTCAAAAGGTGATAGATTTTTGAAGCATGTAAATGTACGTAATGAACAGGTACAGGCACAGGATCTTGAAAAAGTTAAGTCTGATGAGAGGCAGACAACAACTAATGTTTTGGCACAAATATTTAGTGAAGATCTGAGCAAAGAAAAGTCTTCAGTAGGACTTATTTTAGACCAAGCACAGGTTAAAATATTAGAGAGTTCTTGGCGTTGTAAGATCCCAGAACATCTATCTGCATACAAAGAGGAATACAAAATTTGTTTTCCAATTAATGATGATTCAGCAAGCTTTTTACAGGTGCCTAAACTTGATGATTTATTGGAACCTATGATCAGACAAACTCATGGTCAAAAATTAATTAGGTCTTGGGATAATCATAGACAATTATATAGTCAACCTTACAAGCAAATTGAGAAACTCAGTTTTCAGGGTCAACTAGCATCAAGAATGAACATAATTTCTATGCTATACAGTAACAGGCACTAGGATCTTTATTGAAAGATCTTGAAGAAGATGATGTTGACAAAAGTACAGCATGTCAGACGGTGAAAGACATTTTTGCTATGTCTACTAAATCATTAGACCAAGCTGGTCGATCTGGTGCATTTTTTCATCTTATACGCCGCAAAGCTGCTGCTCATGATTCAGGTTTATCAAATATTTAGGATTTGAGTTCAAGATGTCAGTATTTGCCTTTATCTGAAGAGGGAGTCTTCGGTAAAGGGCTTGAAATTAGTTTAGAGAAAAGGAAAGAACAGAAAGATCAATTAAGCGATCTTTTGCCAGAGTTTAGTAAAAAGAGGAAGTTTGAAGATTCTAGATTATCTTCAAACAAGTCAGCTAGATTTTCTGATCAAGGTGCTAGACCTACATGATTTCAGAATACTTCCGGTGGTTATACCTCTAATAACAATAGGAAACCTGTTTCAACTTATAATAGTTATAACAGTGCTAAAGATAAAGCTGGAGGTTCTAACCGACAAGAGGGGAACAAGAAAGACTTTAAAGTCGGCAAGACAACTACAAAGAGTTCCTGGGGTTCCTTTCGGATCCCCAAACGGAATGATAGTTGACTCAAAAGTAAGTCTAGTTATGTGTCCAGAAATTCCAGTAGGGGGTCGCTTGACAAAATTTCTTCAAAATTGGGAACAAATTACAACAGACAAATGGGTTCTTTCAATGATAAAAGAAGGGTACAAAATGGAATTTATTCAGAAACCGTCTTGGACAGGTATAAAGAAAACAATAATTTTTCAACAAAATTTGGATATTTTCATGGAAGAAATAAATACTTTGCTGGAAAAAGATGTTATAGAAAAAGTACACAATCCTCAAGCTCTAGGAGGTTTTTACAGTACATTATTTCTAGTTCCCAAGAAAAACGGGAAACTAAGAATGGTAACAAATTTAAGACCTCTCAACGGTTATTTGAAGAAAATACACTTCAAAATGGACACAATGCAAAAAGTGATAAACTTAGTGAAACTGAAAGATTGGGCAATTTCTCTACATATTTTCATCTCCAAATATGTCCAAATCACAGAAAATACATGAGATTTTATGTACAAAATCAGAGTTATCAGTGGAAAGCAATGTGCTTTGGTCCAACTTGTGCTCCAAGAGTATTTACAAAAGTTGTATCAGTAGTGGCAGCTTATCTAAGAACTCAAAACATCAGACCAGCGATTTATCTAGACGACTGGTTAATAGTAAATCAAGACAAGAATCAGTTGTTACAAGATCGACAGAAATGTCTAAATCTGATAGTTTCACTAGGTTTCATCATAAACAAAGAGAAATCAACTCTTATTCCAAGTCAGGAAATCACTTACCTCGGTGGAGTATTTCATTTGGACAAGGGTTTAGTATTCCCAACAAGGGAGAGAACACAAAAATTACATATGTTGATTCAGAACATGTTTCAAGGTCAATCAACAGCTTTGGATTTTTTGAAAATTCTAGGCACAATGGCGCCTTGCATCGAATTGATTCCAAATGCTTGTCTTTACATGAGACCCATTCAGTTACATCTTTTGAGTTTTTGGAATCCAATGATCCCATTTACACAACATCTAAAATCCCATCTTTTATGGTGGAAAAATTCAGCCAACACGCAGAAAGGCCGATTTTTAGTTTGTCCAAATACCACTGCTACAATCACGACAGATGCTTCGAAAAGCGGTTTTGGGGGTTATATTTCCCAGAACCAGATTTTTCAAGGGGAATGGACAGCAACTCAAAAATCTTGGCACATAAATTGTTTAGAAATGAAAGCTGTGATTTTGACACTGAAACATTTTCTGAATCACCTGAAAAACAATTGGGTTTTAGTCAGATGCGACAATACCAGTGTAGTACAGTATATCAATCGCCAAGGGGGGACAAAGTCTCCAAATCTCTGTTATTTGACATGGGAACTATGGCAATTAGCAATCCAAAACAACATTGTTTTGAAGGCAGCCCACATTATGGGAAAGAAAAACATTTTGGCAGATCAGTTGAGCCGAGTAAGAATTCGACCAACAGAATGGACTTTGAACAACACAGTGGTGAATCAAATTTTTGTTCAATGGGGGAGTCCTCTGATAGATCTCTTTGCATCATGGGAGAACAGACAGATGGAAATTTTCTGTACATGGATTCCACATCCAAATGCTTTGGCAGTGGATGCTCTAACGATTTCATGGGAGAACATGTATGCTTACATATTTCCTCCAATTTGTCTGATACCGAAGATATTAAAATATATGAGGCAGTTCCAGTGTCAGATTATCCTAATTGCTCCCCAATGGCCAAGGAGGGTTTGGTATCCAGAGATTTTGGAATTATTGGTAGCACTTCCAATAAGATTGCCAATGTTAGAAAATCTGTTTAGTCAACCCAAGACAAAGATTTATCATCCAAATCCTCAGATGTTAAGTCTAAATGCATGGCTTCTCTCGACCGAAATTTCGAAACAGAGGGCTTTTCAAAGTCAGCTAGAACCCTGCTCAATGCATCTTGGCGAGCAGGAACGCAGAAAGATTATTCTGCCAAATTCGAAACGTACTGTAGTTGGTGTGATACAACACAAATTGATCCCTATACAGCTACCGGTACTTTGAATCAAGTTGCTGATTTTTTAGCATTTTTATTTGAATCAGGGTTGCAATATCGTACAATATCTGGTTATCGGTCAATGTTATCAGCGGTACTACCTCCAGTTCAAAATTGTCCGGTTGGACAACATCCTTACATTTCTAGACTGATTAAGGGCGTTTTCCATTCCAGACCACCTAAAGTCAAATTACTTCCAGAATGGAATTTAGAAGTTGTTTTAAAAGCTTTAGAAAAACAACCTTTTGAACCTTTAAATGATGTACCTCTAAAGTTTTTAACTTTGAAAACAGTTTTTCTTACTGCAATAACAACTTTCAGAAGGTGCAGTGATTTACAGAGTCTTAGGATTGATCAAGAGTCAATGAAGATACAAGATAAGGGTATCACTTTTATTAGACATGGTTTAGCAAAACAGGATAGACAAAGTCATTTTGGGGCTAAAATTCATGTACCACATTTCAAAGATAGACCTTTATTAGATCCTAAAAGGTCCATTTCTGTATATTTAGAACGAACTAAAGTTATTAGACAGAAGTTACAATTAACAGACAAAGTCAAACTTTTTATTGCTATGAAAGAACCTCACAAACAAGTAGGTACAGTTACAATTGCTAGTTGGATTGTTCAAGCAATAAAAGAATCATATTCAGATGAAAATTTAAAAGTTAATGCTCATTCCACTCGTGCAATTGCTCCAAGTTGGGCATTATATAAAGGGGCATCCACTCAATCTATTTTGGATGCTGCAGATTGGTCATCTGAATCCACATTTGTTAAGTTTTATTTGAGGGATTTAGATACCCACAAATTTTTAGAATAAAATATATATGTTTTATTTCAGAATGATGATTAGTACAGTTGTAAATACCATGTGTATATATGTTTAGTTACTGTTTTTTTGGTGTTATGATGTTATTGGTGATGGATTTTAAAGAAGAAATTTATCCACCTTCCGAAGACCATTCACTGCTTTGTAATCAGTGAGTATTCTATAATGTAAATGTATCAGGCAAGTATATTTAACTTATTCACATAAAATGGATATTTTTGAATATCAAGAAGAGATTTTATGTGAATATATTAGTTAAATATACTTGCCTGAATCCACCTCCACCCCTTCATAAATTTCTTGTGTTGTATGATTGATAATTTATATTATCAATTAAACGCAACATTAAAACTAATTCTTACCTGGGTGATTTCTACTCAGGATAGTTTGTGGGGTTTACACCCGGAAGCGGACACGGTATTTTTTAATTCCGGATCACCCGGGTGTTTGCGATGAGAGTATTCTAATACGCGGAACGTATTCTATAATGTAAATGTATCAGGCAAGTATATTTAACTAATATATTCACATAAAATCTCTTCTTGATATTCAAAAATATCCATTTTTTCATCTATTTTCTTGTAGTCAAAAGTATTTAGCCAAAAAATATAATTTAGCACAAATAGTGATTTCAATATGCAACAATTTTTTGCTAACTATTAATAACTGATAAGCAATAAAATTGTTTAAAACATGTAAAGTTTATGCTGTCAAGCTCTATAATTGTCAAGAAAAATATTATATGTAGATTATCGAGTTCAATGTGGTTTTTACTTACATATCATCATTTTTGTAGCAGTGATAGAGTAGAAAACTGTAAAGAAAAACAGTGTCTTTACTCATACATGAATGAGTTAGGTAGTTGGCCACTTCATCAAGTCTCACTGAAATTAAATAACAACTAGAGGAGCCTGAATTGCTCATCTGTATTTATTTAGCCAAAACAGCAAAAATAGTTTTCGTCAGAACCAAAGTAATAACATATGGAACATATTTGGTTAATTTGGTTTCTATTGGGTCAATAGTTCTTGAGTTCTTTGAAAATTGGACCCCTTTTTGGCTTCTTGAAACCATATTGGACTTTTCATCTGGACCAACTTAAACAAGTACAGGGAATCTTTAATAGTAGTTCCAATCATCATCTGTTCTTCTGATCAACCTCTCAGATGATTTTCTCTTATCTTCATAAAGGGATAAAACATCTTTCCTCAATCATCTTTGAATCCTTTATTTCAGTTTGAGAGCTGACCTTAGATTTTTAAAACCATCTGCATAGTTTGAAACGGTTACAAGTGATCTAGTCAAGCAAGGGGAGACAATTCATGTGATATTTTTGTAGACAACTGTGGTGAAAATTAAAATCAATTGAAAATCAACAAAGACAATAAGAAATGTATATTCTTTTTTTCCATTTATTGTTGTCTTTTACATTACTATATTTTAAGCATCTAATATATGTTACTGAAAATTCTTGCATATCACCTTGTACTATGAATTTGAGAATGACATCTGTTATAAGTCCCTCTTTGAATTGATTTCATATCATTATTTTACTATTTTAAAATCATATTACAAGAATTATATTAATTACTGTGGACAAAATGAGAAAATAATTACCAAATATGTTATCTATGCTTATTTCTAATTCTCCAGGACAAGTATCATCTTTATTTTCTTCCTGATACAACAACAGACACCAAGTTAATAAGCAGGGGTCTACATGCTGTAGTATTGTATAGGAATCCCTGAAATACAGATACATAATGGAATTTCAACCCTTCTATGGATTCAAACATTTAAAACCTGCATGGAGAAAAAAATCCTAATACATATGTATCTGTATTATAATTTAATAATCATTGGCAACATACTTAGTTGTACAAGAATTCTATAAATATGTACTAAATGTCTAAATAATGATAAAATATTTCAGCAAATGTACTACACACAGAAACAAAAAAGTTATTGGACTGCAAAGGAGGTATGCCTTAAATATTAGATATTGCAAAACAATCATGTAAACACAAAATTAAAAAACCAATGAAATTGATTTATGTAAAGGGTAACAGTTAAATTAAACATTATAACTATAGGGGCTTCAGCTTCCTCCACCAATAAAATCTGGCCGGCCCAAATTAATCAATAGTGCTGAAAGTGGCATGACACACACCACAAATCAATCAATCAAAATTTAATGAAAAATAACTCTGTAAAATCAATTTACTTTACACTACTGTGAATTCATTATTTTTCGTTGGATACCAATTTTAGTGGGATTCGTGGGTACAGGTGAACCACGAATTCAAATGTTCAACGAATAACATATTTTCAATAGGCTTTGTATACAGAGATTGGCAAAACCATGAAATCAAATATCCACGAATATGCAAGTTTTTAGCAATCCACGAAAATTGATACCCACGAAAATAAATGAATCCATAGTATATTCAAAGTTGAATAGACCTGGTTAAAAGACAAAGGAATTGGTCCAAATGAATAAGCATACAAATTCTAAACATTATGTACCAGGGTCCATAAAAAAAACGCACACGACATGTTATCAAAATAATTAACCAATACATCTAGGTTCTTTTAATTTCAAGTGGGATATTCAGCTTTACAGTTTCAGAACTCCAAATGTCTGCTTCTGAGAGATGAACCCTAAAGTTTGTCAGCTGCTGCACAAGTGGAGATGACAAAAGGAGGAATCATTTTCAAATCACTATGGCAATCAAGTATTATTAAAAGCTTCTATAATAATGGGATCAAGAGTTTATAAACAAAATACATACCATATAACATGAGAAAAATACCTTAATCTAGACTAAACTCAGTAGTCACACAATCTTATGTCACTTTGAGATGAAGAATAGCAATAAAAGCATTGTTCCATTTGCTTTTTGTTTGTTTTGCTGTGCATGTACTGATCTTGTGGAATGGATGGATTCCCCATATCCTTTCTTTTCTATCATACCTTAGAGAACATCGTATATTAACAGCTTTAGACAACAATCCTCCACAAGTTAACTGTGATATAATATTTTTGTGCTCTTCTTGATTTAAATTTTGCAAACTGCTTAGTAACTGGAAAAGTAAACAGCAATGGTCTGGGCTGTCTTTATCATCAAGCAGACTCTGAAAAATACTTCAGAAATCAAAATTTATTTGAAGAAAAAAATACTTATTTTAGAATTTAAATTGTGTTCAATCCAGACTAGTCTATTTGGAGAAAAGATTCACGGTTTACTTAAGAAGTCTTTCACATTCATTGTTGTTAATAGATTGTAATCCCAGATCTCCTTCGTAAGATAATCAATTTCAAAGCAGTATAACACTTCATTATCCCAGTAATTGGTGACAGTTACCCAACATGTATTATTTTTCATTGTCATATTTAACCCATCACAATCTTATGCTATAAAGACAGTATAAAATGCAATAGATGCTTAAAGTATTCTAAAATATATATTATCACAGCCAAAGCATGGAAGCTAAACACATTCTCAACAGCACATTACCACAGCTAAACAGATAGTATTCTGTGATAGTATTGTGACTACTTGTTCTCCCAGACTTTCTATGGTAGATCCATTATTGTCCACAGCATCAGGAGCCAGGAAAGCAGACATACATGTTGATGGATCTTTCTTACAATTCACAACTAATCTAAGGAGAAAAGTAAATCCATCTGATTAGAGACAAATTATAAAATTATTGTTTAATTGCAAAACTAATATTAGATGGAATAAATTGAACAAACATCTATAAAGTACTGTGGATTCATTATAATTCCTGGTTAACAAATGTTCATGGATTTCATGGGTATGGGTTAACCATGAATTTAAAAATTTCAACAAAGTTTTCATTTTCTAAAAGCTTCTTTACAAGCTTCTTCAAATCAACAAAAGAAAATATCAACGAAAATACGAGTTTTCCTCAATCCAACAAAATTGGTATCCATGAAAATATTATATAAATCCAGAGTAATTGTTTTGTTTATTTAAGGAATGACTGTAATATTTTTTCTGTCTATGAAGAAATAACATCAAAAATGTGGTGCACACTGAATAACTCGCGTAGCGGGTTATTTTAAAGTGTGCACCACATTTTTTATGTTATTTCGAATAGACAGAAAAAATATTACAGTCATTTCTTATAATTTCATTCTAAATTCCATTTTAAACCGGAGTAAACCATGAAAAAACGTTGATGACGTCACGGTCACATGACAAAATTATGTCTATGAGCTGATAAACAAAACAACGTCAGCCAACCAGAAGACGCGTTACATCCAAAATTAAATTATTAGGTAAAATACAAATACATACTGTGAAGATTTTATAATGGTATTACTACATAATCATTGAGTTGATCATTCTTTGGATTTTAAATAAATGTAAACAGTCATCCTTAAAATTTCTTCAGTAAAAAATCAAGTTTTATTTATTTTTTCTATTTTTTATGAATAGAGATATGAAATCTCCTTTTATATTATGATATGGATAATGTTCAGCAATACATTTTATACTACAAACCTGCTTGCTGCCAACATAGCTTCACAATACATACTGCTTACATCACTGACTTCGGTTTTAGATTTCTGTTTCTCAAATAATTCTGTTTCACATACAAATATCTGAACTTTTCCTGTCATCTTCTGAAGAATTGTCTTCAAATTTGAAACTGGAACAGGTCTCAACATGTGTTCTTTTCTGAAAAGTATAAGATTTGTCTGAAATGTTATATATATTCATCATTAAAAGAAAATTCATGAAAATCATGTGACTTTAAAGATACACAATATACACTAACATGGAACAAATTCTTTAGTTTTGACATTTTTTAACCTTATAATGTCTATATATGACTTGGAAAATTATTAATGAGAAATGACATCCTATATCAATAAGTTTACATTGCTTTCTACTTGAATTCCTGGTTGTCAATCTTGTGTTTGATAAACAGTGAATTCTACATGATTTAAATTTCCTTTAAACAAAGCCTGTATGAGAATTCATAAGGAAATTTTCTTTTTCTTGTAGGTCAAATAAAAATTTACCAAAAACTAATGTAACATGCCACAAATATTATGGGTGTTTAGGTTTTATCAGAAGAAAGAAGGATTTAAAGTAATGTAAAGATACTTCTAAGATTGACATCATATTTTCCTGTCCAACATCAAGAAATGTCTTCTTGCTGACCAAGACACAGTAAAACCACATTTCTGTTTTTTAATATTACATGCTTCTCTGCATAAGACAACCATTTGACATCATATTTTCCTGTCCAACATCAAGAAATGTCTTCTTGCTGACCAAGACACAGTAAAACCACATTTCTGTTTTTTAATATTACATGCTTCTCTGCATAAGACAACCATATCAGTTTAAAGTGATCTGTAAATAACTAGAGTAAGCCATACAAACAGGTACCAAACGATTTTTTATTTCATTTTTTTGTCTCACCTCAAGAAGGTTTTTGTCATTTTCAAGGCTGCAGCAAAGACACCTGGATGACTATGTTCAACAATACTTATAATGATATCTAGACACAATTTCAGAGTGGTACTGTTTACAAACAATGGTGACTTAGATGGCTGTCTGAAAGAGAAATACAATACGTAAAATGATATCTGTACACAATTTCAGAGTTGTACTGTTTAGGTATAGAACCACTAATTCAGGCCCGGTCGGAAAGAACATACAAGAAAGTAGTACATATTTTAAACAAAATAGTTCCTACGCATAGCTGTATCTTTGTCAATAGGTGAAATATTTGGATAGTTTTGATATCAAATGAAAGCTTGGGGACATGGGATCACTGTAGAACCTCTGTTGAAAGTTTTTTTTTGAATAATCAAAAAAAAGTATATAAAAATATAATACGAGGGCACATTTGCCCTGTTGTTCAGATCAAAGTACCTGTTTTTGTACTATCAAACTTCCGGGAAGCAGTACGCTCTAATATGCAATTAAAGGTATGTTGAATTTTTCAGCACAAGTCAGGATAAGGTAAAGTTTTGACATGAAATAACTGACACTATATTTGAAATTAAGACAAAGTAGCCATTAATGCTTGAAATTGTAGAATTTAACATAGAAAGCAATGGGGCTATGAATTAGTGGTTTTATACCTATTACAAACAATGGTGACTTAGATGGCTGTCTGAAAGAGAAATACAATACTTATATTGATATTAAGACAAAATTTCAGAGTGGTACTGTTTACAAATAATGGTGACTTAGATGGCTGTTAGAAAGAGAAATACAATACTTAAAATGATATCTGTACACAATTTCAGAGTGGTACTGTTTACAAACAATGGTGACTTAGATGGCTGTCTGAAAGAGAAATACAATACTTATATTGATATCAAGACAAAATTTCAGTGTAGTACTTTTCAAACAATGGTGACTTAGATGGCTGTCTGAAAGAGAAAGAACAATACTTATAATGATATCTAGACACAATTTCAGAGTGGTACTGTTTACAAATAATGGTGACTTAGATGGCTGTCTGAAAGAGAAATACAACATTTATAATGATATCTAGACACAATTTCAGAGTGGTACTGTTTTCAAACAATGGTGACTTAGATGGCTGTCTGAAAGAGAAAGAACAATACTTATAATGATATTCAGCCACAATTTCAGAGTGGTATTGTTTACGAACAATGGTGACTTAAACAGCTGTCTGAAAGAGAAATACAATACTTAAAATGATATCTGTACACAATTTCAGAGTGGTACTGTTTACAAATAATGGTGACTTAGATGGCTGTCTGAAAGAGAAATACAACATTTATAATGATATCTAGACACAATTTCAGAGTGGTACTGTTTACAAACAATGGTGACTTAGATGGCTGTCTGAAAGAGAAATACAACATTTATAATGATATCTAGACACAATTTCAGAGTGGTACTGTTTACAAACAATGGTGACTTAGATAGTTGTCTGAAAGAGAAATACAATACGTAAAATGATATCTGTACACAATTTCAGAGTGGTACTGTTTACAAACAATGGTGACTTAGATAGTTGTCTGAAAGAGAAATACAACATTTATAATGATATCTAGACACAATTTCAGAGTGGTACTGTTTACAAATAATGGTGACTTAGATGGCTGTCTGAAAGAGAAATACAACATTTATAATGATATCTAGACACAATTTCAGAGTGGTACTGTTTACAAACAATGGTGACTTAGATAGTTGTCTGAAAGAGAAATACAATACGTAAAATGATATCTGTACACAATTTCAGAGTGGTACTGTTTACAAACAATGGTGACTTAGATAGTTGTCTGAAAGAGAAATACAACATTTATAATGATATCTAGACACAATTTCAGAGTGGTACTGTTTACAAATAATGGTGACTTAGATGGCTGTCTGAAAGAGAAATACAACATTTATAATGATATCTAGACACAATTTCAGAGTGGTACTGTTTACAAACAATGGTGACTTAGATAGTTGTCTGAAAGAGAAATACAACATTTATATTGATATCTAGACATGATTTCATAGCTGTACTGTTTACAAACAATGGTGACTAAAATGAATGTCCAAAAAGATCATCAAGGTAATGGGTAAAACTTTTACATGACATTCTATTTTAAGCTGTGTGGGCCCTGTTGGTTGTAAGGCGCGATCATAGGACACATTTTATACTAGATACCCTAAGGATGATTGTGATTCTAATTGGTCCAGTAGTTTCAGAGAAGAATTTTGTAAAAAAACAGATAACGCTTGACAACAGGTGCCAAGTGACGAGAAAAGCTAACTTGACGCTTCAGATCAAGTGAGCTAATATAAGAAGATGTTGGGTATTTGTCAATGAGACAACCCAACAACAAAACAAATCATGAGGTCAACATACAGTCTTCAGTGATAGAGGAAAGACCATAAAAAGGTCTAAAAAGTGAGGGAACACTGGCAAGCAGACATGTATATCTTACCAAAATTCTATCAAACTTTTTTTTTTTTTGTTAAAGTAACAGAAAAGGTCACCTACTCACAAAAATGAATCAGTAATGTTATCAAGTATATCATGCAATTTTCCTGAAAATTTCTTATATTTTCTAAACTAATATATCAAAGAATTTTACCTGTCAAATATAATGCCAATGATTTCAATAATTTTCTTTGTGAGAACATAATGGTTCATGGTCTTCAAGGTATGTAGTGTCTTTAACAGAACTTCTATACCTATTAAAATATACATAGAAACTGTTCAAATTTTAATGTATACTTTTGTTATTCCCTTCAATATTAAGTCTCTTGGTTACCTCACCTATAAATATTAGTATTTGCCCATTGTCGAAGGAAGTAACTGTTCCGTAGGTATGTGATTACAATCACACTTTTGGTTTTGAGTCATTTTTTATTGATTATGTATATATAATATATATGATAAAAAAGAATAATTTGTATGGCACTTATATTTCAATAAGAGTCCCCCTACTTTTAATATGAAAATAAAAGAACAGAGTTCCAATGTCCCCCCGCTTTGCACATATTTTATCTATCCAAGGTACAAGGACAATAATTAAACTAGAGGCTCTCAAGAGCCGGTCTCGCTCACCTGTATTTACTGATGCTTTGGAAATCATGCAAAATAAGGTTAAAATCATAATTAATAGTATTAGATATTAGATATTATAATGATATCTAAAATAATAACAAATAAAATGCTTCGCTGGGGCGCAGCTTGATACGACCGCAGAGGTCGAACCCTGAACAGTTGGGGCAAGTATGGACACAACATTCAAGCTTGATACAGCTCTGAATTTGGATTGCTATTAAATATTTGACACAGCATAGGTTTCTGACACAGAAAGAATGTGGTCTAAGAACTTGAATTTTTTTAATTTACCTATTATGGTCCAATGTCCAAAATCAAAATACATGGTTAGATTCAGCATATCAAATAACCCCATATATTCAATTTTTGTTAAAATCAAACAAAGTTTAATTTTGGACCCCAACTTAGACAAACTTGAAAACTGGGCCCATAATCAAAAATCTAAACACATGTTTAGATTCAGCATATCAAAGAACCCCAAGAATTCAATTTTTGCTAAAATCAAACTAAGTTTAATTTTGGACCCTTTGGACCTTAATGTAGACCAATTTAAAAAACGGGACTTAAAATTAAAAATCTAAATACACGGTTAGATTTGGAATATCAAAGAACCCTAATAATTCAATTTTTGATGAAATCAAACAAAGTTTAATTTTGGACCCTTTTGACCTCAATATGAACCAATTTGATAGCCGGGCCCACAAATAAAAAATCTAAATTCATGGTTAGATTCAGCATATCAAAGAACCCCATATATTCAATTTTTGTTGAAATCAAAAAAAGTTTAATTTTGGACTCCAACTTGGACCAACTTGAAAACTGGGCCCATAATCAAAAATCTAAACACATGTTTAGATTCAGCATATCAAAGAACCCCAAGAATTCAATTTTTGTTAAAATCAAACTAAGTTTAATTTTGGACCCTTTGGACCTCAATGAAGACCAATTTAAAAAACAGGACCCAAATTAAAAATCTAAAAACACGGATAGATTTGGCATATCAAAGAACCCCAATAATTCAATTTTCGATGAAATCAAACAAAGTTTAATTTTGGACCCTTTTGACCTCAATATGAACCAATTTGATAGCGGGGCCTATAAATAAAAAATCTAAATACATGGTTAGATTCAGCATATCAAAGAACCTCATATATTCAATTTTTGTTGAAATCAAACAAAGTTTAATTTTGGACCCCAATTTGGACCAACTTGAAAACTGGGCCCATAATCAAAAATCTAAATACATGTTTAGATTCAGCATATCAAAGAACCTCATATATTCAATTTTTGTTGAAATCAAACAAAGTTTAAATACTGGACCCTACCTTGGACCAACTTGAAAACTGGGCCCATAATCAAAAATCTAAACACATGTTTAGATTCAGCAAATCAAAGAACCCCAAGAATTCAATTTTTGTCAAAATCAAACTAAGTTTAATTTTGGACCCTTTGGACCTCAATGTAGACCAATTTAAAAAACAGGACCCAAATTTAAAAACCTAAATACACCGTTAGATTTGGAATATCAAAGAACCCCAATAATTCAATTTTAGATGAAATCAAACAAAGTTTAATTTTGGACCCTTTTGACCTCAATATGAACCAATTAGATAACGGGGTCCACAAATAAAAAATCTAAATACATGGTTAGATTCAGCATATCAAAGAACCCCATATATTCAATTTTTGTTGAAATCAAACAAAGTTTAATTTTGGACCCCAATTTGGACCAACTTGAAAACTGGGCCAAAAATCAAAAATCTAAATACATGAAAAAGATGAATACATGTTTAGATTCAGCATATCAAAGAACCTCATATATTCAATTTTTGCTAAAATCAAACAAAGTTTAATTTTGGACCCTTTGGACATTAATGTAGACCAATTTGAAAACTGGACCCAAAATTAAAAATCTAAATACACTGTTAGATTCGGCATAACAAATAAATAAATGTGATCAAAGATTTTACAAATCTAATGCGCCATACTGTGCAATTAAAGATTACTTCTTGAAATTTTTCAATATTTGAAATTTGAAAAAAAAAAAATATTTGAAGAATAATTCTTTTTAATTTCTGAAATCTGAAATGAGAAAAAATTGGCCTCCCACAATTTCTTTTTATCCCCCCCCCCCTTTTTCCCCCAAAAAAATTCTTTCCCTCAAGATATGGTCATAATCTCAATTCAAATTTCCAATGGAGTTGGCAACCATAATTACCCATTTAAATTTACCATAGTGCTAACTTAATCTATTTTATAATAGAATTAATAAAAATATAGTGTCAAATCTTTCATATGGATTTTTTTGTAAAAAAAAAAGATGAAAACATTTGCAGATATTTTTACTGGTCTTCCTTTATAAATATGCATTTCTTTAAACATAATTTAAAAGCAGTGTAAGGGAAGTAACCAAAACGTTGTATTTGGATTACCTCCCTTACACTGTTTTAGATTATCTTTATTGTTCATTAACCATTACTTTATACATAATTTAAAAGCAGTGTAAGGGAGATAATTTCAATGATGTATTTGATTTATCTCCCTTACACTGCTTTAAATTATGTTTTGTACTAAAGTATTTGTCCATTAACCAGGACAACCTTGTTTTTCCCCCTTTTTTGCCCCTAATTCCTAAACGGTTTGAGCCATAACCCCCCAAAGCAAATCCTAACCATCCCTTTGTGGTATGGAAACTTGTAGTATAATTTCAGAGAGATCCATACACCGTTCCACAGTTATTGTCTGGAAACTAGAAAATGCTCATTTTTGGCCCCTTTTTGGCCCCTAATTCCTTAACTGTTGGTACCATAACCCCCAAAATCAATCCCAACCTTCCTTTTGTGGTATTTAACCTTATGGTCAAATTTCAAAAAGATCCATTCACTTAAACTAAAGTTAGAGTGCGAAAACCAATATGTATTCGGACGACGACGCCGGACGACGACGACGACGCCGGACGACGACGACGACGACGACGACGACGACGACGCCAACGTCATACCAATATACGACCACAAAATTTTTTTGCGGTCGTATAAAAACTGCAAAATTTCTGTAAAATTACTAACACAGGGGCAGCAAGCCAACAACGGGTTGTCGGATTCATCTGAAAATTTCAGTGCAGATAAATCTAAATCTGATGAACATTTTTGAAACCTGTCAGATTTGCTCTAAATGCTTTAGTTTCAGAGATATAAACCAAAAACTGCATTTAACCCCTATGTTCTATTTTTAACCATGTCGGCCATGATGGTTGGAAGGCGGGGTCATCGGACAAATTTTTTAAACTAGATACCCTTATAATGATTATGGCCAAGTATGGTTAAATTTGTCTCAGTAGTTTCAGAGAAGAAGATTTTTGTAAAAGATTACAAAAATTTACGAAAAATTGTTAAAAATTGACTATAAAGGGCAAAAACTCCTAAAGGGGTCGACTGACAATTTTGGTCATGACGACTTATTTGTAGATCTTACTTTGCTGAACACTATTGCTGTTTACAGTTTATCTCTATCTATAATAATATTCAAGATAATAACCAAAAACTGCAAAACTTCCTTAAAATTACCAATTCAGGGGCAGCAACCCAACACAGGTTGTCAGATTTGTCTGAAAATTTCAGGGCAGATAGATCTTGACCTGATAATCAGTTTTACCCTATGTCAGACTTACTCAGAGATATAAGCCAAAATCTACATTTTACCCCTATGTTCTATTTTTAGCCATGGTGGCCATCTTGATTGGTTGGCGGGGTCATCGGACACATTTTTTAAACTAGATACCCTAATAATGATTGTGGCCTAGTATGGTTAAATTTGGCCCAGTGGTTTCAGAGGAGAAGATTTTTGTAAAAGCTAACGACGACGGACAATGGACGTCAAGTGATAAGAAAAGCTCACTAGGCCCTTCGGGCCAGGTGAGCTCAAAAAGCATTTTTTTTTATTCTATAAGACTTTTTATCAATATCTTAGAGAAATGAAGGCTTCAGAGCAAATGCAATGTGATTTCCATTATAATTAATATTTCGAAGGGGCATAACTCATTAAAAATATTTGATCAGAACTTATTTTCGATAGTGTTAAAGACATTGCTAATTTAAATCTATGATATAAGTTTCATAAAATTATGGCAATAATTGTACACATGAGAGTGCTAACAATGCAATTTTCAATATAATCAATATTTCCAAGCGGCATAACTCTTTTAAAAATAATTGATCTGCACTGATTTTCCAACTCATCAAAGACATGGATGATAGAAACCTGTAATACAAATTTCATCGAATCTGGCAAGAATTTGTACATATTAGAGCGCTCATAAGGCAATTTTCCATATAATAAATATTTCCAAGGGGTATAACTCAGTTACAAAACTTTGATCGACACTGATTTTCATACTGGTCATAGACATTGCTGATATAAACCTATTATTTAAGTTTCATAAAATTTTGGAAAAAATTGTTCACATGAGAGCACTAACAATGCAATTTTCCATATAACTAATGTTTCCCAGGGGCATAACTCTTTTAAAAATAATTGTTTGAGACTGATTTTCGAAAATCGTCCAAGACATTGCTGATATAAACCTATGATATAAGTTTAATAAAATTCTGGAAAAAATTGTTCACATGAGAGCACTAACGATGCAATTTTCCATATAATTAATATTTCCAAGGGTCATAAGACTCATAACTCTCTTAAAAATAATTGATCGGGACTGATTTTCAAACTCGTCCAAGACATTGCTGATTTAAACCTGTGATATAAGTTTCATAAAAATCTGGCAAGAATTGTACACGTGAGAGCGCTAACAAGACTGGAAGGACAGATGGATGGATGCCCGGTATTTCTATGTCCCCCACAACACGTTGCACAGGGGACAATAAGGAGATGTGGTATGATTGCCAATGAGACAGCTATCCACCAAAGTTCAAATGAAATGTATGTAAGCAATAATAGGCAACTGTGCGGCCTTCAACAATGAGAAAAACCCATACCCTATAGTTCGCTATAAAAGGCCCTGACATGAAAAATAAAGTTGTTCTAAGCACTGTTTGCAATTATAACAATGAAATTTTTGTACAATCAAACCTTCTGAGGGTATTGCATAGATATGCCTGCTGTGGTGTTTACATTGGATGTGTTTACACTTATGTGGGACAAACATTTAAATTTTTTTGCTGATTTCCCATCCATCTTTAATTTAGTCAACATATTTATTTAAAGATGCCAATTTTTCCAACAACTACTAGCCAAACCAAATCCATTAGGCATACATAACTTCTAAAGATATACTTAGGGCTTTACATACACAATTGTGGAAAACTGGGAATATTTCAAGTAATTTTCTATTTCCAAGTGCCACAACTTTCATAAATATCGCTTGACCAGAAAAGAATAAAGAACTGTGCCATCAGCACATGATAAGCCTGTGTTTTTTCAATGAATAATGTTCCATAACTCCTCAGTCATATCAGAAATTTATAAAAAACTAAAGGGAGCTTATTTAAATAGATACAAGCAATCTGTGATTATTGCATGGCAATACATAGTCCCCTATCGGTTAAAAATTCATTGTATTGGAACAAAATTCTAACTTGATCTATAACTTGTCATGGTGTAAACTATATACCAAATATCAAGTCAATATCTTCAAGCATGACGAAAAAAAAAGTGCGGAGAACTGATTATTTGAGTGAATTTTCTAAGTCCAAGGACCATAACTCTGCACAAAATCATCAGACCAGAACAAAATTCAAACTTGAACTGTAACTTGTCATGATAAAACTATATACCAATTATCAAATCATTACCTTCAAGAATGACACAAAAAAGTGCGGAAAACTGATTATTTTAGTGAATTTTCTAAGTCAAAGGACCAAAACTCTGCACAAAATCATCAGACCGGAACAAAATTTGAACTTGATCTGTAACTTGTCATGATAAAACAATATAACAATCAATATCTTCAAGCATGAAGAAAACTAGAGGCTCTCAAGAGCCTGTGTCGCTCACCTGTATTTACTGATGCTTTGGAAATCATGTAAAATAAGGTTAAAATCATAATTAATAGTATTAGATATTAGATATTATAATGATATCTAAGATAATAACAAAAAACTGCAAAATTTTTGTAAACTTACTAACTCAGGGGCAGCAACCCAACAACGGGTCGTCGGATTTGTCTGAAAATTTCAGTGCAGATAAATCTAAATCTGATGAACATTTTTGCCACATGTCAGATTTGCTCTAAATGCTTTAGTTTCAGAGATATAAACCAAAAACTGCATTTAACCCCTATGTTCTATTTTTAACTAAGTTGGCCATGATGGTTGGAAGGCGGGGTCATCGGACAAATTTTTTAAACTAGATACCCTTATAATGATTATGGCCAAGTATGGTTAAATTTGTCTCAGTAGTTTCAGAGAAGAAGATTTTTGTAAAAGATTACAAAAATTTACGAAAAATTGTTAAAAATTGACTATTAAAGGCAATAACTCCTAAAGGGGTCGACTGACAATTTTGGTCATGACAACTTATTTGTAGATCTTACTTTGCTGAACATTATTGCTGTTAACAGTTTATCTCTATCTATAATAATATTCAAGATAATAACCAATAAAATGCTTCGCTGGGGCGCAGCTTGATACGACCGCAGAGGTCGAACCCTGAACAGTTGGGGCAAGTATGGACACAACATTCAAGCTTGATACAGCTCTGAATTTGGATTGTTATTAAATATTTGACACAGCATAGGTTTCTGACACAGAAAGAATGTGGTCTAAGAACTTGAATTTTTTTAATTTACCTATTATGGTCCAATGTCCAAAATCAAAATACATGGTTAGATTCAGCATATCAAAGAACCCCATATATTCAATTTTTGTTAAAATCAAACAAAGTTTAATTTTGGACCCCAACTTGGACAAACTTGAAAACTTGGCCCATAATCAAAAATCTAAACACATGTTTAGATTCAGCATATCAAAGAACCCCAAGAATTCAATTTTTGCTAAAATCAAACTATGTTTAATTTTGGACCCTTTGGACCTTAATGTAGACCAATTTAAAAAACGGGACTTAAAATTAAAAATCTAAATACACGGTTAGATTTGGAATATCAAAGAACCCCAATAATTCAATTTTTGATGAAATCAAACAAAGTTTAATTTTGGACCCTTTTGACCTCAATATGAACCAATTTGATAGCGGGGCCCACAAATAAAAAATCTAAATTCATGGTTAGATTCAGCATATCAAAGAACCCCATATATTCAATTTTTGTTGAAATCAAAAAAAGTTTAATTTTGGACCCCAACTTGGACCAACTTGAAAACTGGGCCCATAATCAAAAATCTAAACACATGTTTAGATTCAGCATATCAAAGAACCCCAAGAATTCAATTTTTGTTAAAATCAAACTAAGGTTAATTTTGGACCCTTTGGACCTCAATGAAGACCAATTTAAAATAAAATGCTCCGCTGGGGCGCAGCTTGATACGACCGCAGAGGTCGAACCCTGAACAGTTGGGGCAAGTATAGACACAACATTCAAGCTTGATACAGCACTGAATTTGGATTGTAATTAAATATTTGACACAGCATAGGTTTCTCACACAGAATGAAAGTAGTCTAAGTACTTAAAATTTTTTAATTTACCTATTCAAACCATATCATTATTATTTGCTTTTATATATAAATCAGAAATAACCAATTTAAAATGGAAAATTTTAAAGAAAAAAAAGGAAAAAAAAATCCCCCCCCAAATTTTTTGAAACCCCCTTATGATTCATCACCCCCAAACTCAATCCCAGCCTTCCCTTTGTGGTATGGTACCTTGCAGTACAATTTCAGAGAGATCCATACACTTGAACACAAATTATTGTCTGGAAACTAGAAAAATGCTTGGGTTTTTTGCACCTTTTTGGCCCCAAATTCCTAAAAGTTTAGGGCAATTACCCCCAAACTCAAACCAAGCTTTCCCTTTCTGATATGGAACCTTGCAGTACAATTTCAGAAAGATCCATACACTTACACACAAGTTATTGTCATGAAACTAGAAAAATGCTTGTTTTTTTGCCCCTTTATGGCCCCTAATTCCTAACATTTTGAGACAATTACCCCCAAAAACAATCCCAGCCTTCCCTTTGTGGTATGGTACCTTGCAGTACAATTTCAGAGAGATCCATACACTTGAACACAAGTTATTGTCTGGAAACTAGAAAAATGCTTATTTTTGGCCCCTTATTCCTAAACGTTTTGGGCAAGTACCCCCAAACTCAATTCCAGCTTTCCCTTTGTGATATGGAACCTTGTAGTACAATTTCATAAATATCCATACACTTACACACAAGTTATTGTCATGAAACTAGAAAAATGCTTGTTTTTTGCCCCCTAATTCCTAAAATTTGGAGGCAATTACTCCCAAAATCAATCCCAGCATTCAAACCCTCAATCAGCATCATTTAACAGTAATATCTAAAAATGGAAATTACATAATAAAGGTATTAAAATAGACAAGAGTGCACACGCTGAAATGTCTCGCCTTCTTTACTAATCATTGATATTATGTTGATAGTCCTAAATATAAAGCTTTATTACAACTGTCACATAAACTTAACATTAACCAAGTAAACTAAACATTGACCAATGAACCATGAAAATGAGGTCAAGGTCAGATGAACCATGCTAGGCAGGCATGTACAGCTAACAATTCTTCCATACAACAAATAGAGTTGACCTATTGCTTATAGTTTAAGAAAAACAGACCAAAACACAAAAACTTAACACTGAGCAATGAACCTTGAAAATGAGGTCAAGGTCAAATAAAACCTGCGTGACTGCTAAATAGATCATAAAATATTTCCATACACCAAATATAGTTGAACTATTGCATATAGTATAAGAAAAACAGACCAAAACACAAAAACTTAACTATAACCACTGAACCATGAAAATGAGGTCAAGGTCAGATGACACCTGCCAGTTGGACATGTACACCTTACAGTCCTTCCATACACCAAATATACTAGACCTATTGCTTATAGTATCTGAGATATGGACTTGACCACCAAAACTTAACCTTGTTTATTGATCCATGAAATGAGGTCGAGGTCAAGTGAAAACTGTCTGACGGGCATGAGGACCTTGCAAGGTACGCACATACCAAATATAGTTGAACTATTGCACATAGTATTAGAAAAAAAGACCAAAACACAAAAACTTAACTTTGACCATTGAACCATGAAAATGAGGTCAAGGTCAGATGACACCTGCCCGCTAGACATGTACACCTTACAATCATTCCATACACCAAATATAGTAGACCTATGGCATACAGTATAAGAAAAACAGACCAAAACACAAAAACTTAACTATAACCACTGAACCATGAAAATGAGGTCAAGGTCAGATGACACCTGCCAGTTGGACATGTACACCTTACAGTCCTTCCATACACCAAATATACTAGACCTATTGCTTATAGTATCTGAGATATGGACTTGACCACCAAAACTTAACCTTGTTCATTGATCCATGAAATGAGGTCGAGGTCAATTGAAAACTGTGTGACGGGCATGAGGACCTTGCAAGGTAAGCACATACCAAATATAGTTGAACTATTGCACATAGTATTAGAAAAAAAGACCAAAACTTAAAAACTTAACTTTGACCACTGAACCATGAAAATGAGGTCAAGGTCAGATGACACCTGCCCGCTAGACATGTACACCTTACAATCATTCCATACACCAAATATAGTAGACCTATGGCATACAGTATAAGAAAAACAGACCAAAACACAAAAACTTAACTATAACCACTGAACCATGAAAATGAGGTCAAGGTCAGATGACACCTGCCAGTTGGACATGTACACCTTACAGTCCTTCCATACACCGAATATACTAGACCTATTGCTTATAGTATCTGAGATATGGACTTGACCACCAAAACTTAACCTTGTTCACTGATCCATGAAATGAGGTCGAGGTCAAGTGAAAACTGTCTGACGGGCATGAGGACCTTGCAAGGTACACACATACCAAATATAGTTATCCTATTACTTATAATAAGAGAGAATCTAACATTACAAAAAATCTGAACTTTTTTTTCAAGTAGTCACTGAACCATGAAAATGAGGTCAAGGACATTGGACATGTGACTGACGGAAACTTCGTAACATGAGGCATCCATATACAAAGTATGAAGCATCCAGACCTTCCACCTTCTAAAATATTAAGCTTTTAAGAAGTTAGCTAACGCCGCCGCCGCCGCCGCCGCCGCCGCCGCCGCCGGATCACTATCCCTATGTCGAGCTTTCTGCGACAAAAGTCGCAGGCTCGACAAAAATGACATCATAGTCATGGCTAAAAATAAACAAAATCCTTAATCAGCAACATTTTACAGTAATATCTAAAAATAAAATTCCTTTGTAACCATAAAAGCCCATTTAAATACATCATGACAGATATTAAAATAGAAAATGACATCATAGTCATGGCTAAACATAGCAAAAACCTTAATCAGCATCATTTAACAGTAATATCTAAAAATAAAAATTTCTTTGCAACCATAAAAGTAAAATAGAAAATGACATCATAATCATAGCTAAAAATAAACAAAAATTTTTTTTATTACCAAATTTTAAATGGAGTTTATTAAACTAAAACAATAAATTTGCAACCATAAAACCCCATTTAAACACATCATAAAAGTATTAAATAATTCAACTACATCATAAGGCTATAAAAATAGAAAATGACTTCATAGTCAAGGCTAAAGGTAAACAAAAAACCTTCATCAGCAAAATTTTATATTGGCAAATTTCCAATGAAGCTTATTATACTAAAATTGTTGGCAAATTTCCAATGCATTTATTAACAATAAAGTTATTGGCAAATTTCCAATTTACATAATTTAAAAGCAGTGTAAGTGAGATATTTAAATGAGTTTGAATTACCAACCTTACACTGCTTTTAAATAATGTTTTGTACTTATTTGTCTATTAACCTGGAAACCCTTGTTTTTTCACCTTTTTTTCCCTTATTATTTAAAGGTTTGAGCCATAACCCTACCCCAAAGCCAATTCTTAAATTCCAAGGTAACCTAAATTTACAATATACATAACTTCAATTTAAGTTTTTGATAAAATCAAACCACATCATTATTATTTGCTTTTATATCTAAATCAGAAATAATTAACCAACTTTAAGTGGAAAATTTTCACAAATCACGCCCCCCCAAACTCAATCCCAGCCTTCAGTTTGTGGTATGGTACCTTGCAGTACAATTTCACAGAGATCCAATTACTTAAACACATTTAATTGTTGGAAACTAAAAAAAAATGCTTATTTTTAACCCCTTTTTTAGCCCCTTATTCCTAAACATTTGAGAAATTATCCCCCAAACTCAATTCCAACTTTCTCTTTGTGATCAGAATTAACCAACTTAAAATGGAAAATTTTAAAGAAAAAAAAAAGGAAAAAAAATTCCCCCCTCCCCCAATTTTTTGACCCACTTCCCTTTGTGGTATGGTACCTTTAAGTACAATTTCAGAGAAATCCATACACTTGAACACAAGTTAATGTCTGGAAACTAAAAAAATGCTTATTTTTGCCCCCTTTTTTGGCCACTTATTAATAAATGTTTTGGGCAAACATTTTACAATAATATTTAAAACTGAAATTAATTTGTAACCTTAAAATTAAATAGAAAATGACATCATAGTCATAGCTAAAAATAAACAAACTATTGGTAAATTTCCAATGGAGTTTATTATATTAAAACAATAAATTTGCAACCATAAAAGCGCATTAAAATACATCATAAAAGTATTAAAAAAAATTTAACTACATCATAAGGCTATTAAAATAGAAAATGACATCATAGTCAGACTAAAGGTAAACAAAAAACCTTCATCAGCAAAATTTTATATTGGCAAATTTCCAATGAAGTTTATTATACTAAAATAATTGGCAAATTTCCAATTTACATAATTCAAACATAGTGCAGGTGAGATATTTAAATGAGTTTGAATTACCAACCTTACACTGCTTTTAAATAATGTTCTTTACTCAATTATTTGTCTATTAAAATGGAAACCCTAGTTTTTTAACCTTTTTTCCCCTTATTCCTTAAACGAAAAAAAATAATTACCCCTTTTTTGACCCCCCCCCCCTATGATTCATCACCCCCCCTTCCCCCCCCAAACCAAGCTCAATAACAGCCTTGCCTTTGTGGTATGGTACCTTGTAATACAATTTTAGAGAGATCCATACACTTGAACACAAGTTATTGTCTAGAAACTAAAAAATGCTTATTTTTCACCCCTTTTTAGGCCCCTTATTACTAAACGTTTTGGGCAATTACCACAAAACTCAATTCCAGCTTTCCCTTTGCGAAATGGAACCTTGTAGTAAAATTTCAGAAAGATCCATACACTTACACACAAGTTATTGTCATGAAACTAGAAAAATGCTTGTTTTTTGCCCCCTTTTGGCCCCTTATTCCTAAAATTTCGAGGAAATTAACCCCAAAATCAATCCCATCATCAACCCTTTGTGATATGGAATCTTGTAGTACAATGTCAAAGAGATCCATACAATAACACACAAGTTATGTCTGGAAGTTACAAAAATGCTTATTTTCGGCCCCTTTTTGGCCCCTAATTATTTAACTGTTGGTACCATAACCCCCAAAATCAATCCCCACCTTCCTATTGTGGTATTGAACCTTATGGTAAAATTTCATAGAGATCCATTCACTTTAACTAAAGTTAGAGTGCGAAAACCATTGTGTATTCGGACGACGACGCCGGACGACGACGCCAACGTCATACCAATATACGACCACAAAATTTTTTTGCGGTCGTATAAAAACTGCAAAATTTCCTTAAAATTACCAATTCAGGGACAGCAACCCAACAACAGGTTGTCAGGTTTGTCTGAAAATTTCAAGGCAGATAGATCTTGACCTGATAATCAGTTTTATCCATGTCAGATTTACTCTAAATGCTTTGGTTTCAGAGATATAAGCCAAAATCTACATTTTACCCCTATGTTCTATTTTTAGCCATGGCGGCCATCTTGGTTGGTTGGCGGGGTCATCGGACAAATTTTTTAAACTAGATACCCTAATGATGATTGTGGCCAAGTTTGGTTAAATTTGGCCCAGTGGTTTCAGAGGAGAAGATTTTTGTAAAAAGCTAACGACGACTACGACGACGACGGACGCCAAATGATGAGAAAAGCTCACATGACCCTTCGGGTCAGGTGAGCTAAAAAGTGTGGAAAACTGATTTGCCGGACTGACGGATGGACAGACAGACAGAGTGCAAACTTAAAGTCCCCTTCGACTTCGTCGGTAGGGGACTAATAAACCAGTAAACAAAGTTTCATGAAAACTGCTTAAAGCATTTTTGAGTTTTTGTCGGAAAACTGGAAAAATCCCCCCTTTATTTATAAATAAAATCCAATAACTATGAAACATAAAATCTGAAAATTATAAAAATTGAAAGGGAGCTTACGCCAATAGATATAGACAATTCACAAAAGTTTCATGAAAATTGGTTAAAGCATTTTTGAGTTATTGTCCGACATGTTGACGACGGACAGACAACGGTATACCATAATATGTCAAGTAAACGGCATATAAAAACCAACCTGATCTGCAAATTCTTTTGATGTGACTGTATAGTAAATATCTAACCATTTGATTCAGGCAAACATATTTTCAAGCATTTTCTTATTATTTTCATGGGCTAAAACTTCAGCAAAATTGGTCATCCTACTTGATCAGTAGCTACATATGATATAATTGTATACCAAACACCTTGTAATAAATCCCTTCAAGTATTACAGAAAAAAAAGTGTGGAATACTAAGATTTTCCTGAAGTTTACAATTTCAAAAAGCCATTACTACCATAATAAGCTGTTGACACAGATATATGTCTTGCCTGTTTGTAATTTTGATAGTAAAATGAAAATGCTGTTTAAAAAAAAAAAAATTTTAAATGGCAATACTTTTAAAACATGTAAAATATGCAAAACATTCAAAGTCAATGAACAATGGCTGAATGTGCAGGGCCAAATAATCTACAGGGAAATGAAATATACCAATGCTAATACCACTGCATACCAAATATCACTGACTTTTCATAACTTAAATTGGTTCAGCTTAAACTGACCTTATCACAAGCTTTTAACAAATTGTTGACGTTTCCTACCGACAGCGTGAGAAACAACATACCTAAATCTCATCTTCGCAACTTAGTCTAGGCAAGAAAAAAAAAAACTTGTACTGGAAGAAAATTTACATGTAGTCTGTAACTTCTAATGGTATGGCTGTATACAAATATCTCATCAATTGATTCAGGCATCACAGAAAAAAGTGCAGATTCCCAGAGGCCACAACTTTGGAAAAAAAATTCTCAACTGGAAATGAAAGTCATACTTGATTTGTAACTTCTAATGATATGACTATATACCAATTGTCATACTAAAAGATAGAAACACTTCAGGAAAAGTGCTGAAAACTTATCAGACAGAGTGCAAACCTATAGTTCCCTTTGGCTTCCGAATAACAATAATGATAATCTCAGGCATTGCCAGTCAAATAAAAAAAGTTTACTGTCTTAACATCAAAATAGAAACCAAACATTAAGAAATATTGTAAGTTTTTCAATGCTTATATCATGTAGTCAAGTAAATTAATTAGGCAAGCAATAATCAATTAATCAAGAAAAATTATCCATGATCAAAAACCCAGGAACTGTTATACAGAATACATATTGCACTCTAATATGTCTATGTCCATTTATTTTTTATTCAACTGAATGAAAAATTATGCTTAAAGAGTTGTTTGTATAAAAACAGATCACCAATGAAAAAATGCAAGAGTTACTTCTCTTTACACTGTTCATCTCTTATCATTCTTATGCTTCATGTTATAGATCAACAATTTGAATTATGCCTCAAAAGAAATTATTTGCAGTACATTTACTACAACTCTAAATATTTGAGGTGATATTTTAAGAGAAAAAATAAATTGCACTTGATTTCAAACTGAAACCACATTTATAACTTTCTAAAAAAATAGGCTGAAGATGCCAAAAGGGCAATCAAAAATTATAAGTCAGAGAAAAACAGACAATACCATGGCCAAAAAGAAATAAAGACCAAAAGACAAACAACAATTCACAAAGCACTACACAGAAAACAAAGGACTAAACAGCATGACCCAACAAATAACTGTGGGTGATCTCAAGTGCTAAAAGAAATCTTTCAAAACTCTTTTGTAGTGAAAAATGCAGGATTTTTTCCATAAAAATTGGCAAATTTTATTTTCTAAAAATATTCTCAGGCTAAAAAATAAAGAAATGTGTAAATTTCTTAAGCTGAAATAAAATCACATCTACATATGTTCAATATTTTTTAAATCAGTAATATTCAGCAATAATACTGTACAAATATTGATATTTATTAAGATCAAGATGACCCTTAAGATCTTACCAATTACTAAAGGAAGTTTAGCTAATACTAGTAACAGACACAAAAAAAATAATAATAAAGTCAATAACCTTGAACTACTCACCATATACTGAATGATTTCTAGAATAGAACTGCTCCATGTGACTTAGTGGCTGTAAACATGCTAAAATATGTCTAAAATACAAAAAAAGTAATTATAAACATGCTAAAATATGTCTAAAATACAAAAATAGTAATTCTAATTAAAGATTTAAGAAAACTAAAGAAATTTATTCAGGTATAATAACAAGAAAATTGCAAAATAATATTAAAATTTGCATAATGCATATATACCAATGTAACCATTTGCAAAAATTTCGATAAAACTGATTATCATGACTAAACAAATTTTAATTCTTATATCAAAGTTATATGTAGAAATAAAGTGAATAATTTCTTCTTTTATCCTGAAATATGTTTTGATTTTCACAAAATTTTCGATTGGTTTTATATTGAATTTGATCACAATAGACTGAAATAACAGATTTTTCCCATTCTTTTTTAACCATATAATTAGTAATTTTAAGATAAAATAAATACAAACATAAAAGATACACCAACAAAAATAACTAAAAATTCAACAGAATTTCAAAAAATATAAAAGGAAATGAAACATCAAAATTATGGTGATAATTATCAAATCAGATAATGTGTTAACATAAATAGACCCAGGCATACACATTTATTATTTTTTCCCTATTCTTATGGAACCCTCATAAAGACTTAATGATAAAACCAAAAAATTCTATTTCTAAAATATTCTGTATGATGACATTAAACATAAAATCACAATAAAGATACCCCAATACTCTTATTTGGTTTAAACCGCATAACCCTGAAAACTTCACTTGGCTATACAATGTTACAACTGAATGGAGGTAATCTATGACTGTCCAGGAATTTACAATAAACTTTTTTAAATTGTTTTAAATTTTTGAGGATAAATAAAATGTATTCTGAATGAACTGAAAATGTGGCTATTCATTCTTGATTCTATGAATTTTCACAAAATATTTCAAAACCTGGAGAATATTAATTTTTAGCTTAATTATCTCCCCCTGGATTTGACAAATTTTTTAACAAGTTATCTCCACTCATTAAATAACTTTCTCCTATTTTATTACATAAATTAAATAAAATGTGATGTGGGGTATGTGTCAATGATATATCAACAAAAAGTCTTGCAGCAGTCACTACTAGTGGACAGGGGCAATTCTAAAGTCAAATGAAAACCATCTTTTAAATTGGATATAAGACATTAAAATTAATGTTATGCATTTTGTTGAGGGCAATTGGCACAACTATCGTATATTTAAAAAAAAAATCAACACTTCCCTCCCGCTCTTGTTTACAGTACAAGAAAAAAGATGCAAAGTGATAATGTCTTCCCATATACCTTTTTATTTTTTCACTGTCGAACAGAGCTTTGTAAAATTTTTATATAAATGATCCTATTCAATACTAGACCAATTGTTCCATTGAATTTTGTAAATGTTCAGGTGAGCTTTGACTAAAATTGTGAAAAGTATAATCAACTGTGAAGTCATTGAAAAAATGTTGTAGTTATCTCCCTTTATATATATATGCTGGAAGAAAGAACGAAAAACAAAACCAATTCTTACTCAATATTCTGGGTATTTCTGGTATTTAGCTTCTCAAATAGAAATTCTGTACAAAAACATCATTGTGTTAATTGTTCCTTTATTACATGTGTGATAAACACAGAGAGCTATTTAAGTACATACTGTATATAGTGCACTTTAGAAAGTTATGAATAAAGTGCAGGTTAGTGTACCTGTGATGCAGATTTCAAGAACAGAACCATTACATGCAATTTATAAATATTTATTGATTGATTGATTGTTGACCACTAATTTCAAAGTCTGTAAAGAAGATTTTCATTTTATAAAGAGGATCACATGAACGTGTATTCTTCACCTGAATGTCAACGGCATTAAACATGCATCTATTTCAATGTTTTGATTGATTGGAGTTTGCTTTACGCCGCCTTAGCGCAAAAAGGCTATATCGCGGCGAGAGCTTATTCAAATATTTTTACAATCTAATGTATATTTTTAAAATCAGACAAAAGATCCTTCAATATACTAAACTCAAGTCTAAAGCAAAATTGCTTATTTACAAATAAAATTCAACACTAAGATAACGTGATAAAAATTAAATCATTTTAAATTTATACAACATTTTTATATTTTATAATATATTCTAACTTCTTTTAAGAATGAAACAATATTTGTAATTGGAACACTATCTAATAAATCATACATATTATTGACATTTCATTGTTGTGATGAGATTTATTCCATATAATTTTACCTAAAGACTAACGCTGGGGGACCCCTTGATGGTTTCATATTGGATGCTTGTTGTCAAAAACTTTTGTTTTTTATTGGGTCCATAAAAAATAAGTACTCAATTTACCCATAATGACATGCAGAACCAAAGTAACAACATAACTTCCCATTAAAAAAAGTTTCTTCCAGGACTGGTTTCAAATGGTTATGTGGTGCTGAGGAAGAATATCTTACATTGGGGACTTTCAAATAAAATCAATCTCTCTATATTTTTCTATAAAAATAATGGTCATATAAGAACTAAAATGAATAGTACATCTTTCTGGTTATTTCTATCTAATTTCCTTCCATATTTCCTCATAATGTAATATAAAATTGAATAGGTCCATGTGACCTTGTAGTACCTAGAAGATCTGTCTGAAGAATATGGCAGGAGTAAGCTTGTTGACTATCTTTTTGTATTATGCATGACAATATCTGTATAGCCAGTTGTTGTACTACTTCAATAGTACAAGCTACCATCTTCTTCAGTACTGCCAGAAGTGTTGTTCCATCGACAGTCAAGGTCATTATAAAGTTTGTCCATCTCTCACTCATCAGTAATTTTGCAAGCAAACCTAGTAAATGAAACCAACATAATTTTATTTAAATGTAAGGTAATATTATTCTAGATACATTATATATAAAATGCTCCGCTGGGTGCAGCTTGATATGACCGCAGAGGTCGAACCCTGAACAGTTGGGCAAGTATGGACACAACATTCAAGCTTGATACAGCACTGAATATGGATTGTGATTAAATATTTGACACAGCATAGGTTTCTGACACAGAATGAATGTGGTCTAAGAACTTAAAAAATTTTAATTTACCTATTCACACCATATCATTATTATTTGCTTTTATATATAAATCAGAAATAACTAATTTAAAATGGAAAATTTTAAAGAAAAAAAAAGGAAACCCCCCCCCCCCCCAATTTTTTGAACCCCCTTATGATTCATCACTCCCAAACTCAATCCCAGCCTTCCCTTTGTGGTATGGTACCTTGCAGTACCATTCCAGAGAGATCCATACACTTGAACACAAGTTATTGTCTGGAAACTAGAAAAATGCTTGTTTTTTTGGCCCCTTTTTTGCCCCAAATTCCTAAACATTTAGGGCAATTACCCCCAAACTCAAACCCAGCTTTTCCTTTGTGATATGGAACCTTGTAGTACAATTTCATAAAGATCCATACACTTACACACAAGTTATTGTCCTGAAACTAGAAAAATGCTTGTTTTTTGCCCCTTTGTGGCCCCTAATTCCTAAAATTTTGAGACAATTACCCCCAAAATCAATTCCAGCCTTTCCTTTGTGGTATGGTACCTTGCAGCACAATTTCAGAGAGATCCATACACTTGAACACAAGTTATTGTCTGGAAACTAGAAAAATGCTTATTTTTTGCCCCTTTTTGGCCCCTTATTCCTAAACGTTTTGGGCATTACCCCCAAAGTCAATTCCAGCTTTCCCTTTGTGATATGGAACCTTGTAGTACAATTTCAGAAAGATCCATAGACTTACACACAAGTTATTGTCATGAAACTAGAAAAATGCTGGTCTTTTGCCCCTTTTTTGGCCCCTAATTCCTAAAATTTTGAGGTAATTACCCCCAAAATCAATCCAAACATTCCCTTTGTGATATGGAACCTTGTGGTACAATGTCAGAGAGATCCATACACTAACACACAAGTTATGTCTGGAAGTTACAAAAATGCTTATTTTTGGCCCCTTTTTGGCCCCTAATTCCTTAACTGTTGGTACCATAACCCCCAAAATCAATCCCAACCTTCCTTTTGTGATATTGAACCTTATGGTAAAATTTCATAGAGATCTATTCACTTAAACTAAAGTAAGAGTGCGAAAACCAATGTGTCTTTGGACGACGACGACGACGACGACGATGCCAACGTCATACCAATATACGACCGCAAAATTTTTTTGCAGTCGTATAATAAGAAATTTTGTATGTTTTTCGACACTTTAGAAATTAGTACTTTGTTTTCTTTTGATTTTTAAAAATGTAAAAAGGTTTACATATGAAAACTGGATTAACACGCTGTTTCCAGAAAATATGATTTTTATTGCAATTAAAAGGGGAACTGATAAACAAAAAAGTACTGGATGTAAGTAAAAACAATCATTCAAATTACAAATTTTGTGCAATGAAGTAATAAGGGTCTTACCAGTAGAATATGTTAACTTTATTTCAGTATTTTTATTTTTCAAATGGCAACAACTAAAACAAAAAACAATAAATGGGGAATGTGTCCATGGGACACAGATGATGCCCCCGCTTGCATATAATGTTATAAAGGGACATAACTCAAGAACTGTAAAAGTGAAACTACCCAAATTTTACCTTGATCTGAGTTTTGTGGTAATAAGCATTGTGTATACGTTTCATAACATTTGGTCGAGGCAAACTTAAGTCAGAGAACTGAAACAAAAAATCCAGCAATTTTTCCATTTGTAAAGGGGCATAACTCTTGAACGGTAAAAGTTATGCCACCAAAATTCAAACTTGATATATGTTTTGTGATGAAAAGCATTGTGTATAATTTTCATAACATTTGGTTGAGGCAAACTAAAGTCTGAGAACAGAAACGAAAAATTTAGCAATTTTTCCATTTGTAAAGGGTCATAACTCTAGAACGGTAAAAGCGACGCCACCAAATTCAAACTTGATCTGTGTTTTGTGGTAATAAGCATTGTGTATAAGTTTCATAACATTTGGTTGAGGCAAACTAAAGTTAAGAGAACGGAAACCAATTTTGGGATGTACGGACAGACGGACGGACGGACAGACAGACGGACGTACAGACGGACAAGGGTAAAACTTAATGCCCCCTCCGCTACGGCAGGGGCATAAAAAACTTAAAATGTAATATAAATGTATAATTTAGATATAATTCAATCCTGGTATCTATGATGAGTTTATTTAGCTATGCACAACATGTGTTTTTACAAAACTTCATCAGGTATGCTTGATATTTAAGAATGTGGCATGTCAAAAGCACAAACATTTAATTGGATCAAATCCAATAAAGTCTAATGAAAGCAGCAATACAATTAATAAAATCTACTTAGTATTCAGGGAGTTGCAATATTAGTCAAATATAAATCATTTTGTGAATAAAATCTAAATTGGTCTTCCTTTTCATTCCAAAACATTAAAAAGAAAATAGAACTAATGCAAATAGCATTGAATATCATAATAATGAAGTTCAAGACATAATTTGTAATATATTTTTCTAATAAAGATAATGAAAATAGCATTGAGTATCATAATAATAAAGTTCAGAACATAATTTGTAATAAATTTCTATCTATATTTCTGATCACTTCCAGTTTAAAGAATGTTAATCTTTACACCCAACAGAGAAGTTAATATCAACTCCATCAGTGAAGAATGTTGTTATGATTACTTAATAAAACAGTCTATTACTTGTAGAAGAAGTTTTAAGTGCATTAAATCTGTAGATATTTACATAAAGGCTTTCTAAAAGATGATTCTGATACCATATCACCTCCGATTACATAATCAAAAGTAAATATTAATGGAATCCTATAATTAACTTCAGATTGAGTACCAACTGATAAAAAACAATTGTTCTATTGTCTCTTTGCAACATCTTAAGGTTTTAAAATGTCTGATGTTTGTAATACAATAATGAACTATTTAACTGAATTGTGAAATAGTTTGTTTAACATAAATTATAATAATTTTAGTTGGCTGATAGTAACAGATCTCCAACCATCTTTTCCTGTAGTATCTTACAATCTCTATTCAGTTTGAATCATTTTAAAGGTTTTTTTAAGATGTAAGCTGATATCTCTTCATAACCCTTTTTGTTTTTATCATTTTTTATTTTCATTTGGATTTATTGTTAAAGTTTTTGTGAATAAAATCTAAATTGGTCTTCTTTTTCATTCCAAAACATTAAAAATATAATAGAACTAATGAAAAAAGCATTGAATATCATAATAATGAAGTTCAAGACATAATTTGTAATATATTTTTCTAATAAAGATAATGAAAATGGCATTGAGTATCATAATAATAAAGTTCAGAACATAATTTGTTATAAATTTCTATCTATATTTTTGATCACTTCCAGTTTAAAGAATGTTAATCTTTACACCCAACAGGTTTTTTTTCATATTGTTTTTTGTTTGTTTGGGCGTTTTTTAAGTAATGTTTTTTTGTTTTTTTGTGTGTTTTTTTAATATTTTTGTTTGTTAGTGTGTTTTTTTGTTTGTTAGTGTGTTTTTTTAGGGAAGTGATGATGCAACCAATTCACTGTATTATTTTAAGATTATCAAGAAAATACCTCTCTTGAACATGTTGAACAAGTGTCAATTATAGATAGATACAAGAAACTGATATATCGGCTGTTTATCTATTTTTATTTAGAAAAAATTTGGTCAAACAAAATGCAGACTTGTTTATTTTGGGTTTGGTATTTTACATCTGGTATCTCACCATTAATTGTTTACAATGCAGCACCTGTAAAATACTGCAGATATGGTGTGATAGACTTTGATATTTACCCAAAGAATTCATCATTAATATCTGTGTTTTGGCAGAGTTAAGCATGCACACAAGATCTTCACACAGTTGTGTTAGTTGCCTAGGAGATAAAAAGTCTTCCCAACGACCTTCAAAGATGTAAACCATTATGAACAAAATTGCAGACTGCACATCTTCTTCAGGACAACAAAGTCCTGTACACAGCTTTGTAATTAACTGTTCTACAAGTAAATTCAAGATATTTTACTGGAATATGCCATTATCTTAATAAATAGAATTAATGTATTAGTAAATATAGGTACTGTGCTTTCTCTATATATGAATAACCTTTACTAATCCGATATTTGTATAGATTATAGGAATAATTTGGGACTATTAAGTTCTAACAATTAAAACTATAATAGACTGACTCTCCCCTCTTTATTATTGAATACTTATTGTTTGTTATCTGTTACTTAATTGGTATGTATTGTAATGATAATATATAGCAATAACATGTTAATTATTGTACAATTACTGTTTGTATATATGTATTAATTATCATAGTTATATTGTATTGTCTCAATTTGTCTGTACCTATTACTTAATTGATATGCATGTAATGATAATTTATGTGGATAATATGATTATTATTGAATAATTATTGTTTGTTATATGTATTAATAATCCGTGTTATATTATAAAGTCTGTTTATGTTACTTAATTGGTATGCTTGTAATGAGTGCAATGATTAGGAAAAGAAAAATATTAGTAATATATTAGTAGTACATGTAATAGTATAAATATTTTCATATAATCATAATAGCTTGTGTCCATGTTGTTATAATTTACACAGAGAAAACATTTTGACATCACAATAACAGGATTTTGCAGGTGTAAGAGTTTTTGGAAAAGTAGGAGGGAGGGTGCCAATTAATAATCTAAGAAGAATATAAGATTCATTATGTACAGTTTAAACAAAGAAGTGAAACCGAAGACAGAAGTGAAAATTGAGATGGGTGATAGTAATCTATTACCAGTGATAGGCAAAATAATCATTCAACTTCTTTAGGTTTTTAACATGTAAATGGCTTGTAAATTTGAATCAGTCCTATCTCTTTTAATATGTGTACTTTTTCTCAAAAATAAATGTTGTCAGTTCTTAGCATAAGAAAGGCAGAGATTCACCTTTAAAAAGGTCAGTTTTATAAAAGGATACGACAAACTAATTGACTGAAAGTTTTTCAAAATTCGCATGCATATTATACAATACAATTAATGTATATAATAACTATTTAACGGATAATAGCATTGCATAGTTTTGTTTTTATTTTAGGCTCAGGGCAAATTAGCTTTACTGTTAATAAAAGGCTGATCCATTTAAACATTTGTGGTACCAAGGCACCCTCATAAAAACATCAGAGTTGGAGCTCAAAATTAGGGTCAGTCAAGAATCTTAAATACAATGTACACATATTTTGTTTGTTTGTTTTTTGCCTGATGTGACAAATTACAAGTAAACAATTTGATGATAAAATTTTTTTTTAAAGAAATTAAAAACAGATTTAAATTAAACATGGGTCTCAGAGAGTGTTAAATCAGGTTTACTGATTATAGATCACATTGATCTTCTTTTATTCATAGAAATTTGGTCAAGGTTTTTTAACCTTAAATGTACATTTATTCCTGTGAATGTGTGTGCAATTAAATCCTTTTCCCTAACAAATTTTATGCATGTGCTATTAGAAACATTATACTTCAGGATTAAACATGAGTTTTTAATTGTTATCCCTCCCATCCCCTCTTGTGAAGGAAAGAGGATCATTATCTTGTCTATATATATAGGTAATACTACTTATTAATTAATAACCTTACTTCCTTGAATCTTATCTTAATCTTCATTCATAAATATAATAAGCTTAATCAGAAAATACAAGTGTGTCAATATGCATTCCTTTGATGTTCATTGCACTGAAGTAATTTGATTAACGAGAGAAGCAGAATGGCAGCTTAAGCTCTTCTCTCTGTCTATATCAATCAAAGTTTGGTTATTGCCTATGTCTGGTGAAGATCACACACATGTAGATGTACTAATTCAAATCAACAGATATGAAGAGAATTAATCATCAGTTTCATGCTCAGGTTGATGAGCTTCTCACTGTTCTATGGCAATTTGACACAGCTTTCTATATACATTTTAAAAATAATTCATCAAATAAATTTAGCATATATCAATTAAAAGACTACTCAAATATATTTCCACTGCAAGTTTTTGAAACATGTTCATGTATGTTTTTGTCATCTGAACTTTTTCAGTTAAGCAATTTTTCTAAACTAATATTTTAATCATGCATTTCTTTCAGTACCTTCTGTTATCCTACTGATTATGATAATAACGGGGCGGGGTGAGCACAATACAATGAAAAACTAGTTTAACATTCCATATGTAAATGTGCCTGATATGTTCTTTCACAACTTTTAGAGATGATTTTGAGCTTGATATGTAGTATGAACACTTACTTAGTATCATTCTGTTGCAAACAGTATGTTGACCTTTAAGATGTCTTTTTTTTTTATACCCTCATTTTCCAGTGGCAGTCCAAATTGCTGCCCTTCATCCCAGTTAACTCCTATTACTTGACCTACCTATTGTATGTATTGTTAATTTGTTCTCGTCCTGAACATGCATGACTTATTTTGCCACTGGACACTAAACACACAACAATCAACCTATCAATTTATTTTGCAATGTTAGGTTGTTGTCTCAATGTCATAAATAACCATATCTTCTGTTTTTTTATATCTACACCAACAGGTGCACAATGACTGTTTTCCATCTGTTTGGTCCTCTGTAAAATATTTTTGACCAGAAACCATAAACCAATAATACTATGACAAAAACATATTTTTTTATTGGGAAGAAGATTGACCACATAGAAAAAGTTCTCGTGTCTACAGAGGACACAGACAAATCCATTCCATAATGAAATACCATTTTTGTTGTTGTGTAAAAGTTTACTTGAAAGTATTCATTTTGTTTCCCTGCATTGTGCGTAAGCAATACAGTCATACCTGAATTTACATGTATTCTCAACAGATCAATCACTATATTTAAATACAAGAATGTGGGTCACTTTCAAAGGCATGAAATGTCAATAAATTATCAATTCTAATTGAAATCCTACCACAAAAAAACATTTCTCAAAATCAGAATTTTAACAAAAACTAGGTTTTTACTTCAAATTTTTTTCCAATTTTCACAAATATTGAAAGGGATCTTCCTATTTTATTTATAAACACTGCATAAAAATTATTGAAATTAGTTGACACAATCTTGACTTTTCATCTGAAATGAAAGTGCTGGTGGACTGACAGACAAATTAGTTTCCATAGGGCACAAGTGACTATCAAGGGGCCAAACATTTGTTTCTTAAAATCAGATTTAAAAAAAAAAATAAGTTTTTACTTCAAAATTTTTCCAATTTTCACAAATATTGAAAGGGATTTTCCTATTTTATTTATAAACACTGTGCATAAAAATTATTGAAATAAGTTGACACAATCTTGACTTTTCATCTGACATGAAAGTGCTGGTGGACAGACAGACAGATTAGTTACTATAGGGCACAAGTGACTATCAAGGGGCCAAAAATATGATTCACAAAATACAATTTAAATCAAAATTTACCATAATGTTGTAAGAACTTGTCTGACAGCTCAGAGAACTTTTGAATTAGTCTTCCCAACAGAAGATATAAAGGCAACAATTCCTTGTGACTATTTATCATTTCCATCTGAAAAAAAGGAAGAAATTTAAAAATATTGGTCCTGCCAATGATAAAACTATTAACTAATTGGTAGAAACCATAAGCAAAATTAAGTCAGCAATAATAATTGATGATTGAGTGAGTTAAAACCATAAAAAGATATTTATTTTATAGTTTTTAATTGCCTTTGTATTCTATTTCCAAATTAATGTCAAATGATAATTTTAGTATAAGAGAAGTTACACTGACCTTGTTCTCAATATCTTGGAGTATGAAGTCAATGATGTCTTCAGAATCACAACTTTGAACAAGTTTTAAGCAAGCTGTAAAGCAAAAGTGAAAATTGTTGGTCATTTGAACTCTTTTTAGCTGGATGCTGACATAAACTCCAGGATGCATCCAAATACCAATTTACATAATACTGCTAGTGAGATTTAAAGTCATGCATAAATTGTAATAATAGTCATTGTGAAGCAAAAAATAAAGCTACAGTAACCTTTTAAACTTACATTATCCTACAATGTATAGTAAACACAAGATGTGAGCTTTGATACAAAACAGTAACTTAATTTTGTGTAATTGTTGATCTACACTTCAGGTACATCCATACTTAAGTTTACTTGGTCCCATTATGTGTTGTGACTGAGATATAAAACTAGACCTAAGTGAAATAAACTGCTTCGCTGAGCGCAGCTGGATATGCCTGCAGAGGTCCAACCCTGAACAGTTGGGGCAAAAATGGACACAATATTCAAGCTTGATACAGGTCTGAATTTGGATTGTAATTAAATATTTGACATATTATAGGTTTCTGAATAAATGTAGTCAAAGAACTTGAAATTGGTTATATGAATTAAATTTATATTCAATTTAAGATTTCTTGCTGTTGTGCAATACACTGTGCTGTTGCGCAATACTTAGTAAATCTGTTGTCAGACTATAAACAAATAAAGTTCAATTAATTCTCAATGTCATATTAGAAATTTATGGAAATGTAAAGGGAGCTTACATCAATAGATATAAACAATTCACCAAAGATTCATGAGAATTGCTGACAGCATTTTTGAGCTATTGTCCGAAAACTGGAAAATCCCCCATTTTCTAATGAATAAAAACCCATAACTCAGAAATGATAAATGAAAGATTTATAAAATTCTAAACGGAGCTTACATGAATAGATATAAACAATTCACTAAAGTTTCATAAGAACTGCTGAAGTTATTGTCCGAAAACTCGAAAATCCCCCCTTTTTTAATGAATAAACCCCATAACTCAGAAATGATAAATGAAAAATTTATAAAATTCTAAACAGAGCTTACATCAATAGATATAAACAATTCACCAAAGTTTCATAAGAACTGCTGAAAGCATTTTTGATTTTTTGTCAGAAAACTGGAAAATCCCCCTTTTTTTATGAATAAAACCCTGTAACTCGGAAACGTAAAATCTAAAATATATAAAAATCAAAAGGGAGCTCATGTCAATAGATATAAACAATTCACCACAATTTCTTGCAAGTTGGTGAAAGCATTCTTGAGTTATTGTCTGATAACTGGAAATTCCTCCTTTTTTTAATGAATAAAAAACCCCATAACTAGGAAACGAAAATCTAAAATTTATAAAAATCGACAGGGAGCTCATGTCAATAGATATAAACAATTCACCAAAGATTTATGCAAATTGGTTAAAGCGTTTTTGAGTTAATGTCCGACATGTTGACGATGGACACACAGACGGACAACGATATACCATAATACGTCCTGTAAACGGGTGTATAAAAACTGGAAAATATTGATCAGTCACCAATTCATGTCTGGATGCTTACATCCACTCCAGGATATACAATTCACTAGTTTACATGACCCTACAGCCTACACCAACTCAAATTTAAAACTAGGAGGAACATTGGCAATCAAACTGAACAACAATTATCCAAATTTTCACTCTATTTATAATGAAGCAATGGCAAGGCCTGTTCAATATAGCTTACTGACTACCAAAGACTATATGGCAGTTTAGACATTCAACTATTTTTGCATTGAGTACTTTTCCTCTAAGCACCCTTGATTCTTTGATCGATAAAAATATAGTGCAAATTCATTGCAAGAGGCATTTAAAAAATAAATAAGGGAATGTGTCCATGGGACACAGATGATGCCCCTGCTTGCATATAACGTTATAAAAGGACATAACTAGAGAACTGTAAAAGTGACGCCACCAAAATTAGAACTTGATCTGTGTTTTATGGTAATAAGTACTGTGTCTGTGTATAAGTTTCATAACATTTGGTTTTGAGGCAAACTAAAGTTAGAGAACTGAAACGAAAAATTCAACGATTTTTCCATATATATAAAGGGGCATAACTCCAGAACAGTAAAATTGACACCACCCAAATTCAATCTTAATTTGTGTTTGTGGTAATAAGCATTGTGTATAAGTTTCATAACATTTGTTTGAGGCAAACTCAAGTTATAGAATGGAAACTAATTTTGGGATGTACATATGTACGTTTAGAAGTACGAACATACAGTTAAGGGTAATACTTGATGTCCCCTCTGCCACAGCGAGGGCATAAAACAACAATTGACTTCAAACAGTACTTACCATCTGAGGCAGAACTAATAAAGGTTGTATCATCTGTCTGTAGCAAAGTATCTGAAAAAAAAAAAACACTTTGAAAATTTGGTGCTTCCATGGTACTTTTCTAGATTTACCATTATCAAGTAGGCTCAAAACCAAAACACAATTTTATCATCTTAATTTGCTCTCAAGAGCTTTTTAAAACCAAAGCCACTAGGTTTTTTTTACCTGAAGTTATCTTTAAATTTATTAATGGTACAAAATATGGGATAAGATTCAAACTTTTATGTGATTTTTTTCACCGTTTTTACTACAATGGTACGTGATGTTTATGATAAGACTGCAATTTTTTTCTTAACTAAACACCACATATAGCCCTAATATGAAACAAGAAAACTGGTAAACAGTTAAATTCCCTCAGAGAAAAACACTTTTTCATCAGTTATAAAATATGAGAAATAAACTTAAATATTGGTGAAACACAAAATTATGGCACAAAAATTATCTCCACTGTCCATCAGATCTGTTGATACAAGAAATCATAAATCATACAAAATGCTGAATGCATGTATTATAATATAAAATCTACTTTGATCTGTATGTTTGGTTTTTTTGTATAAGTTTTTTTTATTAAAATGTCAATTCATCTCTTTTGTACACATTCTACATATTATTTAAAAATTTATAGTCAATGTGAATCGAAGTTTAAAGACTTGTTTTTATAAGGAAATCCTTATATATAAGTTATAATAATTTACATTTTAGTCACTTTGTTTTTTTACCTAAAATAACATGAATGATGTGATAGGTTACATCTTGATCAGACTTTAAATCTTGAAGTACAGTTGGTATCTGGACCAGCTTTGTCAATAAAGCTATGGCTGGAGTCTTCCTCAGATGTGATATCTGAGGATCTTCTATTGTCTGTACAATACATGCAACACATGCCATCATGTGATCTGTTGAGTACATCCATTTCTTGTCATGGCTTATGTGGTCTTTATGAAAGTCTTCACACATTCTGAAAAATTGATGAAAGTTTCATGAACATTTACTGACTTAAGATACAATGATCCATGTAATGTTACCTTCTGATTTTATTGTAAGGGATAAATAAGTTCTGGAAATACAGTCTGGGTAAACAGCTATTATAATAAGAATAAATTGCTTCGCTGTTTGCAGCTGGATACGACCGCAGAGGTCCAACCCTGAACAGTTGGGGCAAAAATGCACACAATATTCGCGCTTGATACATGTCTGAATTTGGATTGTAATTAAATATTTGACACATAATAGGTTTCTGACACAGAATAACTGTAGTCAAAGAACTTAGAATTGGTTATATTTGAATTTATATTCAATTTTTTGCTTTTGTGCAATACACTATGCTGTTGCGTCTCCCCCCCCCATTTTTTTTGAGGTATGGAAACTTGTGGTATATAAATAAAGGCAACAGTAGTATACCACTGTTCGAAACTCATAATAATTTCAGAGAGATCCATACACCGTTCCATAAGTTATTGTCTGGAAACTAGAAAAATGCTTATTTGGGCCCCTTTTTGGCCCTTTATTCCTAAACTGTTAGGACTATAACCCCCAAAATCAATCCCAACCTTCCTTTTGTGGTTATAAACCTTTTTGTTTAAATTTCATGGATTTCTATTTACATTTACTAAAGTTATTGTCCGGAAACCAAATGTCTTCGGACGACACTGACAACAACTTGATACCAATATACGACCGCAAAATTTTTTGCGGTCATATAAAAAGGTTACACATTTTACTAGTCAAGGTTACACATTTTACTAGTCAGTTATGTCAGTTAAAAAAAGGCCGGATATATTTTCCTAGGTAAAAATGTTCATGTTCTCAATTTTACAAAGAAAATTCCTTTTGCTGTTTTAGCTATATATATATATAAACAATAGAATGTTTCATTTGTTATGTATAGAAATTTTGGGGAATATAAACTTATACATCGAACAAGATAATAAGAAACTAGGTGGAACAATTTTAATGTGCATTCATGTTTAGAAGTCACTCCAGTAAAGGAAAAATCCAACCCATTCAATTACTGAAAAGGAACTGTCATGGCAAAAAATAACAAATATACATGGTTAATGGGGTAAAAATCTTAACTGCTGTCAATATATTTAATAGGTTATGATACATGTATGAGTGAGAAACTCTATAGTGCACTTTTAAGTCCTAAAAGGTCTTGTCTTGGAAGTTTAGAATATATATGGTAGGGGTGATGATCTGAACAGTTTTTCATACATTTAACAAGCAAAGATATACATGTAAGGTCTTGTCATGATGATTAAGAATTAATATGGTTAAGGGGTGGGGATTTGAACCATTGTTTTGGGGATATTTAATGATTTATTATAGGAGGGAGCATTCAGATCCCAAGGGGCAAACCTTTAGTTGCCTTTAAAATGTCTTGCCATGGTAGGCAATATCTACATAGAATTGAGAATGGAAATTGGGAATGTGTCAACATGGTCAAAGAGACAACAACATAACCAATAGCAGAAAACAGCCCAAGACTACCAATGGCTCCTCAATGCAGCGAGAAAAACCTACTACCGAAGGCAGGCTTCAGCTGGCCCCTAAATAAAAAATGTACATCTGTAGTTTACACATACTTTGAGCTTGCTTTCAGTAATTGCCTACAAGCATTCTTATTGAGTATCGTACCCATTATTCAGGGGAAAAGATAAGCAGGGGCCCAGTAGCCCATGCTACTGAAATTTGGGTTGGGCCCCTTAAACTTTTTTGAAAATGACCACAGTGCTTATCTTAATTTCCATATTGTGACAGGTTGGGCCCCTATTTAGAAAATGTTAAGTCTTATTCCCTGATTATGTTGTTGTCCATTATACTATTATAATTGCCTTTATCTGAACTGATTAAGTTATATATATTCTACATGTATCTGTGAGCCAAAATTTGTTCCTGTGAAAAAAGTTCCAGTGGAACTAATATCACAGAAAATATGTTCTGGGAGAACTTTTTTCACAGATAATTTCTATATAATTTGTTCCATCTCTATAAAATAAGTTCCACACTTTACCTGGTAATATAAGTTCTGGGTTGGTGACATTTGTTCCTTACCTAGTGAAATAAGTTCTGGGTTTATGAGATTTGTTCCTTACCTGGTGAAATAAGTTCTGGGTTTGTGAGATTTGTTCCTCACCTGGTGAAATAAGTTCCTTGTCTGTGAAATATGTTCCACTGGCTAAACAAGTTATCTTATATTATACTGAGCATTTGTCGTCAGTGAGTTTAAAGTTATCATTCAAGTACTTTATAAATACATGTATTATATTGATAATGTAATAAATAAAAAGTGTAAACATCCAATTTGGATCCTGTGGAGTATAGCAAATGTTTTTAAATTACAAACTCCAAAAAAAATACAAAAATGACACTTAAGAGCCAGAAAAAAGTAGAATAATTAAAATCATTAAAAAAAAGTTGAGTTAAAGATGAACATTTGTACTTATTTGAAATGGACAAAGTGACTGATCAATTTTATTAAAAGACATGTAGAAACAAAAAACATACTCTTTTGAAACTTTTGTCTGGCCTAAGTACATGTATGACTAGAACACCCATGACAGTTAACAAAAAACAAGAAGGAATACCACATACATCATAAATAAACCATTATGATGCATTATCTATTATATATTATCCATCGCTGTAGTTTCTTATCTTCATCCTATAGTTAAAGTCATGCCTTCAATTGTGAATGTACCCCATGCAAGCACAGTACAGCATCAAGCTTGCATTATAATTTAAGTGTAACAAGAAAATGTCTTGCTGTCCAATATGTTGCAAAGGTATCTATTTTCTGAGAAATAGGTTTGAGTGGAACTTATTCATTGATTTCTATGAAACATGTTCGTTCAAAACTTACACCACAGGAACTTATTTCATTTTTTTAAAACTTTTGATATTGGAACAAAATTCATGGAGCTGTGACTTTTGTTCCGGAACTTATTTCACATTTGGTGAAAAAATTAGTTCTGGAACAAATTGTACAGTGCTGGAACATATCTTCTGTGATATAAATTCCAGTGGAACATATTTCCTATGAAATTTGTTCCACTGGAACAAATATCATGCTGGCACAAATTTTTTGTTACATATCTACCTTTTGTTAATCCAATTCCAATAATTAAAATTATAATGGAGATAATAAAGTGCTCAAAAAACTTATTTCACCTTCCACATATTCATGTGCCTGTCCTCAGTCAGTAACCTCTTCAATGGTTGTCTTTAGTTGTATCTTAATGTTTCTTTGTCCTTCAAGTCATTTAGGACATTTGGTGCTGATACATTATGGTCTTTACTTTTGGAGTTCAGATACAGAGGCAGATTTATGGGCAGGGGACCCTTATGGGGGTACATATATGGTTAATGCATAGACTTTTTACATGCCTAACTTGCCCACCCCCTCCCCCAAACAAAAAAACACAGGTCTTCTTTTATTCATACATCTGAGACAACTATTACGCTCAGCATACATTACATGTATTTTAACGATCCATTTTATAATGGAATTTTTCTGTTGCACTCCTTTAATCTTAACCCCAGGACTCACCTTAATTGAAGGTTCACGTGTTTGAAATGTGAAAGCGGAAACGTTCTAGTTAAAGCAACACATTTTGAGGATATCGTACGTCTCCAACTTTCACATCTTCGAAGTTCTGCATCGTACACTAATTCGACCTCCAACTAAAGAGAGCTGATTTCTACAGCTTCACTGTCAGTTCAGTCACTCTACAGTTAGGCCTATAAAGTAAAACTTTTCAGACAGTTCTGCAGTAGAATAATTTGATCTTCCACTTGAGTATTTAAAGCTGACTTTGTCTTCTCAAAATTACAGCTAAATGATGAGAAACTCATGATTCATTTTCAGTTTTTTTTTCAGGTAATGCCATGCTCCTTTGGCTAGCCGTCTTTATATTTATTCAATTTCAATATATCTTATAAAGTTAAATAGATATCTTATATAAAGTTGCAGTCTTTGTGAAATATCCTTTTAGATTTGAAGTATAATTTATAAGATATTATATAACTTTATAAGACACTTAATTAGATATCTCATATCTTTTAAGGTAGATGGGGTGTCTTAATTATAATCCATAGAATTTTTTAATAATTTGCCAAAATGTAGTTTATTTCATGCTTTTTAACAAAAAATAATAAAAAGAATGGGTCACGGGGTTTATTTTCACGCTATAGGTTGTGCAAAATTGACAGATTTTGTATAGATTATGCATGGAAAACCCAATTTTCTGCCTTAAAACGAAAACTACACCATAGAATTTTGAGATAAAATATGAGAAGATAGCTCTAATAGTATGCTTTCAGATAAGAAAAAGAAAAAATGGGGTCACGGGACCCGTTTTCTTGCTACATATAATAAAATAGGTAAATTTCTAACACATTCTATTGTAAAAGTAACTTTATCTGAATTATCTGCCCTTACATTTGAGTTGCCTCCCCTTATGTGGCAAAGTTGGAAAAAATAGAATCAAACAAAAGTATTCTGTTTTTTTGTAAAATACAACCATAAATATGATAAAATATGTCATTTTCTATATAGAAATGTAAAATTCTTACACATGAATTACCTACTTCTCTCAAAATTTGCACCTTTTATTAAAGATCTAGACCGATTGTTTTCTGGTATTTCAAAATCCAAGATGGAGGAAGACACCCTATCTACCTTAAAAGATGTCTTAAACAAAAATTTAATAAGATATCTTGTATAGTTAATAGAATATCTTTAAAACTATAAACAAATATCTTGTTAAGTTTATTAGATATATTATTCAGTTTAAAAGATATCTTGTTCAGGTTATACTGAGATGTCTTATTCTGTTTACTAAACGAGATCACTAATTTAAAGAGTGCCGATACACAGTGATATTGCAAGCCGTTTTTATATATATTCCATTTTCAAGATATCTTATAACTTAAAAAGATATCTTGTAATCTAAATAAGATATCTTATAACCTGAATAAGAAAACTCATAAACTAAATAAGATATCTTTATAAAATGTTAAATCAGATACTTATTTAATAAATAAGATATCTTATTTAGATTATAAGATATCTTTTTAAGTTATAAGATATCTTGAAAATGGAATAAATATAAAAACGGCTTGCAATATCACTGTGTATTGGCACTCTTTAGTGATCTCTAGTTGCAGACAGCCAACAATTGCGGTCAGAATTCCACAGATTTTCATGAATGTTTAACCAGAAATCCCGTTTGAGAATATTTTTGTAGCTTATGAAGTTTTACCAAAAGCCAATTCAGGTGCAGCATGATGGACTATAGATTTTAACAAGATTCCTTGTTACACCAGTATTCAAAAGGGACCAAGACCTAAATCCGACTAGACACCATAGGCCACTGTATCTCCCTACCCTGTATTCTGAATGAATTGATAGAACACATAATTGTTCGTCTACAAAGAAACACCTAGACAATCACAATTTACTAGATCCACTTCAGCATGGTTTCGGGATCAAAAGCCAGTGAGTTTTGAAACATAACTACTCACATTCTGAAATTAAGTTTATTGACACATCCTTGCATACTTTTGAATCTGTAAATGAAGTTACATTGTAATGAAAGAAAATATGTCAAAACTTGCAAAGTCTGTTATCTCTGGGTCTTATATTGCACGCCTTTCTCTATTAAAACAGTGTACTTACTCATCTTTATTTTTAGTAATAATTTTTCGAAAATATTGGAGATCGAAGAAAATTTATCACACGGAAACTATCAGGTTTAATGATTTTAACAAAACATAAACCATTAATTTTGCCGATTTACCCCTATGATTAATTATATACTTAGAGTTAGGACAAAACATGGTATTTTAAGCTTAGTAGCTTTAAGTTATGAGAATGGAAATGGGGAATGTGTCAAAGAGACAACAAACTCCCGCACCCGGAGGCGTCCTTCATCTGGCCCCTAAACAAATATGCATTTTTTTCTCATACAGATTGACAGATTGAATATTATCGTGAAATACAATGAAAGTTTCTCAATTGAATTGTTTCATATTTTTCATGTCGGGGCCTATTATAGCCGACTATACGGTATGGGGTTTTCTCATTGTTTAAGGCCTTATGGTTGCCTATAGTTGCTTACATTCACTTCATTTGAACTTTGTGGATAGTTGTCTCACTGGCAATCACATCACATCTCCCTTTTTTTTATAATGATAAGAAGTTAAAATTTATCGCAGAAACTACGACGATTAACATACAAGGATTAGAATTAACTTATCCCACAAGAGCACATTTTGTTTGTATTCTAATTGCTTCGGTCTTGTGTTGTCATTTCTGAACTTTTCAATTTTGATGTTTGTTCTGTCATTGTCTTTTCTCGAAGTTCGAAATAAACTCTACTATGCTGATTTAAAAGCACCAATTATTTGAAATGGGTTCCATCATGGAAAAAGATATTTTCTTCTTCTGGACATTTAAGCAAAGTCTGGGTTTTTCACTCTACAAACCGACGAATGTATGCAATAGAGAGATTAATATTCTGATATCAGCAAATATTTTGGTATATAAACAGTGTGTACATATCTTTACCTACATATTTTGTGATCACTGCTGACGCGCACAGCTTCTATCTTACTGGTAAGTACTTATACCATTTTATCTTCGATGCCAAAAATACATCGAACTGAATTCACTGTAATTTAGTTTATACCTTGATACATTTAAGTGATCCAACAGATTTTATTGCAGACTTGCCAAAATATATGGCAGCACGTAATTGTATATTAATTTTAATTTCATCCAATTATAATTTTCGTGTATCATGTGGAACTCAGGGCTGAATACGAGCTAGTTGTCAGGCTTGTTTTATACAATATAAAAGAAAAATTAAAGTTGCATGATAATAATATGTTTTAGCTTAGACTAGAACTTAAATGTGTAAATAAGAGAAATTCGTGGGTACAGGACATTTTCAAATGGCAGTTCTAAAGTTTTTAAGAACCAATGAAACCGATGTAATCTGTTTTACAATCGAAAGCATAACAACATATTTACAATATAAATGATTTAGTAAATGACCAATCTTTGTTAAAATTTTATTTTTGAACTAGCAAATTTTAGTCTTATCCTAGGCATGCCGCATACACTGAATACTATTTGGAATTCAGATCATGCAACTAGCCTATAAGCATCAGTTGCAACAAGGTCTACATGGAACCCAACACACTATAGCCTACTCAAAAAAGTTCTAGTTTGTAAATATACAATACATGTAAAATATCTAAAAATATATGATCAAGTTTACGAGCTTAATTTAGGAAACAGAAAGAAATGCGATGCTTGCCGAACTTTTGTTCGATTTAGAAGCGAGTGCAAACACATTTAATGTATTCCGACATTGTAAATATTTTGTAATAATCTTGCAATTTCCCATTCAGTTGGTTAATTCATAATCGTTTTCAGTGTATTTTAAAGAAATCAACATTGGTTTGACACGGACAACGAAGAGGTTTCTTCGAACTTCGAATTAAAAACATATTTTTATATTGCTGCCCACTCAAAGTATAAGCAGGGTCCCTGTAGATGCTATTTGATAATGTGCGAATAACGCAAAAAAATTGTAGTAAACATGTTATTTGTACGAAAAAAACCCAGAATAAACATAAATTTTGAATAAATGAGTGTCTACATTCGGTACCATGTAACTAAACAGATTGAAATCAACATATGCATTTAACGCGCTACCGTCTATTGAAACAACATTTATTAATTTGACAGTAATCTAATTCAGGTTTCGTGTAATTATAAATGCAAATTAAGGATCACAACAGATCTTGAAATACAACAACATCAAATGAAGTATGGACAAGTATAGTAAGCACAAGTATGTGATAAATGTTAAGATACCACTCCATATAAAACATCATTTTTTAATTCTTTTCCTTCTATAACTCAATTTAGTTGTAAGTACTTTCCCAGAAATAAAAGGAGTAGGGAGAAAGGAAAATGGGATTAATCCTATCATGTTTAGGCTTAATACTAAGATAATAGGATTTAGAGAAAACTCTCGTTTTTTTTTTCTTACTATTTATCGTTTTTCTAAATTGCTTTGTTAGATATAATTTGAATGAATGTTTGTCTTTACATCTTGTGCATAACTTATTAATCCGATTTTAAAAATGTAGTGGGCATCTTCTGAAAAAAATAGGAGCAACATAAAATGTTTCGATTTTCCACTATTTTTTTTCAACAGGCATTAGAAACAGGTAGTGCCAATTTCCATGTATTTGTTTTATTTACAGATCCTAATTCGAAATATTGCTGAAAGGTACCGGAAATTTGAATATAACAGAGTATAAATAATAAATAATAGATAATAAATTAAACTGATTTTTCAACGTATATGTACATCTTCCATTTAAAAAGAATGTCCCTCTTATTTTATTTTGTTGCAATGCATACGATTTGTCAAAATTCATAAAAATTGCATTTTGACCGCCGGTTTTTTAGGTGTTTAAAATTTCCCGCTTAAATGTTCAGAAATACAGTTAACACACGAAGCTGTATACAGTGGAATGTTAGTAAGGTTTGAAAGGCTTTTTGAAAATAGTCCTGGTGTCAAATGAATTCTAACAAAAGTATGCATTCACATTCACTTCACGAAGGTCAATATACAACAGTTAGAATTAAATAAGTGTTTGCAATTCGTAAAAATTGCAATGTAGCATTGCAGAATATACTCGCAGTCATTATCTGAATCATTATTTTAGTTGAGCTGTCATAGAGACAGACACTAGACAAGGAAATGTACAAGAGAACACTGAATCCATGCATGTGATCACCAGGATACCAAACAATACAATAAAAACTATTCCTAATGATAGATCAAAGGGCTCATTACAAGCATATCAATTGATTAACAGATACAGACAATACAAATATAATTATGACGAATAATACAGTTATGTCAGTAGCGTTTTGTACTAGATTGTGTTTATAAATGAAAAGGGAAAAGATCTGACACAATTCGAATAACGAACCAATACAAATGAAACCAAATGCTTGCCTCACGGCACTGACGGCAGTCACATTTAAACCGATTAACAATATCGGAATTTACATTGCGCTGTTAGAACCACTTAATTTGCTGTTATATCTGAATTGTTTTCAGCTGTTGTTTATTGACATCTGTAAACATGTTAATCTTATCAAAACAATCAAGGAAGCAAATATTCCACTAATCTGTGTTTTCTGTCTCTTTACGATTCATGGATGGATTAATGAATTCGTTAAAGTTTGAATAAATAAGTTTAAAATGGAATAAAGTAAATGTGATAGTTATAGATAAAATTGCATGTTATAAATTTACATAACTTCTTCGAAGGCGTCTGGTGTTGGTGTTTTTTGTTTTTGTGATTCCTGTTAATTTTTTACTCAACATTCCAAAATTTAAAAAATGCAAAACGTAGGTAATAATAAAAAGCGCATGTGTGTTATTTGGATAACTATAATATGAGTAAAAAATATTATTTATGAATTCTATATATTCATGTTCTCTCCTATTATTTATTTGCATGTTCTGTATATTGTAACAACACAGTTCGATTCGTAAACGAAAATAGCTGTACAAGGACAAAAAATGATTTACATCTCTCCTCATCAATCACATATTTATCTATCATGTATACATAGTTGGATGAAAGAGGAAGTGAGAGGTATATTTGTATCTTCCGGCAACAGACGCCCCTGGCAACGAGATACTTCCTTAAGTAGCATCCCAGCATCTTTCTATGCTTATATAACACATTGAACGATTGGTTAAAAACACACCCCCTTTGATATTTCCACTTATCAAACGAGTTTTAACAAAATTAGAGAAAATCTTATCATCTTTTACCCTGCCGTATATAAATAGTGAATCAAGATAATAAAGTTCTACAGAACAGCTTTTGAAAGTAAGTATATGAGTGTGTTTTGATTGCCTGGACTTTAAAAAGTATAATGAGTAAGAAATGATTAAGCCAATACCATATTTATATGCAACGTCACTGTTGGAATTTGCATAGTTTAATTTTTGTAATTTGTGTCGATTTTTCAGTCAAAGAGCTGGTTCTAGTGGGTTATCTTGTGTAGTAGTTGTCCAGAGTTCAGACGATCTCCGAGTTTCGCCAGTTTCGGCACCAACTATATATTTTGGAGTATTGTACCATACACATAAGTCAAGATGTCCGGAATTCACCCCGATGATCCAGATTATCAGTATCTGTGCGTAGATCGTAAGGCTTTAATGCAATTGCAGACAGTGCCTTTTGATGGCAAAAAGAATTGTTGGGTTCCAGATGAGAAGCTGGGATTTGTTGCGGCCGAAATTCAATCCTCAAAAGGAGATGATATTACAGTTAAAACTGTGGAGAAAATGGATGTAAGTTTGTTTGTTTTTGTTTTTTATTATTATTGTACTCTTAAGTTGGCCTTATGATCGGGCTTGTGACATAGATAACCTAGGTGCATCTCAAAACCGATATAATTTACAATTGCATACACTCTTTGACCTGCTTTCATTGAATCGACTCTCACATTCGTTCCAACTGAAATTTAATGTGCATACCGACTCTTGTCTTCTGTCTTCTTTGTTGTTTTGTATTTATTTATATCCCAGCCCACTGATTATAAAGAAGTTATCTCATACACAGCAGTATATTCGTCCTAAATATACATGATATATTTGCCACTGGACGTTAAGCAAACAACAATCAATCAATCAATCAAAATCAGAATCACGGCACGCAATAACAAATCTTCCCAATCTGAAGTCATAAAATTCTCAATTTATAACATGACTTTTTTTCCAATCAGCATTAAATCTTATTGCTATCATCAATTGATTGTTTTCAAATTCTGAAAGAAAGAAAAAACAAGATTAGAACAATAATTTAGTAAATGGTGCAAAATAAGCTTTATTATATATTCAATTATTTCTCGAATTTCAGACTAAAACCGTTAAAAAAGACGATATCCAACAGATGAATCCACCCAAGTTTGAAAAGATCGAAGACATGGCAAACTTGACCTATTTGAACGAAGCCTCTGTCCTACACAATTTAAGAACAAGATACGCTAGTGGTTTAATCTATGTGAGTATCAATTAATTTAGAAATTATTCTCCCTTGGTACACTCCCCATGTAACATGACACCGACAAATACGGAGAGCTATTGTTGCCGTATTTATCTTGGAGGCAGTATCATGAAGCTATGACGTCAGAGTTATCAGATGATGGCAAACATCTTCCTCATCAAAATGTTTATGTATGATCTCCTCCTATACCAGTGATTGATGTTTATCTGCACATTAAACATAAATGATTATGTTGATGATGATACTAAAAATCTTCAAGGGCAAACCAAACATTATTTTATTAGCCATCTTTTTATTTTATTTGATCATTCAATGATCCAAAGTGAGCAATGATGATTTACATAGATAATTCGAGACATACAAATACATACAGTACATAATAAGATTTCAAACATTAAAACTTCTAATACGAATAAGTCCAACATTAAACCATTGACTAGGAGGAAAAAAATAGTGGAATCGCAAATTGGTTGCAATCCTGTCATAATGGACATCCAGGGTCGATGCTTAGAAAAACAAATAAACAAATGGTTTAATATTAAATCTCAAATATTAATGGTAATGGTAATGGTGATTATAAAACTATTCAAGGACAAACCAAATATTTTTTTATAGAATAATGAACAATAGTTTTCGAATGTTTGACTAAGTAGCAGTTACTTCTTTTTACTTATCGTTTAAACACTTATTTATTTTATTTAGTTGGATTTTCTTTACTTAATCTTCAGGTGTATTGGTTAATAACTATTTAAAGAGTTATCCTAAGCCTGAACTTATCATAATCAGTTTTGACGACATGTTGTTTCATTTATCAAGTGTTTAATATGTTTTCCAAAATTAAATTTCAATTTGACCAGAAGTAAGATGGAGAAATAATCCTTATCTTAGTAAAACTGTTTACTAAGTTGAGGATTATTACTCAGTAAAACTGTTTACCAAGTTTTGTATTATCACTCCGGTTTACTTCTGGTTACTAGTAAATTGGAATATTTCTTTATTGATACAGGTTGTATAACCAACCTATATCATTTTATACCCTATGATATGTCAATAAAGATGGCATGGCGCCTTTTCGTCGATTACAACAATTTTCTAGGGTTCTCGTGTGACTTAACTAATTTTTAAAAAAAATTGCCAATGCAAATGGTGACATTTTCAAATGGTTAATAAAACTTCAGTAAGTAGTGTTTTCATAACTTTCATTAAAAGAGAGGCAATATATATAAAACCAATCTTAGATCAATACAGGCTACATCTTTCTCTTCTGTACATTTGCTTTGATAAACACAACTATTTATAAGAATTAATTTTCATCTATTAAAGTATATGTGTTATCCAACAGGTCTCTGATTTAATGTAAGGCAATATATGTGTTCACTATAGAGATTTAATGTAAGGCAGTATATATTTTCGCTATAGAAAAGAGAACATATTTGTAGCAACAAAACCAAAACGACTTTTAACTTCAATTTATAATTATTGCAGACCTACTCTGGACTCTTCTGTGTTGTCATCAATCCATACAGATGGCTATCAATCTACACAGACAGCATCATACAAAAATTCAAAGGCAAGAGGAGGACCGAAATGCCACCTCATCTTTTCTCTGTAGCTGACAACGCTTACCAATTCATGTTGCAAGGTATGTCTCATTTTTTTTTTGGGGGTGCTAAGCTCAATATTTTTATGGAACAATTCACAAGGACTTTTGTTCTGGTGGAAAGTACTGTGTTGACATCCGATACCACGCGGAAAATATGAATGTTTGTACAAAACTATACATATGTTAAATATTTACGCACAGAATTTAAACTGCTGCCAAACTGAATGTTAAACAATTGGGAGATTTAGAGATAAACGATACAATAAAACAGATTTCCAATTTGTATTAAGAGATAAAAGCTCAATTCAAAGACATTAAAAATCCGTAAATTGCAACAAGAAAAACTTGTACTGTTGATTTTCATTTGGAATTATTGCAAATTGTTGCTTAAAATATTTTTCGATGCGCTGTATCATTTTCTCTTCTTTCTAAAATTGTTTGTTATTATTTCAGATCGAGAAAATCAATCCATGTTGATTACGTAAGTATAATATTGGCACTGTTTTAATATCATATTTTAAGTGCGCTTATAATAGAGGGTCTGGATGGGGCTTACAGAATAGGATACAACGGGTCAAAAGTTCTCTTATAAGGGTAAATAAATAAAAAGGATGGAGAAACACAGAAAAAAAATAGAGAATAATGGGGTGCTGGAATATAAAGAATAGAGAATAATGGGCAAAAAAATAAAGAATAGAGAAAAATTATCTAAATTTTGTTTTAAAAGAATACAGAAATGAAGGACCCCCATTCAGACTATCTTAATGGTACAAAACAGACATCAGCACAAACAAAAGTATTTTTTCTCGTGGTATGATTGTTGTAAATCATACCAGAAGTCCATTCAATGTCCATTCAATGGACTTCTGTTCATACTTAATGTTAATTTGATAAGTGTTTAATATTCCATTAAAAGAGCCTAAGTCTCTTCTAGGAGCATATAAATCAATATTGGCATCAGGTCTAAGTGAAATTCAAAATAATATATTTCACTTTACAAAAATTCTCAGTGAGTTACCCTTATTGACTGATGTAATCTTGAGTTTTGTCTTGTTACCTTAAGTGGCGAATCTGGTGCCGGGAAAACAGAGAATACAAAGAAAGTCATTATGTATTTCGCACGAGTTGCTGCAAACATATATAAAGGAGACAAACATAGTGTGGAACAGCAAAAAGTCGTAAGTTAGTGTGCGTCTCAAACGCTATGGTTTTGATTGACCACTTTCATATGGTTTATAGTGAAATGTTTTGGCATTTTAAATGGGGTTAAAAATAAACAGCAGTCTTGACAGTTCTTTAGTGGTATTTCAAAATCAGGCAACAGAGACTCACGCATAAACCCCAACGTAAAATAGTAGTAGCCTTATTATTATTCATTTATAAATTGTGTTATTCAGTGGCGAATCTGGAGCTGGTAAGACAGAAAACACGAAAAAAGTAATCATGTATTTTGCCAAAGTTGCTGCTTCACTTGGCAAAAAGGACAAGGATGACGAGCCTTTACCAGCGGACGGAAAAAAGAAGGTTGTACAGGATTGTTTCCCCCTGTGTGAAAGCATGATAGTTTTACTCAGCTGTAGCTGTAATGAAACTGTTGTGTTCAGTTCTGTAATTGTTATCAAAGATAAAGCTTTATGCTTTCCTTTCCATAACAACAGACGCAGAGCTAAAGATGACACTGTTTTGTTATTTAAGCTGCGGTCCCCTCAAATTATCTTTCTGTAAAGATTTAATTTTCCTCTACACTACCACACCTGCATGTATTCACACCATTTTTCCCAATTTTAGTGTTCCATATTCAATCATAGACTCATTTTTTTTCTTATTGATTTCAATCCTAGCATGTTAATCCTGTTTTGGGATTACACCTCTAGTGTCGACATACGTCATGCTGTCACACTGAACAGTTTGAGTGTGTGAAGAGAAACATTTTAGAAATTTAATTATACATAAAAAAAAGTCTAAATACTTCACAGCCTAGGTTTAATTTCTAATATTGTAGCAATAGGAGTAATGATTAATAAAATACTATAGTCTTTAGTATGAAAACAATCACCGCAGAAGTATAATTCCTAATCAACGAAATTATCATTGTTTTCCCTTTAAAAATATATCTAATTCTGTGAATATCAGTTCACAACTGGAACTACTTTTCACCGCTGCAAGGAACTTGCTGCATTCACTGATATTGAATTGCACAACTGTGGTGATTACTCCGACAGAACTGCACTTTTTTTAGTGTCACAATTTGTTGAAATCTCTTTATGGAACTTCGCTTTCACGAAATGTATAGTGAACTGCATGTTACGATTTATTTTATTTTAAAGTTAAATCTGTTTCTCACACTTTATCAATTAGAAATTTGCAATAATTTGTTTATATTTATTGAGTCAACTTAAACTTTCCAAATCATTTTATACGGGAAACATTTATAATGTGAATGAAAGCTTGTTTTATAGAAAATTTTTGATTTTTGAGTAAATATGTATATATATGTAAACAGCTAAAGGATCAGAGGAATAATTTACAATCGTATGTTATGGCAATTATTGTATTAATAACATGCGTTTTTCTTTTCTTTTTTCCCTTTCCCTTTCCCCTAAACCTAACATACAGGGTTCACTAGAAGATCAGATTATTCAGGCCAATCCTGTACTTGAAGCTTATGGTAACGCTAAGACCATGCGTAACAATAACTCGTCAAGATTCGTAAGTACGGAGCTTCAGTGCTCAACCGTGTGATTCTGACCTTCTTGAAACACTACCCTATGCACTTACCCCTACTTTCACCTGCGTGATACTTTGTAGTGATATTTTGTAGTATATGTATACACTTTAAAAAAAATCTCCTGGACATATATAGACCCTTTTCTGATAACATGCAGGCTAACATTGAGTAGAAACATGCTTCATTTTCTAGTAAAGATTTGACATCATTGATCGTTTTTAGGAAAATGTAGCATTTTACAACTAAGGCAGCTTCTGTTACCATGTTGGTCATAAAAGGGTATATAAGTGATATTGTTTTAAAATATAAAAGAATACTCACGAATTTTGCATTTAAACTTATCATATATCAGATCGTCACAGATTTTTTTAAAGTGTTCATATATAAATAATACTGGAAATTGTTTCAACAGTCCAACGGAGGTTGAATGAATTTCCAATTCTTTGAGAATGTGCTAGTTTAACCTGATTTTATACGTTTTAACCTTTCCCTTTTGTTGTTACCTTTGTCATGTTTAGGGTAACCTTGAGGATCAAATCATTCAAGCTAACCCTGTACTGGAAGCCTTTGGCAATGCCAAGACGGTGAGAAATAACAACTCGTCTAGATTTGTAAGTATTCCTGAAGAAAAAAAAACATGCATTTCGGATCTTCTGTTCAAGAATTAATATATTCGTGATTTTTTTTCAAACTAAGTATAACTATGTTTAATGCATTTACACGGCGATTAACCTGTGGTGTAAACACAGTGAGCTAAGCGAGTATGCAGCAAATGCTGAGAAAAACTGATAAATAAGAAAACAACATTGAGGATATTCTGGACCGGCTTGGTTGTGAAAAAATGATGGTTTTGGTGTTACTGGACATATGTGATTCACCGAAAGGTCATATTCAAAAGATAATCTGGCATGACATAGCAACGACAATACGAAACCAGGGTCTCTGGTTTGTAGTGTGTTCTCCCGTGTGATTGTTTGAAACCCTAGATTTTAACCACAATGATCAAATTTTATAGAGTATCTCTTTTTAAAAACACAAATGTATGTACAGGTTTGACACAATCTTCTTCATGGCCAAAATGCACAAGTTATTTACATTCATCAATTTCATGCTAAAAAATAAATTTGGTTCGATTCTGAGAAATCCCAGATACCTTATTTTACTGAAATGGAAAAAAAGAATAATAATATTATTACCTTTACTCTACCTGGCAAATAAGAAATCGCTACTCTATCATACAAGGGCTGTGTTGAACCTGATATATATAGTAGTATAGATTGTTTTCACCTTACATTTGATCACTTTGCATGCACTATTCCACCTTTCTTTACCAATACTATAATCTTGTACATAATGGATATTTCTTGTAAATATAATGTTATATATTATTAGTTGATTTTACTACTTAATTTAAGTAAATGCTTTAGTAAAATTAACAACGTACTGGATCAGATTTATGATATCAGTAAAACAGGAGTTATAACTCCCGTCTTTTTTTTCAGGATGAACATTTTCATTTGCAACTGCTACACTGTATTCATTCAATTTTTCAGGGAAAATTTATCCGTATTCATTTTGGACCTACAGGCAAAATCGCTGGTGCTGACATTGAAACATGTAAGTTTTTTTTACATTTTCACGTTAAATTTGCAACTGATCCATATCACAGCAAAGACAGTTTCAATGCATTGGAACACGTTTTTAAATGGTGACCAAAAAAATATTAATGGAAATTTTTTTGTTATTTCTGTACTCCTGTTAGTTTCCTTTTAAAAATGTATAATATTGACATGATCTCTGTTTTCCAGATTTGTTAGAGAAGTCTCGTGTAACTTTCCAACAGTCTGCCGAGAGAGATTACCACATCTTCTACATGTTGCTGTCTAATGCCTATCCCAAGTACCATGGTAGGTGATTCGAAAACGTTACTAAACTATTTTGTGAGCTTCGATTTCTCGACTTTCAGAAAAAAAGTTTTATTTGTTTTGTTTTTCGGCATCAATGTTCAAAGGTCGAGAAATCGGAGTTAAAAGTTTGAACCAGTTTTCACCTTTTTCCATTATGGAGTTTTCCTTACCTTGAACACCTTTATTTATTTTACAATGCAAACCAGAGTGAATTCCTTAGTAATCCATAAATACCTATATGGACAAATAGTGTTTTGTATTTTTTACCTGTTTGATACCCAAAATAACAGATGCCAAGTAAGTATACCATGAGAGTGAAACCTTGACAATATTTTACAAATAATTGCATGTGATTTACCCTGAAAATCAAATTTACAATATTTACCATATACCATTAACATCAACCAGTTTGTATTATACCTTCCTCATAAGTGTTTTATGATGTAGTGCCAATAGTGACTTTTTTGGACCACCATATGGATTACCCTTACCAACCACTTCCATTGCTGAGGGTTTATACTCTAAGCTAATGGCAGTGGCCCTTTACCTTAGTGTGATCTCTAACCATGTCCCTTTTATTAACCAATTCTTTCAGAAATGATGCTGCTCACACCTGACCCCGCATTGTTCTCCTTCATTAACCAAGGAGCTCTTACCGTGGATGGTATTGATGACGTTGAGGAAATGAAAATCGCCGACGTGAGTAAACTGTTCCAATGAGCCAGGAACGACAGAAGTTTTTTTTTTTTTTTTTAATTTGATATGATAAAAAATGCTCCTCAGAAAATTGCTTTTATTTGTAAGTAAAAAAGAACTAAGAAAAATCAGTTCTAACATCATGGCTGTTTTTTAGCGGTATGATTATAATATTTTTAAGGGAATCGGTCAGAAATAATAATATTTTTGGCTTAGTATATTTCTAGGATTTTAATTGGATAACGCACGTCGTTACAAAACCCATAGCCCCTGGGTGTTGCTAACCCATATACCCGGACGTTGCTATCCATTACCCCGGGGGACGTCACGCGCGTTTTCCTTAGTTCCATGGTTGTTCTTTGTGAAATATAACGTGAGGGTACCCAAATTGCACCTATTTTGACAGTTTTTTCACCTAGGTTTTTTAACGATCCAGACAAAAGTAACCATTTTGTGTTTATTTTGTAGATGTATCCTTTTTTACTGTATAGTTACACCAATTTAATTTTGAATCTATAGTGAATCATAGAAAAATGGGTTTGAACCGACCTCCAAACGATCCATGATTCTGTAATGAGGAGTACCAAAATTGCAACCATGCTTTAATTCACATCCTTAAAAATCGAATAATAGTTGTTTTGTTTTATTTCTTCAAATATTTAGAACAATTTGACATTAGTCCATGCTTAGTATTCATTTTTTAAGAAATAGATGCTTGTAACATATTTTATTTGCTCATTTTTAAAAGATGACTTTTTGTGAACGTCGCATGGCGACGTTCAGTAGATTTTACTTTTTGCAGTGTGCTTCATCTGTTCAAATATATACTGTGAACGTTTTTTGTATATTTGAATATAGTAAGCCTATGTTGAAAGACGTCTATAATGTCAAATCATAAACACAAATTATTTAGTCTCAAAGAAAACTTGTAAGATTTTTGCAGCTATTTTTGTTGCATAGGTGCAATTTGGGTACTCGGTGCAATTTGGGTACTGTGACGTTAGAATTCTGTAGATTATTCATGATGTCTGTAATTAAATATTTAAACCACTTACGATTTCATCTTATTTTGTCGATCATTTGCACTCATTTTAGTAAATGCATCACTTGGCGTCCACATTGTCTATGAATGGGACTACTGACCTAGCTATGCAAATGACCCACGTTGACGTCACACCGTCTATGATGTAACTCTCACAACATTGAGCGCCAAATTCGACCCACTCCAGTTTCTACGTCTCCGTATTAAAAACGTCTTATATTTGACTATCTGTAGGGTTCTACCAAAGGTAGTACCCTACACCCCGTAAAAGATATGTCAAATTTTCAAATTTCAATAAAAGATTTTTAGAAAATGAAAAAAACGTTGCTTTCACGTTACACTTTGTGGTTGAATTTCTCTAAAAATCGAGAGATTTGGACTAAGACCGGGGATAAATTCGTTATCTACGTTCATATCCGTAGATAACTTATAATATTTTTGAGTGATTTGCATAAATTTAAAGAAAGCTAAGGTACTGCTGCAATATTATTCGCATCTATTTTGAAAAATACTAAATGTAAAACACTGAAATGAGGAGCAAAAACGTACCGTTATATATTTGTCTTTTATTTTATTGTACCATTTAGAGCTATTTTCATAATGCTTGTAGTTTAAAGGTTAGGTTGGCTTGCTTGCTTTGTTTGTATAAATGTTTTGCTCAAGCATTGTTATTAAGATTGACATCTGCAATCAATAGATAGGCGGGGCTTCAGCTTGTATACATTATACTTAAATGTTATTGGATGTTAAGTATAATGCAGAGTATAATGTAAACAAGCTGAAGCCCCGCCTATCTATTGATTGCAGATGTCAATCTTAATTACAATGCTTGAGCAAACATTTATACAAACAAAGCAAGCAAGCCAACCAAACCTTTAAACTACAAGCATTAGGAAAATAGCTCTAAATGCTGTTATATATTTGTCTAGTATGCTATCGTACCATATAAATGTACTGTTCTATATTTGTCTATTATTTTATCGTACCATTTAAGTATACTGTTCTATATTTTTCTATTATTTTATCGTACAGTTCAAATAACTATTCTATAGTTTTCTGTTATTTTATCGTACCACTTATGTAAACTCTTATATATTTGTATACTTTTCTATCGTACCATTTATCAAACAATACACGGAGAGACATAATTGAGTTATAACTGTATGCTATACCTTGTAGTAATACCATGTACTTCATATACCTTTCAGTCTTCCTTTGACATCTTGGGCTTCACATACGAAGAGAAGACCAGTTTATATAAGTGTACTGCATCTGTCATGCACATGGGAGAGATGAAATTCAAACAAAGACCCCGAGAGGAACAAGCTGAAGCCGATGGAACTGCCGGTATATATGTTTGCATGCATTCCCTTTTTTTTGTTTGGTATATATAAACTGTTATCTTATGTGCTATCTTAATGCCTTTTTTACTTGGATTTTTTTTTTTTTTTTTGTAAATAGTAGATCTTTTGTAATTTTTATTTATAATGTAGAGATTGACGTATTGTATTACATAATGTTGACATATAGATGTCTGTTGGTAATGTTTTTCCGTTGCCGTCTCATTGACGTATACCCCACGTATCCCTTATCTATATCTAAATCCCTATTTTTATATTTCCAAATTTTAAGGTTGAATAAAAACCTAGACACCTCTTCAGTAAAGTGTTCGTTAATATATTACGGATACACTTTTCAGTACTGACATCTTATATTTTACAGATGCTGAAAAGGCTGCATTCTTGCTTGGTGTCAATTCCAATGATTTGTTGAAATCCCTGCTTAAACCTAAGATCAAAGTTGGTGCAGAGGTTGTCACTCAAGGCCGTACTAAAGAACAGGTAGGAATTACGTATAGTATTTGTACTTTTAAATAATACTACGATGATAAGGTTAATTGGGTATAGAAGGCATTAATATTTTTATCTTTTTAAATTAAATTGTCGTCTCACATTCAAAACGTACAAAAGCCCATTTTAGACGTACAAAAGCCCTTTTTAGACGTACAAAACCCTTTCAACAACGCTTGCCGAGTAGTGTCTCTTTGACTATGCTGGATGTTTTATTACACATGCAGTTACGTCCGATTGCGAACGTCAGCTTAAAAATTCATGTGACATACAAGTGGAAGGTTTTAAAATGCATTGACATTCACTGAAAAATCACTTATTTTACCAATGTTGATCGTTTGAACAGATCTTAAATGATTAATATATAATACGAACTTTTATTTAATCAACATTTAGATCTGCATGTATATTTTTTATTTCCTATTTTTAAATATTGCATAAAATTACAAAACATTTCTTTTAGGTTCTGTATTCCGTCAGTGCCATGGCTAAATCTTTGTATGACCGTATGTTCAAATGGTTGGTAACGAGAGTAAACCAAACCCTTGACACCAAGAATAAAAGAAACTATTTCATTGGTGTACTGGATATTGCTGGCTTTGAGATTTTCAATGTAAGTAAAGTATCTTTTCTTATTTTACAAACTATAGCTCACTGCTTTTGAAATCATAGCAGGTTATTTATTGGTAGATAATGCAGGACTGAAACAAAGCATTTATGAAATGAGTCATGAAAGCGCACAGTTTCGTTTGTGTGTGTACTATAACTATAAAATTTTTGACACATTGAGTAATTCAAAATAAGAGTATGGTCATTCACGTGAACGATTTTAATTAAATTGTTCTAATTATTGATAAATTTTGAAACCAAGTTCCAAGATATTTCTTATTTTGTATATTTTAGTACAACACCTTTGAACAATTGTGTATCAACTATACTAACGAGAGATTACAACAGTTCTTCAACCATCATATGTTCATTCTGGAACAAGAAGAATACAAGAAAGAGGGAATCCAATGGGAGTTTATCGATTTTGGTATGGATTTGCAAGCCTGTATTGATTTGATCGAAAAGGTAATTGATATTTACTTGAAATAATTGGTCTCGATTTAAAAATTGACAATTTAACTTTCTTGAAGTTGACACCCCTATTATATTGATATTGTTGTAAAGTTACAATTTAACACGTGGGTCCTGAAAAGATGTAAAGTAGAAAACACATTTCAATATCTTTCTTGAATTAAACAGAAATTATTTGGCAATATTTTAAAAAAGATATGAGTATTGATTTTCATAGCAGATATTGATAAGAAATTTCTTATGAACAAGTGTTATCTGTGAGTTAATGTTTTCATATACTAGTATGCCTTGTTTTGTTTTCTGTTGCGTTAAAGTTTTAAAATTTCAATATTCTATTATGTACAAAAACATGGAATGATAACACCATTTTGCATAACATCATTGTTTTTCTTTTCAGCCCATGGGTATCCTTTCCATTCTTGAAGAAGAATGCATGTTCCCTAAAGCTGACGACAAGTCGTTTAAAGATAAATTGTTTGCCAACCACTTGGGGAAATCACCTAACTTTGGTAAACCTGGAAATGCATCCAAAGGAAAGGGACAGTCTGATTTTGAGCTCCATCATTATGCTGGAATTGTAAGATTTTTTGTCACGTTCAGATGTTTTTTTCGATTAGCAATTATTGACACAAAGTTCTCTGTATTTTCAGCGTTGTCAATAAATTTTCTCCAAATTTTAGATCATTTTCAGTCTATGTCCTATATGGAAAAGCTATTTCAGTTCTGTACGTTTCACGCATACAATATAATCTTGAAATCACTACAATTAAAAAAATGTGCTGCATCAGTTTGTCAATTTCTTTCATTCATAACTGAAATTGATTGTTTAAAGTAAAATTTTCGATTTTTGAAGACCGTGTTATATCTTTAAACAGGTGCCATACAGTACTGTTGGTTGGCTAGAAAAGAACAAAGATCCCATTAATGAAACAGTCGTCGAACTTCTGTCTCATTCAAAGGAACACTTAGTCCAAACTCTCTTTGCTCAAAATAAAGAAGCAGGTAATTACTAAATTTTTTAGAACATGCAGTAAGGACAAAATCCGAACGGAAATATACAATCAACATCTCCGCTTTAATTGTTAGAGAGTTCAACTTTTCTGTTACACAGATGGTCAAAAATATAGTCTAAAAAACTCATTAAAGATACCAGGCTTATAATTTTGTACGCCAGACGCTAATTTAAAAGAAGGCTTTAGATCGAATTATTGAAAAAAATATTTCGTCTTTCAAAAGCTTAAACTAGCAGAATTTAATCTGAAAATAAATCTTTTTTTTTATTTCTTATACTTCAGAGACCACAGGAACACACAAAAAGAGGAAGTCTAGTGCTTTCCAGACTATTTCAGCTGTTCATAAAGTACGTATTTGTTTAAAGCACCTTTACTATATATACGATTTCTATAGTTATATCTATTTAAGAAATAATTCTTTCATGCCATGCTTTATGCTCATTTTAACATGGGTAGGCATTATATTTGTCAATATCTTTATACCGAGCGTTAGCGAGGTGTAAAATATTGACAAATAGTAGAATAGTCTTTCAAATATATTCATATTGAACTTGCCGATTAAACAAGCAAAGGCAAAACAAATATCGCTGCAAAATATTTAGGAAATTTTATATTGATCAGGAAAATATAACTCGTTTAAGATAGGTGATTAAAACATCAACCTAAACTATATTTTATCTTATTTTCAGGAGTCTCTGAACAAGTTGATGAAGAACTTATACAGCACCCATCCACATTTCGTTAGATGTATCATTCCTAACGAATTGAAACAACCAGGTTTGATTGATGCCCACCTTGTCCTTAACCAGCTCCAATGTAACGGTGTATTGGAAGGAATCCGTATCTGTCGTAAAGGATTCCCTAACAGGATTATCTATTCAGAATTCAAACAGAGGTAATCATTATGTTGGAAATGTATTGTTTTACTGTCTTCAAGAAATGAATTGCATGCGTACAATTGGTCTCAATGTTTAGATTACCATTTCCAAAACGTCAGACCTAATTTGAATGTATTAAATCTGTATTCTGAAATGGCAATATTTCTTATTTAATCGCTGTTTGATTTTACATTCTTTTCTTTTTGTTTATAAATGATTTAATGTTTTGACTTGATTCTAGGTAAACATATACTTCTGACACCTGTGTGATCCTATTTCTATTCTTGATTATACAGATACTCCATTTTGGCTCCAAATGCAATCCCACAAGGTTTCACTGATGGCAAACAGGTTACTGAGAAAGTTTTACTGGCTCTCCAACTTGATCCAGCAGAATACAGATTAGGAACCACCAAAGTATTCTTCAAGGCTGGTGTGCTTGGTATGCTGGAGGATATGAGAGATGAGCGTCTTTCAAAGATCATCTCCATGTTCCAGGCTCACATCAGAGGTTACCTTATCAGAAAGGCATACAAAAAACTACAAGACCAGAGGTATGCTAAAGCCATAATTTTTATGATCAGACTAATGTTGACTGCTTCTTCTTTTCTGTTTCTATGTTGGTGAATTGCGAAATATTTCTTTTCCCATCAGAGAGATGTTTGTTGCTTCGTAAATTTGTTTTGAGCTTTCGGTAAATTTTGAGATATTCATAAATATTTAGATCTATAAGGTGAAATGCTCAAACCATTCCACTAATATCCCGTATTTGTTATTTTAGAGTTGGCTTATCCGTTATTCAGCGTAACATCAGAAAATGGCTGATTCTTAGAAATTGGCAATGGTGGAAACTGTACATCAAAGTTAAACCACTGCTGAATATTGCTAGAGCAGAGGAAGAAATGAAAAAGAAAATTGAAGAGATGGGCAAATTAAGAGAAGACTTAGCTAAATGTGAACGTCTGAAGAAAGAACTGGAGGTTCAAAATGTCACCTTGCTGGAACAGAAGAATGACCTGTACCTACAACTTCAAACAGAACAAGATGCCGTGGCTGACTTGGAAGAAAGAGTTGAAAAACTTGTCACACAGAAAGCAGACTTTGAGAGTCAGATTAAGGAAATGGAAGAACGCCTTCTTGATGAAGAAGATGCAGCAGCTGAATTAGAAGTAATTAAAAGAAAAATGGAGGGTGAAAATGATGAACTCAAGAAAGACATTGAAGATCTTGAAAACTCTCTTGCTAAGGTAGTGTATATTTTAAGTTGGATGTATCATTATGCAGAATTTTATTGAACAAAATCATAAAACGGCATGCATGTAAAATGTTTTTCTTAGACATTGAATATTTTAGATCAGGATTTATAAAATGTAAAATTGGGGTAAAAACCACTTTTCAGTACTGTCATATCTCATAATTGATCAGTCTTCAGTTTTCTCTCTACTGTTTTGAAGACAGTTGCTTATCTTTAGTTGTTTTCGCCATGGTTTTATTGGTTTTTCTGTGACATGATTTTTCATTGTCCATCTTCTGCGTCATTTTTTAACGAAAGTTTTAATTATTACAGTCTGAACAAGAAAAGACTACCAAAGATAACCAAATTAAAACACTCCAAGATGAGATGGCACAACAAGACGATATTATGGCTAAGCTCAACAGAGACAAGAAGGGTATGGATGAAGACCACAAGAGGACTCTTGATGCTCTGCAGAAGGAGGAAGACAAAGTCAATCATCTATCAAAACTAAAACAAAAACTCGAATCTACTCTTGATGAGGTAATACAAAACTATCTAGTTTAAATTGTAGAAAAAAACTAATACTAATATATGTATACAAAAATATGAATATATTTTAATTGTTGAAATGGATAAAAAAATATACTAAGTTTGAATACTTCTTTTAATAGAAAATAAATACTTTTAAGTTTAGTTGTTAAGCATTGCTATTCTGGGAATTTCATGTGACGTGTTAATATAAATCAATCTTGTTTTTTGTAATAAAGATTTGTTCCTGAAAGTTGGTAGACAGTGCTATCATATAATGATTTTTTACTTCAACAGGAAAATTTAAATTAACACTGCTTAAAAGACTTTCGAAAATACAAATATATAATGAAAATTATATATAGCTCCTCTCCTGAGAACATGTTTAGTTATCCAATAACAACTCCAAAGTGGTATCTTTTTTTAGTTTCAGTTTTTTGTTAATGTTCTTATGGTCATATATATAAAGATGTCCTATTAAACATTATGAGGGTCGATAATCTGGGTTATCACAACCAATTTATTTTTCTTCATATTAAAAGTTGTCAATATATGTGTGTTAGATGGTCTTCAAAAGATATACAAATATTGGGATATTGAAATGAAAATAATACTAATAATTGTAAATCGATAGTGGCGTTCATAAAGATGACGTTTTGAAGTGTTGTTTTTGCCATTTTAGCTCGAAGACGGTTTGGAACGCGAAAAGAAGGTCCGTGGAGATGTTGAAAAGGCCAAACGCAAAGTAGAACAAGATTTGAAAGCCACACAAGAAGCCGTTGAAGACTTAGAACGTGTAAAGAGAGGATTAGAGGATGCTAACAGAAAGTATGTACCATAAAATAAATTAACAAGAGTTCCAAGTGGTGAAGTTGAAATCATCCTTTCGAAAATTTTACGGACCCCATCACGAGTTGGTTGACCGTTATGAAATATCTGTTTCACAGATGACGACGGATATGTCCCTATCGTCGTTACCACAAATCCCGCCCTCCTTTTACCCGAATGTGACCTACCGAATTAGACCGGGTTTGTACTTACTTGAGCAACATGACGGGTGCCCCATGTGGAGCAGGATCGGCCAACCCTTCCGGAGCACCTGAGATCATTCCCGGTTTTTAGTGGGGTTCGTTTTACTCAGTCTTAGTTTTCTATGTTTTGTTTTGTATACTGCTGTTTGCCTTTTGGTCTTTTTTTGCCATGGGGTTGTCAGTTTATTTTTGACTGATGAGTTTGGATGTCCCTTTGGTATCTTTCGCCTCTCTTTTACGAACAGAAAGTATGTACCATGAAATAATTTAATACTAACAGAAAGTATGTATCATAAAATCAATTAACACAATTATATTTCGACAGTTATATTAATGATTGGATACAATTGCACTCCAATTTACTACATAAAGACATTACAGGTATACAAATAAATTTTGTTTGTAGGAAAGATGCCGAAATGGCTGGTTTGAACGCTCGTTTGGAAGATGATCAAAGTTTAATTGCTCAGCTCCAGAGAAAGATTAAAGAACTTATGGTAAGAACATTTCAAGTGTAGCTATCAAACTTTTTGTTGTTTTAAACTATTTTTGTAATGGCTATTTTGCATGTGTGTGAATTCGTTGTGAGCTGCTATATGATAGAACAAGGCGAGTTTGGAAAATCTCATAAATTGTCAGCATTGTGTTACTCAATGAAAACTGTCTATATCCATAAACACTGAAAGATCCCTCTTTTTAAATCCGATATCATTTGATCACGATCGGTATGTCCATTACTTGTACACTGTTTGAACGTCTGGTCGAGTATTATATTTGTACCTAAAACGCCTGTTGATTTTCAAAAATAGTTTATGATTAATTGCAATGGTAAATATTTGTGAATTTAGGCAACATGATAAAAGTAATATGCACATACATCAGAATTCTTTCTGCATGTTTATACACTTAAAAGCGTGTATGCAAGGGGAAAAACAATAGTCATCAAAATTATTCTAGGTAATTGTCAGAAATAGTATGTATCGTGACAAAGCAAATTCCTAACAGTCTAGTATACCAGACTTCAAGAATATCATAACGTTAATCAGGCGTAGAATCATAACTATCAATCAATGAAGAAGGAGGAGGGATCTTATCTTGGTTGCTATAAAAGGAGAACACGTACCTAGCAGTAACACGAGAACATTCCTCTTTGAGGTACAGAAGGGGTGGTATTTATGCATTTGTGAGCACTTCCTGGTTAACCAATATCTTCCGCACACACATTCATGAACTGACATGACCCCTCTATATAAGACATGTGTGGGTTATACATTGTTGTTTAATCTATCATCTAGATGCTTCACGTGGTTGTCATGGAAATGACATTGAGGTATTATCAATAGCTTCCGCATACACCTTTAAAGGTCGATGCCAAGTTAATGATAGGTAGTTAGTGTGCTGATACAAAAGTCGTTCATTGTTCTTTCGGACTTAGCAGTGTGTTGTTTTGGAGGTTTTTGATACAATTGGGTATAGAGCCGGAGGGTTGCCTTGAGTTGCAACTTCAATCAATTTAGTTTTAGTTAGACATAGTATGTCTGATACTAAAATCACTGTAACATCCACAGTATCTACAGAAGAAAAACCAGTTGTAGCCAAGGAAGAATCAGCCAAAGTAGAGAGGATCCCAACACCAGACATCATCTCCGCGCCACCGGCCCCTGTGGCTGCCAAGGTGACGACGGTGACAGAGAAAGCAACATCTCAAGCTTCAAGCTCACAACTATCTCCCAAAATGAGCTCCTCTCAAACCACCACAAGAACAACAAGAACTTCAGTAGGTAGAAGTTCTGACTATGAATCTACAATTGGACAATTGACTAGGGATTATCGAGGCACCAGTCCGGCTGTGTTGGAAGGCATTGCGTCACATCCTATTCTCTATTCGAAGACTTTTGATTCAAAAATAGGTCGTCAGAAACTTAGTGCAAGGAGTAAAAAAATTCTGCGCGATACATCGGATTTAGCTATTGTGGCCCCAGGATTGAAGAATCTGTTAGAAGTAGGATATAATTTAATTGTGTTGCTTCAAAGCTCAAAGTTGCTTTTGTGTTGTGTTGGCTTAAGCTGGTTTGGTACTGAATGTTCAACAATTCAAGGTAAAGCAATCATGTTGCATGTATTCCAATTTTGCAGGTTCATAGCTATAGGTTATAACTAAGATTTATACAATCATGGCTATTTTACTGGTGAAAATCCTTAAACTTTCTAACATAGAACTTCATATTATTCGCCTTCTTTTGACTACGGAAATAACGCAAAAGGTATTAAAACCATTCCAAATATTAACGTTAATATCTTGAATTAAGATTATGCTTAAATTTACGTGTTACCTGCACGGCTTTCAAATTTTTTGTAACGTTTCTTCATATTTATGCATCCCTGGCTTTCAAATGTTCATTTTTGAGCGTTACTGATGAAGGTAAATTCAGTCAAGCGCTTCGGACGAACGAAATTTATAAAGTGCAATTTTCATTTTGTAACATTTGCAGTTTGGTGGTAAATATTAATCAATTCTAAATAACTTATCTTGTCAGACAATGTTTTGCAACAATTTTGAATGAGAAAAATATTTTATTTTGTTATAATACTGCTTTTGTTTTCAAGTAGCAAATTAAATTGCATACCATATATTGTATGTAGCTTTCAGCTTCTTTCATTTCATGCTTACTGAATGTTTATGTAGTGTGTGTTGTAATTGTTTAAACGTATGTATCTACGCAGATTCAGTAATAACAGAAAAAAAGGGGGATAGAAAATACTAAAAAAGAGGGGGGGCCAAAAACTCTTTGTCCATAGATCAAAGAAAAAACACCATGACCAACAGAAAAACGATCAAAAGACAAAGAAAAGTCCTAATAACACTAAATTAAAGGATGGGCAACACGAACACCGCCAAAACCCGAGGGTGAACTCAGGTGCTCAAGAAGGGTAAGCAGTTCCTGCTCTACTAGGGGCACCCATTGTGTTTCTCATGACAAGTAAGGTGTTAAGTTGCCTTCGGTGAGTCACAATCAAGAAAAAGAGAAAAACAAATTATACAAATGACTTAACACAATATTATTACACAAACGCACGCCATTTTAGACAATTGGAGCGTTTGGTTGACGTTTTTCTTTTTACAAATACCAAGTTCTTGATGAAATATTGTTTCAGAAGCAAAAAAATGATAACCCATAACATACAAAATTAATGTGGATTATATTTTCTTTCTAAGCTAAGTGCCAAATTCTTCCGTAGATATCATTTGCTATGTTTTTGGGTTGATGAAATTTGTATATGCTAGCTCTGCTAAGTATAATCATGCAAGTGGAACTTACTGCGTGTGAACTACACAACACGTCTTGAAAGGGATAGTTTTACAATAATACAAAACTGTGACGATCAACATAATTTCCATCTAAAAATAAATAATTTCATATTAATCCCCCCCCCCCCCCCCCCCCCCCCGGTTTTTTCCAAATAAAATATATGGATATGTAATATAATTAAAAAGGCTAATGTAATCAAGGTAAATGTTAATTGATACGTAACCATAATAGCAGAATAAATATTATTTTTTTAATTCACACATTATATAAATAGAAAGAAATTATATTTTGTGGTTAAATTCAGACCTTATGTTCCTTAATCCATTAAAAATATTAAGCTTTTTATTTATTTACATTATGTTTATAAATGCATACGAAACACAACAATTATTCAATAATAAACATAGTATTGGCAAATATTATCATTACAAACATATCAATCAACTAACAGAAACAAACAATACAATATTATTATGATTTTTGATACATGCAACAAACAGTAAATGTACAATGATATACATATTATCGACATTTAATATCATTACAGCCATACCAATTAAGTAACCGATACAGACAATACAACATAATTATTAATACCTGGGACTATTATACTAACAATATAGTACGTCTCAGTCCCAGTTAATACAGATATCAAACAATGATTATTTAATAATAAACATATTATCGACATATAATAACATTACAGGCATACCAATTAAGTAACAGATACGGACAAAACAATATGATTATTAATACATATAAATACCAATAATTATTCAATAACAAACATATTATCGACATATATTATCATTACACGCATATTAACCACTTAGCAGATTTACACAATACAACACGGATTATTAATACATATAACAAACAATAATTATTCAATAATAAACATACTATCGACATAAATTATCATTACAGGCATACCAATTAAGTAATATATACAGATAATACAACATGATTATGATTATCAATACATACTACAAACACTAATTGTTTCATAATAAACGTATTTATAAGAAGAAGAAGAAGGATATGTTATGGTTAACAAATGAAGCTTGTTTATATTTCCATCTTTCAAAAATATTTTGCTTACATTGATAAAAGTTGAAAAGTTCATTTAACAAATCGAGAGATGCAAAATTTGTCAGAAGTGAAACTCAATCCTGTAAATTTTATCTACAAACTAATCTAAGAATCATCTTAGAATCATCGAAATTCTTTTATCTTTAGAAAGTTAAGACTGCTGCGTTTCTCTGTGAATCAACCACTAATGACTCACGTCTGAAAAACTCTCTAAATTTTACAGACAATTGCACACTTATACATTCCTTCTAGAAAAATAGCTGGAATATTTATGTTCTTCCATTCTGCATATCATTAAACATCACTGGAATATTTTAGCTCTCATTCAAACTATGTCTGATACCATGTTATCTAAATTACAGGCCAGAATAGAAGAACTCGAGGAGGAACTGGAAGCAGAAAGAGCTGCCAGAACCAAGGTTTGTTCTTTTTTTAATAATTTTGAAAATGTTCATAAACAAATCTTCATTTCAGCAAATGCTCGTTTTGTTTATAAACATTAATTGTATCAATTGAAAAACAGTGCAGTTGTTAAAAAAGGTCAATAGTTTAGTAGATCATTATGTTATTGGGTATATAAAGTTTAGTTTTATATATTCTTGACAATCTATAATTTCCAGAATTAACCTTTAAATGTATTTATATCACAAGTTTAAGTACTCACCTTATTTTCAAAGGTTGACAAACAACGTGCGGAACTTGCTCGTGAATTGGAAGACCTGAGTGAAAGACTTGACGAAGCTGGCGGTGCTACAAGTGCACAGGTAAAGTGCTCATCATTCTTACATAACTCATTCTTTAAATTGTTTTCCATCTGTCTCTGCAACAGTTAAAAATCTTGTTAATTATAATACTTGGACTAAAAATATCCGGTCGGAAACATTTGTAATATTTATAAACTTAGTATGCTTGTTCTGGCAGTGTTTTCATAAGCACATGCAACAGAGAGTGTTTTGTGTTCTTGGTTATTTCACTGGAAACTTGTCGGTTAATGATAATCTTGTGTATCTATAGAGAACCTGCGATTAATATTTATTCGTTAATTTTAAAGCATTTTTTTGTAATAGAACTGCAAGTTTTTTCGCTCCCTCACTGGGATACGAACTCAGAAGTTATATATTTATATATATATACATATATTACAGCTTGAATTGAACAAAAAGAGAGAACAGGAACTTTTGAAATTACGCCGTGACTTGGAGGAATCCACTCTCCAACATGAGGCCCAAGTATCTTCCCTCCGTAAGAAACAACAAGACGCTGCTAATGAAATGGCTGACCAGATCGACCAACTTCAGAAGGCCAAATCCAAGTGAGTCACCATCCTATCAACTATTTATATTTTCAATGATGGTTTACCCTTTTCAAAATATATGCGTGAAGACTGTGGACCATGACCTATCAATATTACTGAAGACACGCCCGTTTTCGATATATCTTGACGTTTCCATGCTTTTAAAAGACAGCTGCTTTCACATTGTATATGTAGCATGACAATTCATTTTATTAATCTTAAAAGTAAAGTAAAATAAAGTAATCTTTATCTCAAGTCGGGTTTTTCATAATATATACAAATTAACATAGAACATGACCACGAAAAAGGAAGTGATGCTGATCATTCATTTTATTAATCTTAAAAGAAAGTAATGTTGTCCATTGATCAAAAAGAAAGTAAGGTTTGTCAGGCAATTGGTCCACAGATGTGAGCCTAGAATACCCTACACCTAGTTATATATACTTTATAGAATACTTAGTATACCTAGCAGTAACATTACTTAGTGTGTTAATAGAATTATCAATACTATAACCTGTGTTTTACCTATATATTACTTCATCCTAAACAATAAACACTTTCTTGACGTATTTGCCTACCCATATAATTTTTATTCCTGTGTGATTTTCCTCATGTGTGTTTTCCTTCCTCAATATAGAACTGAAAAAGAGAGGCAGCAATATAAGAGTGAATGTGATGATCTCCAGTCTCAACTTCAACACTTTAGTAAAAACAAGGTAATAAAGACATAGAATTTCATTGCTTTTAACCAGACTTTACCATTCAATAAATTGTTCATTTACAAATTTACAAAATGGAAAATATAAGGTTACAGAAATATCTTTAAAGAAACGATGTAAACATGAGTATTATAAATCTGATGAAAAGCATTTAAAAGTATTACTGGATTAATTCTGTGATAGGATTACATATTTTTTTGTGTGATAACAGGGTGTTTCAGAAAAGATGGCCAAATCACTTGAAAACACAATTGCTGAACTCCAACATAAATGCGATGAATCCAATAGGAACGTGAACGACTTGAATAGCCAGAAAGCCAAGATGCAGGCTGAAAATGCCAATATTGTCCAGCAGTTAGAGGACGTTGAACATCAGTGTAGTGCTATTACAAAGGAAAGAAATGCTATGCAAGCACAACTTGATGAAATGAGAGCATCCTTAGAGGAAGAAACCAGAGTAATTATTTTCAAGTTTTTGTTTTTCTGTTTAAACCAAATAATGTTCAGTAACAGGAGAATTTATAAAAACAAACTTGATTATCAGTATTTTAAAATCTTCTTTTCTCAAATCTTCTAGTTATTCTAGTTCAGTAAGACAACACTTTATTTTTACGTTTGAAATAATTCATCTTTTGCTTTGCCGTTAAGAAACTCCAGAACACTGTTATACATTGAAACTAAGAATTATGTGATGAAATTGCTTAAATTACACAGGCACGCCAGAAACTTCAGGGTGACATCAGGAATCTGAACTCAGATTTGGATAGCTTGAGGGAATCTAACGAGGAAGAGCAAGAGGCAAAGGCAGAACTCCAGCGTCTTTTGTCAAAGGCCAACAATGAGGCTGCACAATGGAGAGTCAAATATGAAAGTGAGGGAGCAAACAAAGCTGAGGAACTTGAAGAAGCCAGGTATGTTTTCTATTGAGACTAGAGACAAGAGGCTAGATATATTCTATTCAGCAATTGAGGCTAGAGACAAGAGGCTAGATATATTCTGTCCTTGGTAAAAAGAAAGCTTGGTATGTTTGTTTTACTCTGTGATAGAGGTTATATATATATATTGTTAATTGAACAAGTGTGGACACAGATCAGTGTGGATAGTATATTTGGATGTTTGACAGTGTTTTATGACAAAATTGTTCTCTGGTTTTTCCCCATAGGGTTCTATGTTGTGCACAGTGACAGCCAACCTGTACCAAACACTAAAATAGCAGCGTCTTTTATTTAATATTGAGTTTTAATGTTCAAGACTGTCATGGAGGAGACACTACTTTAAATCAGTGCCGACCGTTCATAGATTTTATTTAGCTAGACATTGCTTTTAATATCAAATCTACATTTTGTACATATTGGCCAGCCCAACGTACTATGAGTGCCTGTTAATTAAACAAGAGAGCCTTTATATGTTTCCTTACCCTGTTATGGAGGATATTTATTCCTTTTTTTTCTGCATACTATACCATGTATGCCGTCAAGGAGACTATATAAGTTTTCTGACAAAGAAATATTTGTTTTGTTTCTCTGCAAAGAGACCTGGTCACTTATTTTACAAAAGCGGATGTGGCATGTTCCGTTCGCTCCAAAGGGATGTTGTGTTTTCCAACGCTGTAGATCAGCTTAGGTGTGTTATGTTACTATCCAATACAGCAGGTGGTGAAGACCCAAGCATTGAAGTGTATACCGAAAATATATAGCAATTTATCTGAAACGCAAAAAATTTGCCAGTTTGTGATTTGCACACTGTTTTTTTTTCTGTTTTAGACCCTGAAATATTTGGTTTATACTGTTTACATTTCATTTGTAGTAATAAAGCTGCAAGATAAGAACCATGGGAATAAGAAAATATTCAATAAAAAATGGTTAAAATAAGGTTCAGCATTAGATTTATCTGATCTTAAAAAAAAATTAATTTTCAGACGTAAACTGCAAGCTAAACTGCAAGAGGCCGAACAGAACGCTGAAGCCGCAAATGCTAAAGTGAGCTCACTGGAAAAAGCAAAGAACAGGCTCCAAGGTGAACTTGAAGACTTAGGAATTGATGTCGAACGAGTAAGTATTCTCAGTGTCACTTTACTTATTGCTTCTGTAAACATCTTATAATTCAAGTAACATAAACCCAGAATATTTCTTGTTCCAAGGCTTTATTTTGGGATTCGTGTAATTTCTAACAACTGTGTATTGAGACTGTCAGTAATTCATATTCAAAAGGATGATTTTGGTGAACATAAAAATTTGATATTTAATTGCGAACTTTTTTATTGATATACATGTTTCTTGCTTTAAGGTCACCCCGGATTTTGGTTAGTTCGTGTGTTTTCATAACTTTTTCGTCGACTTAGGAGTTTTGAAGTATATACCGCCTCTGTTTTTAAGGCTGATTTATTGTTTTACTCTTTTAGGCCAATGCTAACGCTAATGCCCTTGAGAAGAAACAACGTGCTTTCGACAAAACCATCCAAGAATGGCAAGCAAAGGTTACTGACCTTCAGTCTGAACTTGAGAATGCACAAAAGGAAGCAAGAAGCTATTCTGCTGAACTTTTCAGATGTAAAGCTCAATATGAAGAATCTCAAGATTCAGTTGAGGCTCTGAGAAGAGAAAATAAGAACCTTGCTGGTAAGTCAAATATTAGATATGTTAAAACCTTGCTAGTAAGTCAAATATTAAATATGTTTGATCCTTGTTGGTAAGTCAAATATTAAATATGATTTAGTAAATGCAAGCTTTGTACGCTTTGCCGGTTTTATCAGAACATGAAAGTTTATTAGGCATTTACGATGTAATTATACGTTATCATTTTTTCCATTACGTTGACATGTTTACCACATTTAATTGTTTTATTGCAGAGGAAATCCACGAGCTTACAGAACAATTAAGCGAAGGTGGCCGAAGTGTTCATGAGGTCGAGAAAATCAAGAGACGTCTTGAGATGGAGAAAGAAGAACTTCAAGCTGCTTTGGAGGAAGCTGAATCTGCCTTGGAACAAGAAGAGGCTAAAGTTATGCGTGGACAACTTGAAATTTCTAATGTTCGAAGTGAGATTGAAAGGAGACTGCAAGAAAAAGATGAGGAATTTGAAAACACACGGTAAGTAATCTGCAATTAATAGTAAAAATATCATGATTCAAGATGGAAGCAAAATATTCAACATTGAAAAAGGGAAGGGAAAAATATAGGGATGCAGTGTTTTATATCTTTTATGTTAATGATTTAGCGTCACCAAGTATCACACCAAAACAAAATCACTTGCACGAAACGAAGCCATCCTAAATATCTTTTGTTTTAACTTTTAGTCGTAACCACCAAAGAGCTCTTGATTCCATGCAAGCAAGTCTTGAAGCTGAGGCAAAGGGCAAAACTGAAGCAATGAGGATCAAGAAAAAATTGGAACAAGACATAAACGAACTTGAAATCGCATTGGATTCTTCCAATCGTGCTAAGGCAGAACTTGAAAAGAACATCAAGAGATACCAACAACAAGTTTCAGTAAGTGTTTAAAATGGCTTATGCCTATCACAAATTGTGCCTGTCCCAAGTCAAGAAGCTGTTCAGTGGTTGTCTTTATAGTTATTCTAAATGATTTTAGTGTCATTTTCGGAAATCGTGTTGATGGAAGATCTTTGTTAGTCTTGATATTATACACAACTTTTAAGTTAGATTATCCCAAATCGCCTTTAATTTATTAGCAATACTGGTAGTTTTTTTAGTACATTTACTTAAACAAAGTACTAACAAATTTTATTATGTAAACCAAACTTTGATTTTATCTTTCAATCTACAACTCAAAGCTTACTATTGGAATTGTTTGAAGGTAGATATATTCATACATCGTATATTTTGTTTATAGGAAATGCAGAGACAGATTGAAGAAGAACAACGCCAGCGTGAAGAAGTTCGCGAATCATACAACATGGCTGAGAGAAGATGTAACATGCTTTCTGGTGAGGTAGAGGAACTTCGTACAGCACTTGAACAAGCCGAGCGGGCTAGAAAGGGGGCTGAAAACGAATTATTTGAGGCTAACGATAGAGTTAATGAACTATCTGCAGAAGTCCAATCAGCCCAAGGTCAGAAAAGGAAATTGGAAGGGGATATTCAGGCCATGCAGAGCGATCTCGATGAGATGAACAACGAAGTTAGAAACGCAGACGAACGTGCCAGGAGAGCAAATGATGATTCCGCAAGATTGGCAGATGAATTAAGAAGTGAACAAGAACATAGCCAACAGATCGAGAAATTCCGCAAAAGTTTGGAGAGTCAAGTCAAGGATCTCCAGGTCCGACTTGAGGAGGCCGAGGCTCAGGCTCTCAAGGGTGGAAAGAAGATGATTGCCAAGCTGGAACAACGAGTATATATATATTTTTTTCTAAATTAAAATTATATTGACTGCCTCTTGAATTTCAATTTGAAAGTAGATAAAGCATAAATAAACAATTAACCCTACGAATAACAATTAGCAAATTAATGAATATGACGATTTCCTTTGATTTAAGATATAACCCTGTTAAAAGAAAAATCAAAGTAGAACTAGAAAATAGTTAAGCGATAATCATGGCGATTTGCTTATCATTGAGGTAAAACGACTTTTTTAACGTTTAAAATTATTACTTTTAAAGGTACGTGAGTTGGAAGGTGAACTCGACAGTGAACAACGTCGTCATGCTGAGACACAGAAACATATGCGCAAAGCAGATCGCAGACTTAAAGAAATTGCCTTCCAAGCTGATGAGGACCGCAAAAACCAAGAAAATCTTAATGAAATGATAGAAAAACTCAACAGCAAACTCAAAACATACAAACGTCAAGTTGAGGAAGCTGTAAGTATTTGTGACTCAAAATATCTTATTTAATGTAAAATGCTTTTTTCTCTACTAAACTTGAGTACAGTTTAAAATTTATTTATGTGTATATATACCATATGATATCAGTCACTGGCGACCTGTGTAAAAACAGAATTTAAAATTAAATTGGTTTCATTAAATGGCTTATACTTACACATAAAATATAATTCCAAGAAGATTAAACATCGCATTCACTGTAAAAACGTAGCTCGGTTGTTTTGTTTGGACACTTTAACAGTTAGGTATAAAAAAAATAGTAGATTATTCATGTCAATTTGTTAAATATGCGCAATACAGATATGGAATTAAACTTTTTACCTTTTTTACTTTTTTTTACATATTACAGGAGGAGATTGCTGCTATTAATCTAGCTAAATACCGAAAGGTTCAACAAGAGCTCGAGGATGCTGAGGAGCGAGCAGACTGTGCCGAAGGTTCTCTCCAGAAACTCCGTGCTAAGAACCGTAGCTCAGTTTCTGTAACTCGTACTAGTTATACTACGAGCACTGTAAGTAGAGTACTTTAATTGAATATTTGTTTATTATTTCATTTCATATTAATGAAAATCAAAGATTAAAAATTAAATAATTAGAACTTGAATATAGTTAGATTTTACCATATATTTTAAAGTAATGTTCAAGCTTGTGTAACTTACAGCCAAACAGCAGGTTGAAAAGCATGGACAGATCTGACATCTAAAGAAGGTAACAATTCGTTGTTAACCCTATAAACTAGTTTACCTTCTGTGAAAATAAATGAGTACTTATTTTTATATTTCTTTCTGTAGCTCGAATAAGCCATTTAAGGCAGGTAGTTATTAGTTTGTGTGTTTTGCAGTGGTTTTATTTTTAACAAATCACTCATTACTCCATCGTAACACTGTTCATTACATTTGTATCATTCTTCATTTTAATCCAGTTACTAAATTGATGAAGTATGGTATGGGTTGGCGGGTGGTCGGGTGGGTTTTCGACTGCCAACAGTTTTCGTCCAATCATTGAAGTATTATATTGACTTTTATTTTACTTCCAACCAATGATTTTCAAATTTTGATATGTTGATACGTATGACCGCCGGTATGGAAGTCAAGTACGATATTGACAATTTTCACTTTTGCCATTCAGGAGTAATGGTTCTTGATAGATTGAAAAATGGCATTTATGTCGTTTCCGTGCAATTACTTATGAACTGTTCAACCGATGCTCATAAATTTTAATTTGCTGTTACTGATGACAAAATGGAGGTCAAGTTCCATATTGATGATTTTCACTTTTGCCGTTCAGGAGTTATGGTCCTTGATAGATTGGAAATTTGCACTTTATGTCGTTTCCGTGCAATTACTTATGAACCGTTCAGTCAATGCTTTTAAATTTTTATATGCTGTTACTGATGACAAAAAGGTGGTAAAGTTTTATATTGACGATTTTCATTTTTGCTGTTCAGGAGTTATGGTCCTCTATAGATTGGAAATTAGGCATATGAGGTGGCAGGTAAAAAAACCCATAGAAGTGCTTTTAAAATACAGAAAACCCAGTTTGCTGTCAATTTGGCAGCTCTTTCCTTGTTTAATCTTGTGTATGACATGTTATGAGGCAGTTACACTTTTGCTTCTAACATTTTGTGTTTCTATTGACATTTTTAACAATGTTAAAGTGATGGCTGATTTTTTTTTAAATGTTCTTTACCTAACTCTGCATTGTTTATTAGCTGAAGAACAGTCGATCTTACGGTGGGTGCTTAACTATCATGGTTCGCAATTAAAAAAACAAACCTTTTTTTATCATAATTTGTTTCAACGTTGGAATTGATTTTAGTTATGGTTTATCATTTGCTTGCTTGCCTTCGTGTTTATTGATACTCAGAAACTTTTGATTTCTGCTTTTTATGATCGTTTTTATCTGGTAATACAATGCAAAAATAATTCTCATAACTTTTTGCGCTTGTGTTTTAGTTATTATTGTATTGTGTATTAAGATATTCCATTTACTACTTATCAATGTCACGACTTTCATTTTTTTTTATTGTAATCTTGTTTAATAGTTTGACATGCAGTCTGTTCTAAAGCTATGTTTCATTAAATTACTTGTCAATTAAACTTAATGCAACTTTGGCATTCGGCAAAGGTAATGCTAATGCAACAAAATTGTGCTTAATGAAAAAAATAATATACGACCTTGGTTCATTTACCTGTTCGTGGGGTGCAGCTGCATTACAAAACTATACTTGAAAAGATATAGACAATATGGTGCCAAAAAAATCCACATGGGATCAATTAACGAAAAAAGAAAATGTTCTTCTCTGTATATTTTTAATGAAGATGTTATGTATCCTGTCAGGTTTATTGTATGTTTCTCGCAATTAAAGACTTGATTATATTACCAGGTTTGTATCTCTGACGTATGTCAGAAAAGTTTCTATGACAACGAAGAAGTTTCATTCTGTTTGTTCTAAAACTCATATTACTGAACTTTCTATTGTGTGATATGTTTTTCTAATAAACATTTTTTTCTCTGTTTACAGCCAGCTTCAAGTCCGTCATTAAATTCTAGTAATTTGCTATCGCCTAGATCTGCATCTCGTGGAACTGGACTTTATCGTCGCTCTGTGACTCCTTCTTATGAGGAGGAAAATCATTATTGAATATCTACATGTTAACATCTGACCAGCTACTACACAAGGAAAACAACATTCTTACCCGTGGAGTTGCCAGGATAATGTGGTTCATTGTTGACTATGATTTATTTATTTTATAGGTTTTATAGTTTTAAATTTAATTTATTGACTGCAATTTATTTTGGAACTTCATGGATTTATAACGTGTATATATTTAATATAGTATGATCCCTCATAAGGATATATGTAACAGATACAACAGTTTCTGTTGTGCAATTTTTAAAATACATTAAAGCTGTGTATGTCTAAATGAATGTGTTTGTTGTATGTTCATCTTACACAATGTATGTCCAATTTTAAACAGAAAAGAGACTTAATGGTGTATTTGGAAAACTGTGATCTCTTGGTATTCTGCACCCCAATCACATAAACGACTATGGCGATTAAACGTACAAAACAATTTAAATGTCACAATGCTTTTCAGTATGCTAAAAAAAAAGACTAATGCGTGTATAGTACAACAAAAATAATTGTTGTACAGAACACTTGGGAATAACATGAAATCATATAATGTACTTAGAGTTGAGTCATATTTGCTTTGCTGGTATGCTGGATTTGTTTTACCTTTTTTCAGTCTGATTAGCCACGAATTTACCTTTGGTTCCCTATTTTCCTATTGAAAACAACATTATAAAGCCATGCTACACCTTACAGATTATTATGTCAAATAATACAGATTAAGAAACCGAAAATTAGTTAACCAGTATTGTAGCCAATACGGAATAATCTATGTCACAAAGGAACATGTTCTCAACTGACATTAAGATAAACATAACTTTCCCTTCCTAAGGACCTAAGTTCATCTCATTTTAAATGTTTACTCCACCATTATTATTATTATCATCATACTAGTTCAGTTTGGGCCCCCTGCAAAAGAAAAATATCGACAAAACAAATTCCTTTAACGAAAAGCATAAGTAATGCAGACTGGCTAAGGAAGCCCAAACTACCAACATTAAGCTATAGAAGTTAAAGGGAGACATGATCCAGATAAACTACAAAGGAAATTGATATAACCATTACCAAATCTATTAACTGTAAAACAAAATATCTGTTAAAATGCAGATTTAGACAGTATGGCAATTACATAAAGTGACTAAGAATTGCGTAATGTTCATCCATAAAAATATATAAAAATGTTAATATCACCGAATCAAGGAATAAAAAAAATCACAACTACAATTTAAAGGTTCTCGTAATATGGAACAAGCACAAGAAGAAAAGGACATAAGAGTGATTACTGAGAAGCCTCTGAACATTACGTTACTTAAATGCTGACACATTTGTTCCATTTTACATATCAAGGATCATATCCCAACTAGATTATGTTACTTCAGTTTGCGATCCCTTAAAACAATATATATATCGACACATTTAATAGGTAAAAAAGATACACTACAAAACCATTTCCTTGAACGAAAAACTAAACGTATGCAGATATGTCAAGAAAGCTAAAAATAAATTTGATAAAGCAACACAAGTGATAAAAATCAGAAGAAACTGAAGTAAGACAAAGCACAAGAACAACCTAAAAACGATAATGAAACTAGACCGAACACTAAAGTTAGAAGTAAAAAAAAAAATAGTATTAGAGCAGCAAAAGTATAAAATAGATTTCCAGAGATTTAAGACATTGTACCATCAGTTTACAATTTTTAGAAACGGTTAGATGATTATTGGTTAGGAAGATAGTGAGATCAATTACGGAGATTACAGAGCCATCATGTGCCGAAAGTAACAAAAAAAAAAAACCCCAAAAAACACACACAAAGAATCCGAATGAGAAGTTTGTTCCAGCAATCATCATCGTGTATCCTTATGCATGTTAATGATAAAACAGGCATTGCTAACTTCAGCTTGCACCAAAATAAAAAACCTAGAAGTATTGAAAAGAAAGCCTTAATATTCTTATACAAGGAGGGCAACATAGAATTGGAACATGAAAACCACTTCTGTATATTCATAACTGCGAAAAGATCAATCACAATATTTATTAAGTAAACAATGTCAATGAACAAGTTTATTAACAAAACGTTAATGTGAGCATGGAAGCATTATGATATAACACTTTCAAGATATAATAGACACGCTAGTGTCCTTCATACCCGATACTTGGAATCTTAGATTTCCACCAGGCAATATTTCGTTATCAGTTTATGAAAGTGCTTAAATCGCTTTAATTAAGGATATCGTTACAAGAATTTTTTTAACACTTTTAATAAATTTTACTGCAAATATAGGCCTATCAGTAAGTTGACTTTTAACTGTCCATGTTTTTTATTGATTGGTTGCTGTCTCATTAGAAATTTCTCACATCTCCTTTGATATACTAAAAGTAATTATGACATTTTTTTTACTTTAAAGATTAAATTGAATTTGAACCTTTATTCTTAACACAGAAAGAATTAAAAACCACAAATTTTGAAGAATTACATAAGAGATATCTTTGGGTAACATTTTTAACGAAACCTAAAAAACAAAATCCCCAATATACATAAATTCATGTCACCCCAAAAATATAGCGTATATATCTTAAAGAGAACGACACATGGAAGCTTCTGAAAGGCCTTCAGCAAATAACAAGGGTCCATAGGCTACAATACAAACCAAATAACATATTTGAAGGGGTCTTATTTGTGGGAAAATGATTTAAGCTGACATGAAGTTTACTTAAAAATATTCGCTCTTTACATATCCGACGCCTCCAGCAATGCAAAGTTTTGATTTACAGTTTACGCCTTGGTTGGTTTAATTTGTTAATACGAAACAACTTATTTACTTATAGAATTAACACTTTTTATATGATAATCAGACCAACATAGAGTACGTGCTTTATCTGAAAATTGTTTTAGGTGTTCTATATGTGCCTTGAAACAGCAAACTAAGCTGAAAAACAACTAGCCGGAATCTTAAGATCGACTTTGAAAAATTATAACCTAATCATTACACAGGGAACATAAAATAGAACTAGTTGGTTGATTTTTGAGAGTTCTGGCGTGCAGTGGCAAATATACTTAGAGCGAAGGCAATCATACAATAAATCAAAACATTAGAACACAGGGATGAAGAGTATACTAGTAGTTTCATTCGAACTGCGACTGGATTAAAACTTGGAAACATTGGTTAGACACAGAAATTTTGGTGACCTACGTTTACCTCAAAGTGATTTTGCACAGTTTCACTGACGTGTTGCGAGCTCGACAATTATTACAAGGGACATTGGAATTAAAATGTAAACACATTGAGAGTATCTGTTCATTCTAAGCAGGGATAAGCAATATAATCTGTGGTAGGAAAATCGAACGATGAAGAGATAAGTCACTATTCTTAAATATTGATTATTCATTTTAACCTGCATCATTTAGTTTCAAGTTTTAATGTAGATCCGGGGTCGAAATTGAGTGGAGTGGAAAATATGATAGGCAAATTAAGAATCCCTACCATACACCCAAACATCAAATTTAAAATCTATATGGGTCTCCGTTCGTTACAGAATTACCATGCACCTATATTTTTTGAGTCTGTATAGAAAAGATTTTTTGATTTAGGGAATTTTCTTGTAATATTCAGGGCGATTTGTGTTTGATTTTTAGAAATAACCATGAGATTTACATTTTGAAACTGTATAAGAACGAGTAAAACATGACCTTCATCTGCAAATGTTATCAGTGTAAAATCTGCTAGTTCAACTTACTTATCCGAAAAATCATATAGTGATTAAGGTTATAATTGTTTGTTTGCCTTCATGTTGCAGTGAACGATGTTTCGCACTAAAGATAACAATAGTCAGAGCCAAAGATATCAGGTATGAGCAGATAGAGTGCATAAAAGGATTCATGAAAAATTGTACGCAAAAAACAAGAAGCGGAAACATATGTAAGGATTAACGTGTTCGAAGGCTGAACCTTTATAGTCACGTGTGCTATATGAAAGCTTCTACACCCGGTAATGAAAAAACATGCAAATGAATATATACTTGGTAGCCCTGAGACTATATAATAAACCAACACAATTTTTTTAAACCATAATCCAATAGTGAAGAAGAATAATAAGAATAAGAACATTTCTTGGTCCAATTAAGGGCTCTTGACGGGCAACATGACATTTATACACACAAAACAATACACTACGAAAACTTTATGCTGGATCAAATATTTACCCTTTGGAACCTATTAGTTCGATAACCGTTGAAACATATATAGACTACCGAAACAACACAATCATGAGCTGATAAAAACAAAATCTGCAGAATGGATCTATTTAACCTTCGAATGGTGAAAACTGACACCTTGTGTGAAAAAACTTGTATTGGTTCTTGCAAATAAAAAATTGTCAAACATAATTATTTTCATTTCTTCCTGAGAAATATTTTGTAAATCAGCGACATTGATCGGTAGTTAAATTGGCTGTTCATGACTTGAGAGTATTTTTAGTCGTAAGAATTTTTGTGAAAATAGCGACAGGTCCTCATAGTTCGAAAATCGTTACACTGCATCCGATGTAAAAGTACTCACTTATAGTCGAGCTAAAAACGTGATTTATCAAAATGAAAGTAAAGTTTTCTCTCCATGTGTCAACAGTTTATCCCCCCCCCTTTTCGCGATGTTTAGAAATTAAGAATCACATACACATACAGAAACACACACAATTTCAATATAATATTATATTTTTGAATAATTTCAACTATGGCTCGCCGTATGGAATTCAACACTGAACAAACCCATGGCGTATGTAGTAGGCTATAAAAAGGACCCTGCGTGGCAAAATGTGTAAATGAGTACAACACTGTCTGTTTTCTCATATCTTTAATTGACATCAGAAATGATGGAGATCTGAAACAATAAATCAATCAATTAACAATAATCATGTGGATATTCCTATAATGTGAAACAATACAAACGAGAAAACAAACGGCCTGATCTACAGACACAAACAACAGTAAACAGTAATACAACTATGGCAACTAAGGGTATGTATTGGAACAGACAGGTCAAGGAAAAGTTATTGTATTGCCTAGAAAAATAGAAAATGCCAGTTTTGCTCACTCTATACTGTTGTAGATATAACTTGTTTTCATGCCCTTTATCTAATATATAATATTAGAAAACCATATCTTATTATCTTAATAACCTTTTTGATAAGTTTCATAACTTGAAAAAAGTAACATAAAGATGATCTATTAATTTGGCTAATGTCAAAATGATGACATGCAATTATATTCTGAATTCTGTGATTATCTGAATCCTTTATTTGTAATAAGAAGGGCAAAAGCTTTGAGAACAAATATTCAGGAACTGATCATGAAGTACATCAAATAACTGAATCCTTTATTTGTAATAAGAAGGGCAAAAGCTTTGAGAACAAATATTCAGGAACTGATCATGAAGTACATCAAATAACTGAAACTATAATATAAAAAGAGAAGTGGTGTTAATGTTAATGAGACAGCAACACAGCGACAAAAATAACAAAAGAACATCTATTATAGTATATATACAGCACTGAAACAATTGACAGGTGGATACACAAAGGTAAGCTCTAAATCGTCCTGAATCTATAGAAAATTGTGAATAAATTTAACAGAAACAATCAATTATTTGCCATCAAAACCCAATTTTCCAAATAGGGTGACCAGTCACAATTAAGGACAAAACCTGAACATTAAAAACGTTAATAATCTAAAAAGTTACCAACATTTACTACTTGAAGACATTTTTCAGTTTCCATATACGGGAGCCAAGAATTGACAATGTCGTCCGATTATAAGACAATGTTTACTTGAAAAAAAAATATCGCCAAAACGTTCAAGTAAATTGATGACCAATCAAATCGGTATATGTTAGTCGAAGAACCGTTTGCCTATCTGACTCTTGACGTTCGGGTCAAGTACAGTCACCTGTGCAGATTAGCTAATATATACCATACCGTCTTGATTGTTCAGTAACTATTAATTATTGTTTGTTATATGTATTAATAATCATAATCAAATTGTATTGTCTGGATCCATTAATTGTTTGATACACTTGTAATGACTCCTACGATTAGGTATAATAAAACTATTAGTATAAGTATTATCTTTATTTACCAAATGTTTACAATATTTAGATACAATTATACGTATATCATAAATAGAAGATGAGGACAATGTAGAAAATACAAATGCAGTTATATATATCAATATGATTCCAAACAGCAAATATGTGATACAATTGCAATATATATCATCTCAAAGTAATGCATGTTATTAAATCAAAAAAAGTAATTTCTAAACTTCCCGAGAGTATAAACGTTCCTTAGTTGCTCAAGCCCTTAACATTAGTAGTACCAAGGAGGTGGTATAGAAGGCTATACAACCTCATTGGTAGACTAGTACACAATAATTGCAATAGCAACAAAAACAACAGATGGCTAACGTTATTTTCAATGCAAAATAATATCACTTTCAAATTTTGTTTTTATATCACAAATTGTTTGGGTAGAAGAAAATAACTGTTAAGTAGGAAAAAAATGTTTTTTTTTATCCACTGTATTTATTTTGAATAAAATAAAGAGCTGTTTTTGGATGAGAAGAAACCAGTATGCTACATCAGATTTAACCACGGACATATTAATGTGAAGCATCATGTATAGAACACGAGAGGACCTCTATATAGTTGAAAACAGTCTTTTATTCAAAGTTATTGGCTTTGAACTGTACCTTTCAGTAACTACGAGTACTCTCATACTTTGTGTCCTGAGTCCCTTTGTTAGTTTTTCGTGTGTTTTGTTTCTATCAAATGAGTTTAGCCTTTTTCAACTGATGTCTATAGTTTGTTCTTATGTTGTGCTGTCTCTCACTGTCCCCGGTCATGGTGAGGGTTGGATTCCCGCAAACTTTTTCAACCCTGCAACATTCTGTATATGCCTGTCCAAAGTCAGTAGTCTGTAATTCAGTGGTTGTCATTTCTTGCTATGTATCATGTTTGTTTTTCATTAATGTTTGGTGCCTATATCAGGCCTCTAGTTTCCTCGTTTTAATTGTTTTACATTTTTCATGTATGGGCCTTTTACAGCTTGCTATGCGGTATGGGTTTTGTTCATTGTTGAAGACCGTACGGTGAACTATATAGTTGCCAACTTCAACTTGAACTTCTACGTCATTTGGTCTCTGGTGGAAAGTTGTCTCATTGTTAATCATATCACACCCTTTTATTTTTATATTTATTTTAAGTCTTTTTATCCATACGCTTCAATGGAGGTTATAAAAGTAATGCTTTATTTATAAAAGTAAAATTAAATACAGAAAAAAAAGTAACCGCTGTATATAAAACACACAAACAAATGTTAATTGCTGACCAAGTTTTTTGGAATAAAAATCTAACCGATCTTGTTTCGTTGGAGCCATATTACAGCCTTTACTTAATACCTCCTTTAACTTTGACCAAATTAATTCTTTCATTTCCATAAAAAAAAATATATTTTGTTGTTGATAATTTTAATACATGTATACTATTATCAGTTATGACGAAACGAGTAGTGTACGTTTGAAGAAACAGTATGAAGCAACAGAAGGAATAAACACTAACACATTTCGTACATAAATATCATATATTCTATAATGTATATAATGTTTTCGGTATTTACATCTTGCAAGTGCTTACACCTCACTAGTCTGAAAATGACAGGAGTGAACAGTTATATAAATAACCATTTAAGTTAAACAAGATTGAAATTTGATTTCTTCCATACATCTTTCTTTTCTTGCATATAATATGTTCGCTATAAACAATTAGGAATAGTAAAGCTGAACTTGTTTATTTGTATTTTACCCACTGTATGACGCGATAAACAGAAAGGACAAGATCACGCAAGGAATCTTTGTTAATCAAAAGCAATACATGTGTCCTATTTCATAAGAATCTAAGAATCAAAATCAAAATATAGAGTATTTTGTGTAATAGAGGAAGGTACCCTATACCACCTGTTTTACAATATTTGTTATTGCCGCAGCGAAATAATTACCGAACATTATTTTTCTACGACCGGAATATCATGGCGATTAATAGCGATTAGTTGCTTCAGATTTTAATGTCTACACTTGTGCGTGATTTGTCTATATTTACACTGGTTTACTTAGTAAATGAAAGTAATTAACAATATTTATGCATGTTGTTAAACGTTTTCGAGGGCCGGTCTGGTCTTACTGGATATAATCCTTAGTTTCTGGTTTTACTCATTATTCCTGTTAAGCTATGCAGAGCAACAATCAATGTCAAATCTTTTTAATATAATCAAATATTATAAAATAGGTATACATGTATATATAAACCAGAACATTGACTGTATTGTGCACTCGTACTTTTTTTTAGAAGCCATTTAAGTTCTGACATACAGATCATTAATACCACATGTACTAAATTGTAAAGTATTCCCATCTTATTGATAGACAATTAGTTATTGCAAAACTGAGAGCAGATTTGTTTTATGTTGGCACGTTTGACAGCACGAAGAGTGAAATAAGAAATCTCTCTTTTTCAGGCTCTTATTTTTATACAATTAAAGAAAAGATGAAAGACAAAGACGCACAATAGAGTAAAATGAAAGATGCTAGAAGTAAAAGAAAGAATATGTACCCAACCAAAGCAAACATTATTTATGGCAAACTAACATATAATCCTTGAATATTTCATTAATTAAGTATTGTCACGAAAGCATAAATATCACATGCTTATTGCAAAGAGGTTAGACGATCCAAGGTCAAATAACTTATTTGTAGACTTATTATAAATGGTTTAAAAGGCGGAATTTATTCCTGCATAAAATGAAATATATGTTGACAGAGACTAGGAGCACATGAACAAGACTTGAAACAATTTCTATGAGACAAGATTTAAAAGAAGAATTAAAGTTACAAATAACTTAACACGTTAAACATGATTCTTTTATGAAAGTAAACTACACGTAAAATACAAGATAAGCAGGCCAATATAAAAGATTCGAAAATCTGGTAAAACAGATTGTATATTTCTTATGCAGAATAACGAATTTATTTCTTTTTCTATCATTTTCATACTTTAAAGTGTACCTTAATTATTAAATAAAGAAAATATTAATTCCATAATTCATATGTTAAGAAAATATTAAAAACAAATCATATTCCCAAAAATACGACATCCAGTGAACATAGGGTTAAAAGATTGTATGCTTGGTAGTGAGGATCAGTGATTGACTGCCAGATGAAACATCAATATCTGGAGATAATTAACACCCCCGATGTATAATATTTGGCTGTGCATTAATTAACATAATGTGAAAGTCGACGATAACCCAAATGATGACAAACACGTGGTTTACAGTAAGGTGATATATCCATATTAGTATTCTCATGGGTTTCCAAAAACCGATCAATGACAAAGATAAGCCAATCAGATAACAGGGAATTAATTGGTGTCCGTGCCTAAGTATAAAACTAAAGAAACCCTTGATCCGAGCACCAGAACAGCTTTAGACTTGTAAGTATAGTGTGTAACCCTTCATTCCAAAACCCGTATACCCTTATACCTTTGTACTATATACATCTTTAATGTGAAAGTTTAAGGACTTTCAAGATTAATTTTCTTTCTCATAAATACTTTATGGAAAGGATTAATCTAATGGAATCTAAAATTTGAATGTGATTTCTTTTCTTATTTTGCATTTGATTTGTATTATAGTACCGGTAACTCATGGATAAATGTGATATACCATATTGAAATGAATGATTTCCCTGGGGAAAAACCCCTATTATCCCTTATAAACTCTGATTTTACACAGAAAACTAATATACTAACACCTGTATAGTTTAATAAATAACCAATTTTCTTCTTCACAAACCCTTAACATTTAGCGCTATTCTTTGCAGAGTTATCTAGAGCTGTCTCTGCAAATCAACACGGACTTGTCCAGAGTATAAAAAGTCTCCTTAGCACTTTCGCTTTATCAAGATGTCGTCCCAAATTGATCCCAAAGATCCGGACTATCCATACTTAATGGTGGATAGGAAGAAATTAATGGCGGAGCAAACCAAGGAGTTCGATGGCAAGAAAATGTGCTGGATTCCCGACGATAAAGAAGGATTTGTAAAGGCTGAAATTCAGTCCTCTAAAGGAGATGATATTACAGTAAAATGTATCGATTCTATGCAGGTACAGTCTTAAATTTGTCCTATTCTTCACTACTTTTTTGTTTACTTATGGATTTAGAACGAAAATTTTCATTTTTGATTAACTCGTAATGAGACTTAGATGTGATAAATTTGTTTAAAGATAGAGTGACAATATCTATTTGCAAGTCAAACTATACGTTTTTCATTAAAATTGAGAATACTCATGGTTTTATTATTGGATGTATGGTTTTATTATATGATGTCCTTTTTAAAATGCTTGTTATTGAAGCACAAGAAATGTGTTCTGTACATAATCATGTTATCATAATGATATTATTCATCGTGTCCTAAAATATTAAACATATTGACCGTCCCAGACGCTCATCTTTGACTTGTTTCAGTAAATATTCAATTTAAAACTCGAAAATCTTCTTTTATAATATTTGAGTTTTTATTATATTAAGGAGCTATTTAAATAACTAACAACTTCGGAAGATCATATTTTCATGCTCATCTATTTTTGAACTGAAACTATAATATTATGCGCAAATCCATCATTATTCACACACAGTCGATAGTTTGACTCTCAATTCAATAACGCAATCTTTTGAAGAAAGGTGGATCAATTCCGAATAGAAACTCTAATACGAAAATCTACGTCCCTTTTATCGGTTCGTGTTTTCAAAAAATGTGAAAAATTTATAATGAAAAATTAATGAATACGTTAGACAACATTTGTTTTGGATGGCTGTGATGTCAAAAAAATGTAATTTTACATTGTAACTTGAAATGCGAAATGCTAGAAGATAATTCACGCGCGATATGTTGTAATTTGGTCCATTAAAAGACCCTGGAAATAGACGTAATACGCTAATTTTCACGACCCTCTCACCTTAACATACAATTTTCTTGGAGATGCGTGTAATGTTTGCCGCTAGACGTTCAGCATTCATCCAACAATCAACCATGCTACGACAGACTTTACTAAATAATATGTTTTACTTCTTTACAGGACAGAACAGTTAAAAAAGATGACATCCAACAGATGAATCCACCAAAATATGAAATGATTGAAGACATGGCAAACATGACATATTTGAACGAAGCTTCTGTACTTCACAATCTGAGAGCTAGATATTCCAACTCACTTATTTACGTAAGTTTTTAAATCAGTGAATACTGCAGAACAATTATAAATTCTTTCTCGTTGTACTTTACATTAATATCTAATTAGAGTTTAATCTTAATGACAAAGTAAAAAAAATCCTTATCATCCCATGATTTCTTTTTCTCTCAAACTTTATGGCCATTTAATTACATAATTACATGGATGTTTTTTAAGAATCTGCACTTTTGATTGGCTGAAAGCTATCGCAATGCATTCCAATATCAAGTTGTATTCAGCATTCATGGCAGCACGTGCTTCTCATGACAACGTCAAAACAATGCATATTAAAACAAACGAAAAATGTGCTATAACTCGTAATTTCATGGTTGTAGCTTAAAAATGTAATCCGCGCTTCATACTAAAGACGTGCGCACGATCAACGCTTTTACAAACCTGTAGTATTTCAAAAAGAAGCATTTATAATTGTTAATACATTTATGAATAAAAGAAATGAATCAATGGATATAGGAATCATATAGGTAAAACATAGTTTAGACAAAATAATGTAGATTTATTTATAATTTGCAGACCTACTCTGGACTTTTCTGTGTTGCCGTAAATCCCTACAGACGTCTCCCAATCTACACAGACAGCGTTGTTGCTAAATTCAAGGGAAAAAGGAAGACAGAGATGCCTCCCCATCTGTTCTCTGTTGCTGACAATGCTTACCAGTTCATGTTACAAGATCGTGAAAACCAGTCTTGTTTGATTACGTAAGTTCTGAAAACACATGTTGCTGTATTTTTTATCATTTAGCCACCTTAAAATCTTTTCTAGCCCTCAAAAATTCTAAAATACAGTTGAACAAAAAATGTGATAATTTTGAATCTTTTGTTCTCTTTCTCATGTACATATACATCATTCATAATGTTTTCTTACTCCTTGATCATTAGTACTTTACATAACATAGTTTCTAGCTCTAAAGATATAAAATCGATTTCATGTAAATCAAATCACTTTCTCTTACAGAGGTGAATCCGGTGCCGGAAAGACAGAAAACACCAAAAAAGTTATTATGTACTTCGCCAAGGTCGCCGCCTCTCTTGCGAAGAAAGAGAAAGAAGAGGAAGACGCAGCCTCCAAGAAGGTGAATATTCATGCATGTTATGCGGTATGGGCATGTTATGCGGTATGGGCATGTTATGCGGTATGGGCATGTTATGCGGTATGGGTTTTGATCGTTGTTGAAGGCCGTACGGTGATCCATAATTGTTAATTTCGACGTCATTTGGTCTCTGGTGGAGAATTTTCTCATTGGCAATCGTACCATATCTTCTGATTTTTATATGTTATCATTTATATTATTTGTCAGTTTGAACTGTAAAACATTTAAGAGCTGAAAATTAAATGCAATAGTCAATATCTATATGGAATTTGCTTAGCACTTACTTCTTTTCAAATTTTAATTCAATTTAGGAATCCAGATTTCTGTTCATCATAAATTAAAACATGTATTTGTACATTTGAAGGGTTCATTGGAAGATCAGATTGTACAGGCTAACCCTGTACTTGAAGCCTACGGTAATGCCAAGACTACCAGAAATAACAACTCATCTAGATTCGTAAGTATGCTCGAACTGCTTGCCGTGTTAACTTGTTATTATCGGCATTAAGTCTTTTAAAACCTATATAATAATACCAATAAATTCAAGTTATATGTATATTTATCCACAAATAAAATACAAGCGTGCTGAAAAAAGCGTTAAACACCCATCAACCAATCAATCGATCGAAATATTAATCCTTTAATTTAACAAAAAAGTTCAATGAATTTTGTGTCGAAACATATAGTGTAATTTAATAGTAATCATATATTTTGTTTTCCTTTGCGAGATGCTGAAATTGCGTTTGAAAAGAAATCTTAAAAGGGTTATATACATGTGCATTCCTTTATCTCCTTTTTATTTTACAGGGAAAGTTTATCCGAATTCACTTTGGTCCTGATGGTAAAATTGCTGGTGCTGATATTGAAACATGTAAGTTTTTATATGTTTCTGAAATATTTTGCTATAGAACAAATTCAGAAAATTTCATACTTTCATTCACTCATAAATAAAGTGTCTAGATTTCAAAGGATATACGCCATTTGAGCCGCTTTCTTCAATATATACTAGTAAAATTATTTCTAAAGATGTCTATTTTAAAATTGTATTACACTAACTTATTTTTCCCCAACAGATCTGCTGGAGAAATCTCGTGTTACTTTCTGCTTATCTGCCGAGAGAAATTATCACGTTTTCTATCAGCTGATGACACCTGCCATGAAAGACCAACATGAAATGATGTTACTTACCCCAGATCCAGCTCTTTATACATTTATCAACCAAGGTGCTCTGACCGTCGACTCCATTGATGATAATGAGGAAATGAAGCTTATGGACGTAAGTACAACAAAAACAATTAGACTTTCCAAAATCAACGCGCTTTAATTCTAACCACAGATTTTCGATTTTCGATGAGATCTATATATTCAAATTGGATAGCAGGCTGCGGTAAAGCTTTTGCTCATTGTTGAAGGTCGTGCGGTGACATATAGTTGCTAGCTTCCTCGTCATTTGGTCTCTTGTGGAGAGTTGTCTCATTGACAATCATACCACATCTACTTATTTTTATCTTATATGTAGTTCAGCAAATGAAGAAGTTTTTTCGTTAATTTATCCTCTACTGTTATTGATATGAAATCAAAGCAGATTACGAGGAACCTTTCAAAGAACATAAGACAATACCTTACTTAAATACTTGTACAAATTGAAATGGCTTCTTAGACTCTGCCCCTATGTTCATCAAATAACACAGGGTAATGTTCTGAAGCAATTGTCTACTTGTAATTTTTGCACGATCGGCAAATTAAATAGAAATAATATAGCTTAAAATATTTAAACTTCTTTTCTTTTTCAGGAAGCTTTCGACATCCTGGGCTTCACAGCCGATGAGAAGAAGAGTTGTTACAAGTGTACCGCCGCTATCTTGCACATGGGTGAAATGAAATTCAAACAGAGAGGCGAACAAGCTGAACCTGACGGCACCACAGAGGCTGAAAAAGTTTCATTCCTCTTAGGAGTTAATTCAAACGATTTCATTAAATCTCTGGTTAAGCCAAAGATCAAGGTCGGTACAGAGGTAGTCGCACAGTCTCGTACCAAAGATCAAGTCGTCAACTCCGTCAGTGCCATGTCCAAATCTTTGTATGATCGTCTGTTCAACTGGCTAGTGAAGAGAGTCAACCACAGTCTTGATACAAAAAACAAGAGAAATTACTATATTGGTGTACTAGATATTGCAGGTTTTGAAATCTTTGATGTAAGTGGTTTTTTTATGTTTATCATACTTACCTTTTTTTTTATTCTAATTTTATATTCAAAGCAACAAATAATTTCTGATTAAAGTTTAAAAATTGGAACTGCCTGCATGAAAACCAGCATGTCATACTATTTGCATTGTGTCAATGTAATAACATAGAAAAAGAAACATAATGAAATACTAGAAAGTAACCAAATATATGAAAGGAAAATCCTTTTTAGCTCACCTGGCCCAAAAGGGCCAATTGAGCTTTTCTCATCACTTGACTCGACGAAACTACTGAGTTAAATTAAACCAAACTTGGCCTAAATCATCCTTAGGGTATCTAGTTTAAAAAATGCATCCAATGACCCCGCCCATCAACCAAGATGGCCGCCATGGCTAAAAATAGAACACGGGGGTAAAATGCAGTTTTTGGCTTATATCTCTGAAACTAAAGCATTTAGAGCAAATCTGAGAGGAGTATAATTGTTCATCAGGTCAAGATCTATCTGCCCTGAAATTTTCAAATGCATCAAACAACCCCTCCCCTGAATTGGTAATTTTAAGGAAATTTTGCAGTTTTTGGTTTATCGCTTGAATATTATAATAGATAGAGATAAACTGTAAACAGCAAAATTGTTCAGCAAAGTAAGCTCTACAAATAAGTCAACATGATCAAAATTGTCAATTGACCCCTTCTGGAGTTATTGCCCTTTAATGTCAATTTTTCACAATTTTTCGTAAATTTTTGTAAACTTTTACAAAAATATTTTCCTGTGAAACTGTCCAAGTTCATTATAGATAGAGATAATTGTAAACAGCAAGAATGTTCAGTAAAGTAAAATCTACAAACAAGTCACCATCACCAAAACAGAGAATTTTGTCATGAATTCTATTCTTGTCTATAATGTGTGTCCTTTGTTTAATATGCACATAGACCAAGGTGAGCGACACCGGCTCTTTAGAGCCTCTAGTTATATCTAGTCTTCATCCTGATTATGAAATGAAATGAGATGGAAGACAACTTAACACACGTTAGTATTTCATCAATTTATTTTTTTTTGCAGTTCAACACATTCGAACAATTGTGTATTAACTACACCAATGAGAGACTTCAACAGTTCTTCAACTACACCATGTTTGTACTAGAGCAGGAGGAGTATAAGAAGGAGGGAATCCAGTGGGAGTTTATCAACTTTGGTATGGACTTGCAAGCCTGTATCGATCTCATCGAGAAGCCAATGGGTATCTTATCCATCCTTGAAGAACAGTGCATGTTCCCTAAAGCTGACGACAAGTCCTTAAAGGAAATGTTGTTCTCCAACCACATGGGTAAATCACCCAACTTCACCAAACCAGGAAAGGCAGCCAAGGGTGCGAATGGCGACTTTGAACTCCACCATTACGCCGGAATTGTAAGTATAGTCATAGAAACAGGATAGTTCAGTTCAGTGGAACTGCAGAACTTTTTATTAGAACGTTTAATGACAAACCATATAAATGAGAAAATAACAATATCAAAGTTTAATGACACACCAATTATATGGGAAAACCAATATATCTGTCTACACGTCTTTATTTTCAATTGTTACATTTATTGAAATTATTAAAGTTATTAAAATAAAGTTATTCATTTATCTCAATTACCAAAGGTACCATACAATCTCAAGGGATGGTTGGACAAAAACAAGGATCCTATCAACGAAACTGTAGTAGCATTGTTGCAACAATCAAAGGAGCACTTAGTTCAGACCCTCTTTGCAGCAGAAACACCTGCTGAAGGAAGTGGTGGACCTAAGAAGAAGAAGAAGTCGTCTGCTTTCCAGACCATCTCTGCTGTACACAGGGTAAGTCAGTCTATAGGGATGTTTGTATTTCAGCCCTTTGAAATGTCAAATAATCATTGAAAATCTTATATTTGTTTTTATGTTGTTTTACATAATCAACCCGAATTGTGTACAAATCTGTTGTCAAATATCAACATTCAGAGTTTTGCACTAATTTGTATTATTGAGGTCGTCTGTTTATATATAAATCAAAATCATTTAAAAGACTTGAAACATACTTAATATAGCCATTGTTATTCACAGAATTAAATAGTTGCGAAGAAATCTCTAGTTTTTACATCTTGAAATTGTTTAAAATAATAACAATATAGATTTCTGGCATTATTTATTTCATTTTCACAGGAATCTTTGAACAAATTGATGAAGAACTTGTACGCCACCCATCCTCATTTCGTCAGATGTATCATTCCAAACGAATTGAAACAACCAGGTAAGTCTTAACAATACAATATACCATTGAACATGTGATTGATTGATTGATTGATTGTTGGTTGCTTAACGTCCAGTGGCAAATATTTCATGAATATTCAGGACGAACATTTGAATTAATTGCCATACCACTAGGGTTCGAGCTACAAAAATCCGTTATATACCAGCTATATTCGTTAAAGAAAAGTATGTGGAGATTATTTTAAAATGTCATATCAAAAAGCGCTTATTGTGTCCTTAAGCCCGGTTTAAAAAATATATAACAATACCAGAATCAAATTGACCACTGTAAATATAAGAATAAATTAAAAGTTGAAAGATACAGAAAATAATTAATTTGTATGCATTCATTGAATTTCCAGATATAGAAAATAATTTTGAAATCTTTTCATTAAATGTTTTAAATTTTCTCTGCGGGGAATATATGATAATGATTACAATTATTACCAGAAGAGTAATCATTGGGCGTGGCATGCTTCTTTAGAAAGATAATACCTGTATTTCTCATTGTTTCCAGGTCTTATTGATGCCGCTTTGGTATTGAATCAGCTCCAATGTAACGGTGTACTTGAAGGTATTCGTATCTGTCGTAAAGGATACCCAAGCAGAATCATATATGCAGAGTTCAAACAAAGATACTCAATTCTGGCTGCCAGTGCTGTACCACAGGGATTTGTTGACGGCAAAGTTGTCACAGAAAAAGTACTTTTGGCTTTGCAGCTGGATCCAGCAGAATACAAACTTGGAAACACTAAAGTCTTCTTCAAAGCCGGTGTTTTGGGTAACCTAGAAAATATGCGTGATGAACGTCTTGGTGCAATCATTTCCATGATGCAAGCCCACATCAGAGCCTTTTTGATCAGGAAGGCATACAAGAAACTTCAGGATCAAAGGTTAATACTTAATGGTGTATTAGACCATCATTACAATTGAATACAAAAGAAAAATACTAAATACATATGTTAATAAGATCATTATTTCAAGCTAGTTTTTTTTTCTTTTTTAATTAGTGTTTCGAGGTAAAAAATATTGTAATGAAAGTCTTTACTTGGGATAAAAATGTTCGTCTTTGCTCCTATTCGAATTTATTTTACCTAAAATGTCCTTTCCTTTTAGTTGTAATTGATAATGTTAAACAAGACTATCCCTACCTTCCTATCTATCTTAATCTTGATTTACATAAGATCCTTACTTTTTCTTTGTTTACATTAGAGTTGGTCTGTCTGTCATCCAGCGTAACATCAGAAAATGGTTATTACTCCGCAACTGGCAGTGGTGGAAGATGTACGCCAAAGTCAAACCTATGCTGAACATTGCCCGTGAAGAGGAAGAAATGCAGAAGAAACTCGAAGAGATGAAGAAAATGGAAGAGGATCTAGCCAAAATTGAAAAGATCAAGAAAGAACTTGAAATTAAAAACGTTGAATTGTTGGAACAGAAGAATGACATGTATTTACAACTGCAATCTGAGCAAGATAATGTTGTTGACCTTGAACAAAGAGTAGAGCAACTTATCACACAGAAAGCTGAATTCGAATCACAAATGAAAGAAATGGAAGAACGTTTACTTGATGAGGAAGATGCTGCTTCTGAACTGGAAGGTTTGAAGAAGAAAATGGAAGGTGAAAATGCTGAGTTGAAGAGAGACATCGAAGATCTCGAGACAACATTGGCCAAGGTAACCATGAATTATATTCCTTAATTATAGTAGATAGCCATTTTTTCAGTATGAAGGCATGAAAAGGCTTTAAGTGAATATGATCCGAAAATTCATTGTGGTTTTTGGTTTTTATTTATATCGTTTGATTCAGTTTTCTGAGTCTGATTATGATATTGATTTTGGGTATTGATTTTATTATTAAATAGGCTGAACAAGATAAGACCCACAAGGACAACCAAATCAAGACTCTCCAAGGTGAGATGGCACAGCAAGACGAACAAATTAGCAAATTAAGTAAAGAAAAGAAAAACTTGGAAGAAGTTAACAAAAAGACACTTGCAGATCTACAAAAGGAAGAAGACAAAGTAAATCATCTCAACAAACTGAAGGCAAAACTTGAAAGTACTCTTGACGAGTTCGAAGATAACTTAGAGAGGGAAAAGAAAGTAAGAGGGGATGTTGAGAAAGCCAAACGTAAAGTTGAACAGGACTTGAAGGCAACACAAGAAGTTGTAGAAGAACTAGAAGGCGTAAAGAGGGAAATGGAAGAAGCAAACAGGAGGTATATACGTAATGTCTTTTGTTATCACATTTCTATGGTGATAATAATGATATATAAGATTCTAATACCTAAAACGAATGTGACCATAAGCAGTACTCGGTTTTCCACCTCCTTCGTTTGTGTTTAATGCATTTAAACACATATGTCTTAATAAACATTTGCCTCGTACCATTCCTACAAGTTAATCTAGGAAAGTGTTTTATGCAGTAAAATTGGCGTATTGGACTGTTTTCTTAATAAAATTTATTGTCAAATTATTCATAATGTATCTCTGTTTCTAATTTTAAAGGAATGTGCAATTATTTGTAATTTTAGGAAAGATACCGAGCTCAACAGTTTGAATTCTAGAATCGAGGACTGTGAGGGAGTTAATGCAAGTCAAAGCAGGAAAATTAAGGAACTTCAACAAATTATTGAGGAATTGGAAGAAGAATTGGAAGCCGAGAGAGCTGCAAGAGCTAAAGTATGTCAATGTAGAATTCTTGTATTATAACTATAATCATGTTATAAGTAATAGGTCAGTTGAAAGGGTATATATATATCTCCAGGTTACAACAAAACAAGTTGTAATTCAATATATTTCTGAACTTTTTTGATAATGTACTTTATGCGACAAAGCATGTTAACAATATTCCATTGTTTTAGGTTGAGAAACAACGCAATGAACTGGCTAGGGAATTGGACGAGCTTAGTTCTCAACTGGAAGAGCAAGGCGGTGCTACACAGGCTCAAATGGACCTCAACAAAAAACGTGAACAAGAATTGATGAGACTCCGCCGTGAAATGGAGGAAATGACACTCCAAAATGAGTCTCAAGTTGCTCAGTTCAGAAAGAAACAGCAAGAATCTTCCAACGAGATGGCTGACCAGATCGACCAATTGAACAAACTGAAATCAAGATTAGAAAAGGAGAAAAAAGATCTTAAACGCGAACTCGATGATGTCCAAAGTCAATTTTCTCATTCCATGAAAAATAAGGGTGTTTCAGACAAGGTAGCCAAACAGTATGAGTCCCAAATCTCAGAAATGACCTTCAAAGTTGAAGAAACCCAGAGAACAATTGGTGAAATCAATTCACAGAAATCCAAACTTCAAAATGAAGTGACTGAAATTAACCGACAACTGGAAGATGCTGAACACACCATTGGTAGTTTGACCAAGGACAAATCTGCCCTTAGCCATCAATTAGAAGAATCCAAACGTGCACTTGAAGAGGAAACAAGGGTAAGTTCTTATTTATTAAACATGCAAAATGTTGGTATTTTTCATTTCCTTACCATACAAATGCTTAAGATTGGTTACTTTACGTATGACAAAGAATTACTGTCAAACTTGCTTTCTTTTGAAAAATTTTCTATTTTTCTCTGAGCAAACAACTTTTTCTACTTTAGCAAAAAACAAACTAATTTTTCAATAACATACACGAATAAATAAATTCTTGAAACTAAATGTTGTATTTATTTTCTTCCTAATTTTATGGAAACAAATTGTTTTACACTTCCCCTCTGAATGATTATTTTATCCCCCCCCCCCCCCCCCCCCCCTAAAAAAAAGGAAGATGAATGGCCGATGCATTACCAGTTGAAACACTATCTGAATTCTTTTTTACTATCCACTTGGGTCTAGAATGTTTTTTTGACCTAACAGAGATCGATATCATTTGTTATCGTATACTATGAGTTAACAACTGATATTTTTTACAGTATGGTAATGGCATTCAATTAACGTTAATTCCATATTTTTTTTCAAAATAGTGCTTAGCCCGCTGATATGAAATATTCATTAACTGTGAAAAACAATATCAAGAAACATAAAATATCATCATGAAAAATACAAAACAGATAATGCTATATTATTATGCTTGGTTTTCAAAGTTTTAAAACTTTGGTATGCTCTATGAAAGTGCCGCCAAGTTCAGACTATTTCAGCAATTTGGGTCTGTCTGAAATGTTTTTTTGTCAGTGCAAAACATAAGTGTGAAATTTCTAGTAAGTATAAGTACGTTTGAATATTTTATGGATAAACATTTCTGAAATATAATTGAATATTTCAACTGCTTATGCTAACTTGCAGTGTAAATTGAGTAGTTGAAATCGATATGTACATTATTTACAATGATATTTTTTCCAAGTGGAAGTATATAATAAAAAGATCATGATATGACATTTTTATATCAGATGTATTATCCGACCCCGGCCGATAACAGCCCTCGAGTCTTCGGCTCTTGGGCTGATATCATTACCTTGGACTGCATGTTAATACATCTGATATTAAAACTGTCATGTTATATTCTAATAAAATATTTACTGTATAGTGACTTTTTGTTACTATAGATGCGCCAGAAATTCCAGACTGAGGTTAGAAACTTGAATGCTGACGTTGATACAGTGCGTGAAGCATTAGAAGAAGAACAGGAATCAAAGAGCGATCTCCAACGCCAACTCTCGAAAGCAAAGAACGAAGCACAACAATGGAGATCTAAATATGAGAGCGAAGGCGCCGCCAAAACAGACGAGTTAGAAGAGACAAAGTATGTATATCCTTAGTTTATAGGGAGAATAATTTATGTATAATGATAATAGTTTTCCTATCGATTTTATTGTAATATCCTTTTTAATAGTGTTTTTGGAGGAAGTCATGATTTAATTTATTTTTTTAAAACCTTTTCCTTTGAAAGAATTATCGAGAAGTACAATCTATTGTTAAGAGAACATTATTTATTTGTATTTTTTCTCATTTCAGACGCAAACTTTCTGCAAAATTGGCAGAGGCTGAACAGGCAGCTGAGGCTGCAAATGCTAAAGCTAGTGGATTGGAAAAGGCCAAAAACAGACTTCAAGGAGAACTTGACGACCTCCTTATTGAGGTCGAACGTGTAAGTATGAGTGAAATTTCGCGTATTTTGATAATATCTTTCTTTTAACAGAGGCCACTGAATAAAAAAAAAAAATTAACATGAATATACATGATAATTGACTTTCATCTTGGAATCAAATTAAAACATTATATAGATACATTTTGATCAACTATTTGTATTCGTATCTTACTTTTACAGTCAAATGTTAGTTCCAGTACTTTAGAAAAGAAGCAAAGACAGTTTGACAGGACGATCCAAGAATGGACTGTCAAAGTTAAAGAACTCCAAATTGAGATTGATACTGCTCATACCGAGGCTCGCGGTTACTCTGCTGAACTCTTTAGAGTTAAAGCTCAGTATGAAGAGACCAATGACACGATTGAGGCTCTCAGAAGAGAAAACAAAAATCTTGCTGGTAAGCTATACGAATGCAGATCTATTAATTTTGAAAATAATTGGATTTAAGGCTCGTGAATCTATCTATATATAATAAATATTGGATATCTATATAACTAAAGGCACGAATGTGTCGGATTTTCAGGAAAACACTTGGCTCAATCTTCTAGAGATAACGTTTAGATTGTGCAGATTTTCTCGTTTTAACATATAAGCTCTTTCAAGCATAAATCTTTTTGCGTTTATATATATATATTATATATGCGCCATTGAAAATTAAATTATCACAGTAATAAAACAATTGTGGAATGTCCATGACGTCATAAATATTCATACTGGATACCTAGATGTAAAGACTATTCAGTGATGTTTTAATGATGTTTAGTCTGCCAATTCCACCCTTCTAGATCCTTTCAACTGTAATCCCGATCCAAAATCCGCGGAGGGATCCCAATTACACGAGACCGCTTGGTTAGTAAAATCTGGTTCCGATTCCCACGGAGTATAATCCTCCGTTGGAATCGGATCCAGATCTTACTTATGAATTGCACAAGTGTAATTGCTCCTCGTGATTTGGATCCCTTCCGGAGATTTCAGATCGGGATACACGGTGTGTATCGTGTAATCAATAATTACTAAAAATTAACGACTATATACTGTAACGCTATAAGTGTTGCCTCCTTTTGCATCATCCCAGTTATACAAATAATAATATTTAAAAATGAATATCCAGGCCTGGTGAAGACTGAAAAAATAAAATTGCCCAAGACAAAATGAAAATGATTACTTTAGTATTCTGCCTTACAAATTGCAGGAAACAGTTGCGTTTCAAAAGTGAAAATCAATTTCATCGAGGCCAAAAATATAAGTCGGACTAGCATCTGGTGTAAATGATTATTCATCCCTTAATCACCTTTAAAATAAATGGTCGTCCTCTAATTATCTAAAGTTTTCTTCATACCCGCGCGGTTTACTTTCAAGTAACGATGTAAAACTTTAATTTCCAACTTAAATGTTCATTGGTGTTTGCATATTTGTAATGTTTGTTTTCATTAATATTTCACATCGAGATTGAATGTTTCATTATTTCGCATCGAGCTTGAATGTTTCATTATTTCGCATCAAGCTTGAATGTTTCATTATTTCACATAGAGCTTGAATGGTACTTAAATCAATTCATATCGTAAATACGGAAGAAGATTCCAATAAATATAAATTATGTGTTTATAGATGAAATCCGTGAGTTATCTGACCAACTAAGTGATGGTGGCAGGAGTTCCCACGAGATCGAAAAAGCTAAGAGACGTCTTGAGATGGAGAAGGAAGAGCTCCAATCTGCTTTGGAAGAAGCCGAGTCTGCATTGGAACAGGAAGAGGCTAAGGTTGTGCGTGCTCAGTTGGAAATTTCTACAATCCGAACTGAAATTGATAGAAGAATCCATGAGAAGGAAGAAGAATTTGAAAATACTCGGTATGTTAGAAAAAAAATCTTACTCATTTGAAAATTTTTGCCATGTCTTTCCGAATGTCTGTCATATTAAGAGTAGGTTTTTTTAATATTAATGATGAAAATATTTTTCATTTATAATAACTTATCTTGATTAGTCATTTAAACAATGTCAAAATTTGATGTTTTATGCTTTAAAATTAAAACCTAAGAAGATTTTAGGATCTTTGATACTTTCTTGTTAACTGCATGTTTATTTGCAGACGCAACCACCAGAGAGCCCTTGAATCCATGCAAATCAGTCTGGATGCAGAGTCTAAGGGCAAAGCTGAGGCACACAGGATCAGAAAGAAACTTGAACAAGACATTAATGAACTTGAGATGGCTCTTGATACAGCAAACAGAGCTAAGGCCGAAGGTGAAAAGAATCTTAAGAGATATATCGTTCAAATTCAAGAGCTCACTCTAAAGGTCGAAGAGGAAACACGTGCACGTGATGAGTCACGTGAATCTTACGTTCTGATCGAAAGACGTTGCAACCTTCTTGTCAGCGAAATCGATGAAGTCAGATCAGCTCTTGAACAGTCCGAGAGAGCAAGAAAGACAGCTGAAAGTGAACTCTATGAAGCACAAGATCGCATCAACGAATTGGCCGCTCAAGTCAGTTCAGCACAAGCTCAAAAGAGAAAAGTTGAGGGAGATATGCAAGCCATGTCTGTAAGCACATTTGTATTTATTATTCAAATACCAGCCAGTTATTTTGGAATGTATCACTAATAGAACTATTTTAAAATATAATTTGAAAAGGGAAAAGTGGTTTCCATTGTACAAAATAATATGAAATAAATGTTAATCAAAAGTAAGATTTAACGTAATGGCTGAGAGAAATTCAATATTAGAAGTAAAACTACGAAGACAATAATGCTTGAAGTTCTAAATTCAAAGTCGAACTCGATTATACTTAATGTACTATAGTATACTTTTAGAAGGAGAACATTGTATTCCAATTAAGGACCCACAAAGGGCATAACATTTGGCATGACAATAACACCAATAATTCGAGTTTAAACAATAAAATAATATTTATATGGTTCATTTACTTACCTGCTTAGGCTGATCTGGATGAACTTCAAAACGAGATCAAGGCAGCCGATGACCGGGCCAAGAGAGCCGCTATGGATACCACAAGAATTGCTGATGAACTCAGAGCTGAACAGGAACACAGTTCTCAGATCGAGAAAATCAGAAAGTCTTTGGAAATAACCATAAAGGAATTGCATGTCCGTGTAGACGAAGCCGAGTCGAGTGGTGTTAAAGGAGGCAGAAAAGTCATCGCCAAGTTGGAACAGAGAGTAAGTAAAATTTCAGTAGTAAAAAGGGGAAAATTCTGAATCTTGTATTAATGAATAGTTCATCGACGATTATTTTAGCATTATTTAAAAAAAAATTATAAAACATAACAACCTGTTTTCTTTATTATTGTTATACTAAGAAATAGACTAAGATACTACACCGCTATCAAAAATCGGTAAACACAGTTGTAATCTGATTATTATTTTAATGACTATTTCCTCATTAGGTCCAAGATCTGGAGAGCGAATTAGACAACGAACAACGTCGTCATGCTGAAACACAGAAAAACATGCGCAAGGCTGACCGCAGGATGAAGGAATTGGCCTTCCAATGTGACGAAGACCGCAAGGGCCAAGAAAGACTTCAGGACATGATTGACAAACTGCAATCCAAAGTCAAGACATTCAAACGTCAAGTCGAGGAAGCTGTAAGTCATTTATTTGCATTTTTCTTCTTTTGATCTTACATCCTTTGTAATACGATTCTGTGTTTTAAGGTTTCAATTCTAAAATAAAGAAATTACTCTATAAAAAAGTATGGTATACAAATTTAGTATGATAAAATTCATGTCAAATGTAAAATCTTATCGATAGTGAAAGGTTACAATGTAGTTATTACATTTTACAACTTCCAAAATAGATACTTCAGGAACACAACATTACTTGTAAGATTTTTTTTTCTGGTGAAAGAAATACAACTTAAAGGTAAATAGAGTGTCGAATTCCCCAATCAGATTCGCAAGTAAAGTTATGTCAAGTTGGTTCTTCAAAATTTTGTCAGAAACATTTTAATGGATTCTCTTCCATTTCAGGAAGAAATTGCTGCAATTAATCTGGCTAAATACCGAAAAGTTCAGAGCGAACTTGAAGATGCCGAAGAGCGCGCAGAGAGTTCAGAAGCCTCCCTATCAAAACTTCGTACCAAAAACCGTAGCTCAATGTCCAGTACAAGGACAATCAAAAGTGTTTCTGTTAGCAACATGAGCTCAACTGTAAGTAGTTATATTAGCTAAACTATATCTTAATTGTTTTATTGATATCTTTATATTTTTGAATATTCTTGAATTTAAAAAGTTACGATAGGGTAAATATGAAAAGACCAGCAAACGAATGAAATCAGTTACAAATCTCCAAAGTATATCATTATTATTGTCTGCAGTCAAACATCTCGAAACAAGAGCTATTATAAGATATCAAGATTCAAACTTTCTAGATTTCATTGTACACTCACTCACACCATGTGTGTTATAAGAGGAACAAATACAAAATAATACACTAAATATTAAGACAGTAAAGAACGTACTAATAGTAGATGTACTGTGATGATTATCAAAAGAACTTTTTAAAGTGTAAATAAAGCAGGGTACTTTTTTCAATACGGGTACGTTACATAAAGACAATAATCATTTCATTTTGATTTCGTTTGAATTTTATCGTCCTGAACATGCCTGAAATATTTGTCCCTGGACGTTAAGCAACCATCAATCAATCGTTTGAATTTACAATATAATTGTTTTGTATAAATTAAGACCGAATTCTTATCATAACTGTTCTTTCATTTATGCATAGAATGATTGGTTCCACATATATTCATTTATAAATAGGGGTCGTGAAAGTTATTTTATCCAATGTTACATTTCGTTCGTTTCTTTACAGCAGTAAGATGTGATGTATTCAAAGTGCCATAAGGAGATAATAGGTAAATATGGAGTATAAATTGACAATGACGTTCAATTAAGCAGCAACTTTTACATTTCAACGACAGTATTACAAATACTAAGTTTATATTAAGACTATTATTAAAACAATACAGTTTGCAGATGGAAAAATTACACTAATTTTAACGAGTAAACATCTTAACTTAGGCAAAGTTGACCTTTATTGACGGTTTTGGTATTTCTTTATAAGCTCTTCCGGTTTTGGTTTTTCTTTATAAGCTCTTCTGGTTTTTATATTCAAAATTTTAAAAAGATTTGTTTTTCAAAATTTCATATATATATAAAAATAAGGAGATGAGGTATGATTGCAAATGAGACAACTATCCTCGAAAGTTCAAATAAAGTGGATGTAAGCAATTATAGGCAACCGTACGGCCTTCGACAATGAGAAAAACCCTTACCGTATAGTCGGATATAAAAGGGCCCGACATGAAAAATATGAAACAATTCAATTGAGAAAACTAACGGCCTAATTTGTAACAAAACAATTAACGAAAAAACAAATATGACAGACATGAACCAACAGCAACCATCGAACTACAGGCTCCTGACTTGGGACATAAAGAATATGGCGGGGTTAAACATGTTTGTGAGCGCTCAACCCTCCCCCTAACCTGAAACAGGTATGTTCACCTTACTTGATATATAGGTTCTTACAGTAACAGGTGTGAAGCAAATCCCATTTTTTTAAGTTTTGATTTTTTTGGTTTTATGTTTTGTTTCGATTGGTTGCCGTCTCATCTAAAATTACACAGATCTCGTTTTATTCGTATCAAACATTTATATTGAATTATCTTTTTAAAATTTAGAAAACAAATCAGTGTTTTGTATTTTTAATTCTTTTTTCAGACTGTAGGACGGGAGACAACTCTGTTTTACCCTTTATAATGTGACACAGCCAGAGAGTGATGAAGACTGTTATGTAGTTACATGTGAAGTGGACGTATTGATTTAGAACGTCTATAATTGAACTTTTATCAACTTATTGGATTATTTATTTATTTTTTTATTCAAATGAAGATTATAGTTTTATATAGCGATCACTGGCATGTAAATATGTAATTATTTGTCTGTGTGATCTTTCTAGGATTTGTGTTACAGATATATATTTTCTCTTGTTATTCCCTGCAAATAAATATAAGTGCTCAACCCTCTGTGTTTTTGTTGAACAACCTGGTGGAATATTTGATGAATCAACCATCTAAACCTTTAATATATTTTACGATGTCTTATTTAAACTTGCTAGATTGCATATCGACTTAGGCCGTGTTCACACTGAAGCTAAAACAAGTTTGAAACAAGTTTAAAACAAGTTTAATTAAATTTTTAAACATTAATTATAAATAAATGCTGTATTAATTTTGGGAATAGTTGCAGCTATTAATTCGCTTTTGAATATAGAATTAAATGCATGTCAAACAATTGATCATTTTTTATTTCAAAACATGTTTCATACGGGCAGTGTCAACGCGGCCTGAGTGGATATACAACCAAGCAAGTTTTAAGAGCTTTTCTTGTGCAATCAATTGTTTCTAATGTAAAAGATCGTTGGTTTCTGTTTTTCTCCCCAACTCGGTGGATTTTGATTAACAGTTAATTGCTCTTGGTGGTTAGTTTTGTAGCTTTCACAATTTAGCTTAGAAGGGTAGTTCCTCGATATCAGAAAAGCTGATTAAAAGTTGAAGTGAGGCTACCAGAACAGATAAGAAAAATATAATGGCTTACAAATCAGAACAACACGCCTCCTTATATCTCAAAGCGTTCGTTGGATCTATCTTCAACAGGAACACATTATAACAAAAAAATGTGGGAATGAATTATTCTGTTGATTCTTCGTTGTTACTCCTAGAACGTCAATCTGCGTAGGAAACCTGCAAAATACTTTTTTATGGCGTGAATCTCCCTAGGAAACCTGCAATTGTTTGTTATGTGAATAATTTTCATCCAGGAATCTGAAAATGAGATGTGAATAAGGGAAATGTGGGGATTACGTCAATAAAACAACTGAGCGAAAATAACCATAAGACATCTAGAGGTCAATATATGACCTTTAACAAAATAATAAAAAAAGCCAACTTCATTTTAGTCGGTGAATATATTATTACCAGGTTAAAACCGAAAATAACAAAACGCACATTTTACTCCTGGAATGTTACATATACCAGATATAGGAGGTACAAAAGGAAATCCAATTATAATCGGTGAAAAATAAATTTCTGACAAAACTGAACATTATGACAGATATTTTTTTTACAAGAATTGCTTGTAAATTCTGTCATTTATCAACATCAATCCAGCTTTCGGGGGTGTGAAATATTATCATACTAGGAAGCTTGCCAATTCCATTAAATATAGATAAAATCTGCGTTCCTCGTTATCACACACGCTTACATACACCAATGTACATTTGTTGCTATACTTAAATAGCACGATAAAGCATTTATTGTTTTCTGTTCAGTAATCAAACTAAGAGACTTGTATAATTATGTTTCTTCATTAGAAATCTTAGAATACAACAACGCCCAAAACTTTCTTACGAAATTGGCAATACACTTCTTAACGGCACAGCTTGGACAAAGTTAGGACAAGATCCTTTCATGATTTTGATTTGGTCTAAAATATTAAAATTTCAAAATTTGATCAATTCTTTTCTTAATTCTTAAATTTATTTCTCACTTTGCTCCCTTGGAAATTTTCTTTCTTTTACCTTTCGAATGTTTTCCGCATTCCAGTCTTTTCTAACAATGAAACAATTGAAGTATTTGTACTGATACAAATCCCCAGTATTTATGATTTATCAGATGAAATACACTTAATATTTATATACCTTGGTTTGTGTTATCAAGATGAAAGAAATATAAGATGAAAGATGATCATAAAACTGATGAGCCTACACAATGCAGTTACCAGGAAACGGCTGCTATGTCCAAAAGTAGCTGCCTGTTATCGATATACATTTATATAACGAAAATTATAATTGGTTCAGGAAGTAATTTACTTGAAACTTTAACCAACCAAAAATCTTGAAACAAAACAACAAGACTTTTCTAACTTTTTGGGCGAGTATATATAAAGAATTTTAAAGTTTTGTTACACAGAACCGCTGAAGGAGTAAGTATGTTTGAACCCTGTGTGAATACCTTTATCCTTTACCTTAACCAATACTAGAACCTACTATAGAATTTCTCAATAAACTAATTGTACCTTAACTCAGAGTTGAGTTTTCTTTTCTTCTTTCTTTCCTTATCCTCTACATACCTTTTTCTCAAACAAATATTGGACATAAAAGTTGACAGACTTCTTGGATTTAGTGTTCACAGGATTTATCAAAGTTGGAACATATAAGTGTCATTTATAACGGTAGGTACTGGTTGGTTCTATCTATGAATAGTGTGATTTTTTAGTATGCATTTTGTAAATTATTGCCACATCTGTTAACAGTGAAACTCAATCATATGGATTTTTAAATGTCGTCGTGTAAGGAAATATTAATTTCAACAAATAATACATATAAAGTACGGCAGATTAAATTTAAAAAATAATAAAATAAACAAATAAATGAATAAAACAAAACAAATAAATGAATATTTCGAAATGAAACTACATTTAGTTAATTGATACGAATGAAAGCATTATTTGATTTGTAAGCAAATGCGACAGATAAAATCAAACTAATATTAGATAAATGAATACAAAAATAATGCATATTGTAAATAAAAAAATTCTGAATTAAGTTTTCGAAAATAAAGCAAAATTAGAGATCATCAAATATTGTTTCATTATAATAACACTAATGTCGCATTATGATTTTATTCATTGTACTCTTGAAATCGTTGAGAATAAACTTCATCCAATCAAAAGAGCCAATGGAATCTATAGTCTACAAAATTGCAAAAGTTACAAATCTCCCCATTTAAAAAAAAAGAGTTAAAGCAAATCGAAAAATTTCCAAACGATGAAAATTAGTATCCAAATCTGACATTCTGCGTTGGTAGCGAATGACATTTTTTTTTAAATTGATTAATTCAAAATCTGGATTGTCATCCACTAAACAAAGCAATCATTAATTAGTATTGATATATATATATATATATATATATATACAAACCGGTACAAAGTACCAAAACAATCAAATAATAAAACAGAAAACTGTATTATTTTGTACTCTTTTGACTAAGCAATTATAGGTTAACAGGCAGTTATTAAAGTCCGTATAATGCTATTGGTATATAATGGTTAATGATAATACATATATATGAAATACACTATGTAATAATTTTCAAATATATCGTTTGGAAACTGAAAAAATGGAAAATTTCGAAAATTAGGTAGTGGCTGAATATTTTTGGTGTATAATAACATTATTTTAACGTAGGTTGTTCTTTTAAAATCTTTCTTTAACACTTTTTCTCTGCTATACAACGCTTTATCAATCACGGAATCGTTTGAAAGTTAACGTTTTCTTTCGTATCAGCTTTCTCCTTATTTGACCTGCACCGTCCAAGAACAAGACTGATGAACGCTAGGGGCAAATTATTCACATCATCAATTACACAAAGATGTCATTTTCTATTGCATTTATCGTACTTTTCCATAACATAAGGTCAAATTACTGAAAACAGTCTCTCCTAAATTTTAGAAAGATATCATTTGCATTTGCTTGATAATATCTTAGAGTAAATTAGATCCATCCAATCGGAATAACGCCCTCATGGTGTTTTCATTAAATTGTGATGATTAGAAATTTTCACGAATATAAATAATTCAATCCAGGCAGGTATCTTCACATTTATTTCATTTTCTTAATCATTTTGGCTCTAAGCGTAGGTAGTATCAGATTTCACGAAACAAAACCAACACAAATTTTCTTGTAGACAAATTATTCATTGCAATTATGTCATACAAAAAACTTTATTTCGGACTTCGGCCCGCCCTAAAAGCAAGGCCGTGCCTATATTAAGGTTTAAAGAAACCATGCACATACAAAAATATTCAATATTTGTATAAAATATTTGTTTCCTTGGTGCATCCTCCATGATGGCCTAATATGGTATATCCGCCTACAGGAGCAGTCTTAACTTATTACGTCAGAGTCTTAGATACCACTCTGCATAAATCAAGACGTGCATAATGAAATGTAAACCGCATAACTTGTAAGCATCTTTTATTTAACCTTGTGTAATTTCCAAACACATCATTGATCTCCATTACTTAATCAAGTGAAAAAAGATAGCGACTTATCGTATTGTTGTCTGCTTTCTGCTTTAATCATAAAAAAAAAACGCGATATGAATTTTGGGTAAATAAGCTATAACTGATTAGTCAGTTGTTTAACTTTGGATTGAGTATTAGTTTCTTTTTACTATTTGAATGTGTACCTAAAACATTAAATTTTAGTTTCTTTTTACTATTTGAATGTGTACTTAAAACATTAAATTTTGCTTGTTTGTTAGGCGAACCATGGATAATTTACTGACTAAGAGAATCAAACTGGCCAAACAGGTTTTATTTTTTTAATGGCTTTTAATAAAAACTGTTACTGTTTCAAACGAAAACCATAATGGTCCACCTAGGAAACTTAATTCCATTATACTTTGTACACACTCAAATAAATCTGCTGTTAACTGTTGCTTTATTTTTTTTTTGGGGGGGGGGGAGGCTTTTATTGGATAAATACGGTTTATAGCCGTATAACTTTTAAGTGTAAATGATCTTTTCTGCAGATGAATTAAACAGCTTGTTTGGCTATATACAAAAAAAAATGCTTTAAATCTAGGATGATAGATCTTTGATTTTGAACATGACATACGGCAGGCTTAGGCTTGGAGAACGTAAAATATAATTTATTACGTGTAATGATTTCTTCAGAGAGGTTAATATTTTTCATGCTAAAATTGTTCAGCTATAGAAACTACGTAGAAGTTGAGCCACACATTGCTCACAGCAACTTAATTAGAGCTTTCTTTGATGCGGTATTGTTGTTATTGTATTGCTTGTTCTTGTGTTTTTGTTAGCTATTATACCATTGGTTTCTTGTTCTTGTGTTTTTGTTAGCTATTATATCATTGGTTTCATCGGGATAAGTTTTTTTTTATATAGCTGTCCAAGGTGAGGAACATCGCCGGTGGTTGTCTTCAGTTATAGCATAATTTGTCACGTAGGGAATTTGGAGTTGATGTAATTTTTTTCATCTTTTCTAGCGTTTTAAAATAAATACATAGCTATAGTTGAAGACCTTATGTTGACGCCTAGAAGATTTCTTTAGGGGGGGGGGGGGGGGGAGTGTTCGTTTATCTTAAGTCTTATTTTGTTGTATAGATGATCTTGTTGACGTAATATATTATTGAAAGATTCCGATGAGCTACAATGCAGGTAGTCAAAGCTGTCTGGCATTATAAAGTTATTGAGTGCATTCCATAGTAACCAAAAGTTGTTTGGTTGATTTTGCCCCGACGCCGGCAGTCTTGGTTTGATTTGTTGGTAAAACAACAGTTCACAAGAAGCCAGTTTAAGGATGTTTGCTTGTCATATTTTGGAATTTTTGTCAGATTTCGGAATCCTCTGATTTTATCCATTTGAATGCCTTAAAAAATGTTGCCCGCTAACCCCTACTTTTTATTCACAATTTTATTACACATTGTTTAATTAGCCATATTTGAAAATCCTATAAAATCCTTGTTATTTTTTCATAATTTTTAAAAGAAAAAGGGTGCTAATGTTAAATGTATGAAAAGTCTAGAGAGAATTATATCCCGCCAAATTTTCAATGGCTTATATCTCGAAAACAAACACACGGACCCTTATTTTTTGTTCTGCTTTTTTAATTCCTTTGTTTGTATACTATCAATTTATAACTGTCTTTTAAAAAGTTTGTTATTTTGAAACAGAGTAGCGAACATCCTTAAAAGTAAGGAGATGTGGTATGTCTAAAAATGAGACAACTATCCAGAAGAGACCAAAGGACGAGGATGTTAACAACTATATGTCTCTGAACGTATGAAATATATATATTTTGTTCTTTTGTAAACATAGTATTTTCGGATTTTTTTCCAATCTGTACTTGTGTACAGTGGTTTTATAATAATAAAACGAAGACTTGGGATAAACGTCGATGAGACAACAAACCCGTACACGTATAACAGTTAAACAACTGTTTTGCCATGGCTACGATAACCAATAGAATTAAGAATGACAGCTAAGTTTTAGAAAAGAGTTGTATACTCTTATACAGCAAATTTATGATTATTATAAAGATATAACAAAATTTTTTTTCTTGCTCTTGTTTGCTTTGATTTTTATATATATACATATTTGTCATTTAGAGTAGGTTCTGGCCTTGTGTAGTAGTTTGTCCAGAGCAGAGACGATCTCAACAGTTCTCCAGTTTCGGTTATTATCATTCCTGTATTTTGGAGAATTGTCATACTAAAAAGTCAAGATGTCGTACATGGGAGTACCCAAAGATGACCCGGATTTCCAGTACTTGTGCGTGGACCGGATGAAATTAATGAAGGAAATGAAGGAATTCGATGGTAAAAAAGCTTGCTGGTGCCCAGATGACAAGGAAGGATTCATTGGTGCAGAAATTCAATCTTCAAAAGGAGAGGAGCTTACAGTTAAAATTACTGAAACGCAACAGGTATATATTACAATATTTTTGTACTTATTTCTGAACAAAGCGTTTAAACCCGCTGCATTTGTTTGCACCTATCCTTAGTCAGAAACCTGTTGTTCAGTGGTGGTCGTTTGTTGATATGGTTCATAAGTGTTTCTCGTTTTTTATATAGATTAGACCGTTGGTTTTCCTGTTTGAATGGTTTTACACTAGTAATTTTGGGGGCCCTTTATAGCTTGCTGTTCGGTGTGAGCCAAGGCTCCGTGTTGAAGGCCGTACTTTGACCTATAATGGTTTACTTTTACAAATTGCGACTTGGATGGAGAGTTGTCTCATTGGCACTCATACCACATCTTCTTATATCAATATACATATTTATAAGGGTTTTCACCTGTTTCAATGACACATATTTTCAAACAATTTAAATAATAAGCATGTAGTATATGATACGTCAACTATATGCATAACTCCGTCTGCTGACCCTGTCCGTTCTGAATTGATATCGGTAATAAAAGGGCTTGAATTGCGCTTTTCATAAGTATTTTGTGAGTGTGAAGAGAGAGTGGACAATCGGTAGAAAATAATATTTACCATTGCAATAAAGGTACATAAGATTGTAATTTTCCCTATGATAATCATTTACAAAACATTACAATACATGTACATAAGTACAATTATCATTATTATAAAAGTATAAGCTAATTCAGAAAAAATATTGCTACAATTTATTTGTTTCTTTGTTTATTCGTACATATTTGTCATATGTTACCACGTAGAACTTGTTGGGAAGAGTACACTTTAAAATAAAACAAAAGAATAAATAATTTAAATTTATGGCTGATCTGTTATTGTTTATGTTAAATTCATTCACAACTTGTATATTTTCAATTCGAATATAGGTTGAGATATTGCAAAAGTTAGCTTCTAGATGTCTTTTATTTAATGTGTGTTTGTTTGTTGTCTGTTTGGAGTATATCCAACACCTATTAATCTAAAAAAAACTGTGATCGAAGTAAATGATTTTCGTCCACAGAACAGAACAGTAAAGAAAGATGACATCCAACAGATGAATCCACCCAAGTACGAAATGAGTGAAGACATGGCTAATTTAACATATTTGAACGAAGCTTCTGTATTGCACAACTTGAGAGCACGTTATAAAGCACAGCTGATCTATGTAAGTAATCAATATATATATGTGTACAACGATTTATATATAACGCACTTTATCCAATGAAAACAAAAAAGTTCTAAGCAGGCGTGGTTGCGTGGTTGCGTGGACTGGTCGGGACAGTTTTGGGATGTCAAAGATACCTGTCATCGTTAACCTAAGGATGGGGATGTAAACATACACAACGACGCCAGCTTACAATTGATTTTTTTGTTTTGTTTTTAATTGAATAAATTTTAAGATTATGGGCAGATCTTATGTTTTCGTACGTCATATGAATTCGTACTATGCGTGCTTTTTTAATGGAAATTTTGACGTTACAATGCGTTCTTAATAGCACGAAAACCAATAATACGAGGATACCTGTAAGAGTGAGTGAGCTTTTTCAACACACAGAGAACTCACTGTTTTGAAAAGGGACTGACACTGATGAATGTCATTTGTTGTGCCGAAATATCTGTCAATACGATTTCATTTCATCTTATTCGTATTTTTTTATCACTATCGTTGCACAAATCTTCCTGAATCGTCGTTAGACCATTTGATATGTATTAAATTTGCTGTTTAATTCTTTTCTATAGACTCTTTTTATATCAAGACATGTGTTGAGGGTCAAACTTCAAACGAATTAATGTTCTCAAGATAAATAAATATTTATAAAAGCTTGTGAAATACTGAAGAAAAATTATAACCATTCAAAACACTATATTATCTTATCATTCGAAATTGTGTAATATAAGATTGAAAACCAATTTGGTTTGAAGATTTTTATGATCGATTTGGAAAAATATGCTTCTTTTTTAGACCTACTCTGGACTTTTCTGCGTTGCTATCAATCCCTACAGACGTCTCCCAATCTACACTGAGAGCGTCATTAGTAAATACAAGGGAAAAAGGAAGACTGAAATGCCTCCCCATCTGTTCTCTATCTCTGACAATGCTTACCAGTTCATGTTGCAAGATCGTGAAAATCAGTCTATTTTGATTACGTGAGTATTTAACATTTAGTATTGTTAACTCTATCAAATATCACCATAAATATCTACTTGGTGATTTCCATCTCATTCCATTTTGTTGTCTCGCCTCCGACTTTTTTGGAAGCTAGACTAAGGTGTGCTGTTTCCGGCGTCGGTGGCGTCAACAATTGTTAAAGATTATGATTAGGTTTCACATGCAACAGTCTCTAATTGTTTATATATGTAAACCATAAATCTATGTTCAGCCTTAAATATGTGTCCTTTTTCAGATCTTTATCCCATCCTATATTGCGTCAAAGACGTCTCAAATCTATGTCCAGTCTTTTATTAAATCTGTGTCCTTCTCAACAAGCCATGCCCTGTCCAAGGTGTTGTTAGTAATTAGCCTTATTATCAGAAGTTTTTATTTATTAATAACGATTCAACTGATCTTCTTAAAGCAGACTTTTCCCTTCAGCAGTTTTGACTCTTCTTTAAAGGCGCTTCTCGGCTTTCTGAATGTACATGTACAAATGTTACAGAAGTATGTGCTGTGTGAAGCATAACTGCTATCTTGCACTAAACACATTTCACGAGCTTTAAAAAAAATCACATTTATTTTTATCAGAGGCGAATCTGGAGCCGGAAAGACAGAAAATACGAAGAAAGTAATCATGTACTTTGCCAAAGTAGCTGCTTCACTTGGTAAAAAAGATGCATCCGATGAAGAAAAGAAGCCTGATACAAAAGTGGTAAATATACTGAAAAACAATATGCATCAGGGGAAAAATGTTATGATAATAAAACGACATAAATCCTTAGAATATCGTTACATATATCAAGGTAATTTGTAATAAAACGGTTTTGATCCTGGTATAAGATGTTTTAGTATATTCTGATAAAACGTATAAAGAGTTCGCATCATGATGTACAAAAAATAAACACAATAGAAATCGTTTTGTATTCTGATTAAAGGAAATAAATTGGACCATCCTGATAAAAGCTAAATATGATATGCTTAAAATAAAATTACCATTCCGTACATGTACAAACTTACACTACTTATTTTGTACAATGACGCTGAGAATAACATATAAAGTTAGAAACTATCATATATATAATACATATATCTATATATGGAAACCACGGGTGAGGGGGTCTTAACATACACATTTGGATACAGACGTCCGGGTCTGGTTTAATTCCCCTTTCATATATTGTTTTTTTGTGTGTGCTAAAAACCTTACCCATACATTTATTTCTTAGATAAATCATAACCCATTTATAGATTAACCAGTTACCAGACATACACACTTGGACATTTGTATAGGTGTTAACCTCATGGGATCATTCATATTATCATATAAAAAGATCACTACACAGTTTTTAAAGACATCTTGCATTGTTTTTAAAATATTTACCAACGGAGAAATGTGTCATAATAGTTAGTATATTTCATTTCAATGTGAAATCCTCGGATAAATTTAGAGGATTTTCAATATAAAATTTCTTATTTAAGGGTTCACTAGAAGATCAGATTATCCAAGCTAACCCTGTACTTGAAGCCTACGGTAATGCCAAGACTACCAGAAATAACAACTCGTCTCGATTCGTAAGTATGAAAAAAAAACATTGATCATTAACCATTCATATCATCAAAAACTGTTACAATTTTCATTTTCATTGCACTCCTGGTGTGAAACTAATTCTTTACAAAGCTCATTATGTTTTACGAAATTTGAAAAAACCTTGTGTTATCTTTCATCCTATGAAACCCCATAACATTATGATGTACATTTACTACTATATATCAGTAATGGAATGAGTGAGTTTACCCTATACCTTACACAGTAATTCATTTGTAAGCACACCCATGACTTTGAACCAAAAATCGACTAAATTACTTTTGACTTTTCCTTTAGTGAGCAATTTATTTTAACACTTTAGAAGTAGCCATATCCAAAACCTGTTTTCCAGATTTTATTCGTTTGCATGATCCATATTGTTTGAACAGATTTGACCAGTTATGTGTGATCCCTTCCTTCTTTTCTAGATTTGTCATTGGAAGTCACTAGAAATATCTATTTTACCATTTTTTTAATCTCTCACCAAAATTCTTTAAAAAAAAAATATAGTTTTTATTTGTATTTCTCGTGATTTCCATTTTAACATTTTGTTTATTAATTACACAGTAAAAATTCGCTTATAATTCATCTTAATTATTTTGAATCTATTTGACGTTAGCTTATGCAGAATAATAAGCGAGTTTTACTGAATTTTATCACATTGTGACCTCAACCTTTACCTTTTCGTTGCCTTGGTGTGTTTAGGTGTGATATGATGGTCACATAGGAATTGTAATTTACAGAGACGATGAAATGTAAGTATTATATATTGGTAAATATTTTCTTCAACTGAAGCCCTGTAGCCACTATCAAAGTTTTCCATCAAAAACTTGGTCAAAGAAAACTTTAAACAACTCTTTTTGAAAACTTGGCGATATTAAAATTTTTCTGGTAATTGGTCAAAGAAAAGGAGGAATTTCAAGATATGTGGTGGCTCTTAAAAACTTCTCACAGAAAGATTGTATTACTCTTTTACTATATCTATGTAATACCATTATGAGGAGGCAATTTAAAAATCGACTTTTTTATTTACAACAGATGAAACTTTAATACACTTCTTTGATCCCAGCCAATTCAATCAATCATCTTTCATGCCATTTGTCCATACCAATTTTGTTTAAGCTTTACTGGAAGTCATCCTACTTATTCAACTCATCTTGTTTCAACTCTTTTATCATGTGCTTTTGTTTTGTAAACTAAATTGCACCATTCCTAAACTTAACTCTGATTGGTTAATTTCCATCAAAGTCCATCCAAGTTTAAAAAAAAATAGCATGAGATTCTAGTCATCAAAGTCCGTCAAATTTTGGATCACTTTTCTGTGTCACGATTCTTTCAACAACTTAAACCAAGTTTTCTTGGTGAAATAAACCTTTGATAATTACTACAGTGCTTCAATGAGAGAGCATGGAACATCTAAATATTCTTTGAATTTTTTGTAGTAACAAATACATTTATTATGTGTTAGATTTTTAAGCTTTGGCCCTGAAAAGTTAATTCTGATAATAAAACCTGTAAACCACATTAAGCCATTGCAAAAGTGAATGGTGCATTATTTACCAACGACAGTAATATTCTACTATTTCTATGAACAGTTTAGTAATTGAAGTCGTTATCAAATGAACATAGCAATTATGTTTTAAAATTTACTTACTATTGTAGGGAAAATTCATCCGTATTCACTTTGGGCCAACTGGAAAAATATCCGGTGCCGACATTGAAACATGTGAGTATATATATGGCCTAATTGCCATAGTCGTCATAATGTATATATATATGTATATTAAACCTCTGCCCTGTTAGTAATTCATGTTGATATAAATTCTTAATAATACCTCTTGGAAAAATGCAAGTTTTACGGTTTATGCCTAGATGAAACTTTATTCTATGTTTTAGAATCTTGTTAATTATGAGCAAAATAATATATTTTGAAATTTTAGTGAGCTGAATTTGCATGGAAATTACAGAACTAGAGATTTCTTGAAAATTGTAACTTGAATTTAAGAGTAATAAATATACGAACATTATATGGAAATAATTTCAATTGTAGATTTGCTGGAGAAATCTCGTGTAACCTTTCAACAGTCAGCAGAGAGAAACTACCACATTTTCTACCAGTTGTGTTGTAGTGCCATTCCTAAATTACATGGTACGTAATCTTAATCCACAACATATACTTAATTTTGCCAGTTTTGAGGAACGAGCAACATATTAAAGACTATATTTATGCAAAATTACGAATTTCTGAATAACTCACAATAGCTCACAGGACGAAATCTTTTTTATTGGTTGGACGTTGTCTATACCATTTACAACATACTTGATAGTGTTTTACCTTTATCTTTAATACATAGGACTTTGCTTTACTTTTCAGAAATATGCTTGATATCACCAGATGCTGGACTATATTCTTTTATCAATCAAGGCGCTCTCACTGTTGATGGCATTGATGACGTAGAGGAAATGTTGCTTTGTGATGTAAGCTTTACAATTTTGTTAAAAACGTATCACGACTAACACAATCTTTACGATGAATCTTGCAGTAGATTGTTGATTCCACTAGTAGATCTTTCTACTTACAAAAATGCTTAAAACTTAAGATCTTTTTGTGTGTCAATGACTCAGTAATACAAGCAATTCTCTAGTATTGTTTTCCACTAGATTTTTGTTAACATTAAACGTCTTTCCATTGTTGGTTTTATGTCGAATTTTTGATAGTGATACAGAAAGGCAATCTGATCAACTCCACCAGGTCCTAATGTTTTTCGATGTCTATATCGTATTAGGATTGTCCTAGACTGTATTTTCCATTACCAGATATTATTGTGTTGCTACATAATTGTTCAATGTCACTGGTTACTAATCGGTGCCATAAAACATGAGACAAGTATCTCTGTATATTGAGAGATTTAAGTATGTAAACTGATGGTATATTTTTGCTTTTGAATAAAATTAGAAAAAAGTTTCAATATGGTTTTGCAGGAAGCTTTTGATATCTTGGGTTTCTCTGAGACGGAAAAGATAAGTGCATACAAATGCACAGCTGCTATAATGCATATGGGTGAGATGACCTTCAAACAAAGAGGTGAACAGGCTGAAGCTGATGGTAGTGCTGAAGCTGAGAAAGTTTCTTTCCTGTTGGGAGTTAACTCTAATGATTTCATTAAAGCTTTGGTCAAACCCAAGATTAAGGTCGGCACAGAGGTTGTTGTCCAGGGACGTACAAAGGAACAGGTACATATTTATAATGATCATTACAAGCGATATTTTTAAAAGACATTGGGTTTGATAAAATTCTTTGCGTTTTCTTTGATGATCAAAATAACTTGAAATTTTTTATTTTTTTTAGACTTTTAAGTAGAACCTCATGCAAAAAAAAAACTATTTTTCAAAATCATTTTGAGTAGATTCTTTGTATTGAGACAAAGTAAATAAATATTTGGAAGGTCTAGACAAGCAGTTTAAGCGGCAGACACTCTTTTAATCGTGCCTTACGAACATTAATGAAATCTATTCTATTTTATTAAAGGTTGTCTACTCAGTTTCTGCCATGAGTAAATCTCTCTATGACAGACTATTCAACTGGCTTGTAGTAAGAGTAAATAAAACACTCGACACCAAAGCCAAGAGGAACTACTATATTGGTGTCCTGGATATCGCAGGGTTCGAAATTTTCGAGGTGAGTTCGTGATTAATATGGAACAAAAAAGTACGTAGATTTTAAAATCCTAAAAAGCAAACCCTGCACGATAGTTTGTTTATAAAAATATATGATTAAGTATTCCAGCAAAGTATGGAAAAGTAAGTTGATAAAAAAATTAGTTTTAATATTAATGCATATAAATTATTGTATTTACGAAAAACGTTATTTCATGGCCTTGTTGCCCGAATATATTAAACAGTAATTGTATTTTTGCTTTTTTTACCTTATTTGTCGTAACCATCGATTTATATCTGTTATAGTACAATACCTTTGAACAATTGTGCATTAACTACACCAATGAAAGACTGCAACAGTTCTTCAACCATCACATGTTTGTTTTGGAGCAAGAAGAATATAAGAAGGAAGGAATCCAGTGGGAGTTTATCAACTTTGGTATGGACTTGCAAGCCTGTATCGATCTTATTGAGAAGGTATGACATTCTCGTCAATTTGTCATTTTAATCCTTGTAATTCACACTAGTAGAGTCATTTCGCTTAACCTATTAGTACCAAAGTAATCATATAATGTTAATACAAAAGTAAATAGATAAATACACGCTATTCATATACTTCGAATGAGAATATTTTTGTTGTGATACACGCTATTCATATACTTCGAATGAGAATATTTTTGTTATGAGATAATGTTTGAAGATCATATTTTTCTTTTTTTGACAGCCCATGGGTATTCTGTCTATTCTTGAAGAGGAATGTATGTTCCCCAAGGCTTCAGACAAATCTTTCAAAGAAAAGCTTTACTCAACTCATATGGGAAAATCACCTAACTTTAACAAACCAGGCAAAGCTTCAAAGGGAAAGAGATCCGACTTCGAACTTGGTCACTATGCCGGAGTTGTAAGTAACTTATTTTACTCTGTAACACATCTGTATCAATATTACAAACCTTTATTTTTAGCTCTCATCATAAAAAAATTCATATTTAAACAACATAACAGGTTATAATAAATGTTTGCGCTGATTATATATATTAAGTCGACATGATGCATTTGCTTTCTTTATAAAGGTTCCATATGGTACTGAAGGTTGGTTAGAAAAGAACAAAGATCCCATTAACGAGACTGTTGTAGAATTGCTTGCTCAATCTAAGGAGCACCTTGTAGCTACCCTATTCCAGCCACCAGCAGTTCCAGGTTTGCATAATTTTCGATAGTTACATTTTTATAGTTATCTTTGTAATTTTTGTCATATTCCTCAATCAAAAGGTGATACTGAAATATACTTTTGTGTGCATTATGAACTTTTTTTACATATGGAAAATAAAATATTTCATAATGTACAGGTTACTATTTTCTTCACACAAGTGAAAGTAAATATCAGAAAATCTCTTTATACAAAAGACAAAACTACAAAATATTTAAACATTTTATGTAGATTTAAACAAAAAACTGTCTTATGTTAACAGATGGAGGTTCTCACAAGAAAAAGAAATCTTCTGCCTTCCAGACCATTTCTGCTGTGCACAGGGTATGTATATTTATTGTAGATTTCTACAGAAATGAGTTTGAATAACAACATTCAGGTTGTTTTTTTTTCAAGTTTACTGGTAAATAATATATAATTTCATAAACCAATGTTAAATTGCATCTTTTATTTAAATCTGATGTTAACTTCACCATTTTTCTGTATTTTAAAGGGTTTTTTTATGTTTTGTATTCTTATTATTCATCTTTTGCAAGGTTAATATAAATATATATATAATCATCATTAAAACATTCTAGCTAACCTTCAAAACATATTGTGCTTGTGAAATTTTATCTATTTTGTTTTCATTTTTAGGAATCTTTGAATAAATTGATGAAGAACTTGTACAGCACACATCCTCACTTTGTCAGATGTATCATTCCTAACGAATTGAAACAACCAGGTAAATATGCTTCTTTCCCATTATCGCATGATAATATAAATAAAGGTGTTTATTATTTCCCAATTAGTGAGAAAACTTGTATAAGAAACATGTGCATAACTTTTTTGGTGTATATCAATTAAAAATGTCTAAATATTTTCAGGTACGATTGATGCTGCTTTGGTATTGAACCAGCTACAGTGTAATGGTGTACTGGAAGGAATCCGTATTTGCCGTAAAGGATTCCCAAGCAGAATCATATACTCTGAGTTCAAACAAAGGTAGTATATTATCCATTTTCTAATTGTATTTATTACACCCACACTATTTGGTGGGAATAATGTTTTCGTTCTATCCATCAGTCCGTGTGTCCTTTCTTTGTTGTCGACATGCCAGCGTGTTCATATTTTTTCAAATCCTCTTCTTTGAACGATGGTTTTAACTCATTATAACTCGTATCTCAACGAATAAGTTCGATAACCAGAAAATATTGAAATAGGGAACCTTTTTCCGGGAGGGGAATTTGTATGAATATGCCATGTTCTCATTGTCGGAGGCATATCTCCTCTTCAAATTTGTATGGAGGGTTTCCATGTACCAAAACATTGGATGAGTTTGATAATCAGAAAGATTTATTTTGAGGAACTCTAATTTCAGGTTGGGGACTTATAAAAATTTTCAATTTTAATTCTTGTCGCTGGTATAGTGTTTCCTGTCATTAAAACCTCAGAAGAGTTTGATAATTAGAAAAATCTGAATGGATAACCTTTTTGTTTTAATGGAAACTTTGATGATATTTTTGCTTTAATTTTCAAGAATTCTTTAATGATACTGCGGAAAATTTCCCTGAGGTAGCTGAATTAAATTTTATCTAATATCAATAGCAAACATTGTATTTTCTTTGCCTGTACCAAGTCAGGAATATGACAGTTGTTTTCAATTTGTTAGATTTGTTTGAGCTTTTGATTTTGCCATTTTATAAAGAACTTTCCGTTTTGAAATTCCATTGCAATTCGGTATTTTTGTTATTTTACTTTTTTCTTTGGTTTTGAAAAAAGTTACTAACGGAATATCACATCATAATTTTGCGATGATGTTGTTTATAGAGCCCTAAGTTTGATACGATAGTTGTAAACGTATTGATTCTGTGAATTCTTTAAGGTTATCAACATAACACAGTAGAAAGCAATAATTTTAGGCCAAATAGTTTTGCTTGCTTAATAATAATAGTTAGTTTATATTAATAGTCATATATTTCTAGTATATTGTTATTTTTAGATACTCAATTTTGGCTCCAAACGCTATCCCACAGGGCTTTGTTGATGGTAAAGTTGTCTCCGAGAAAGTTTTGTTGGCTCTACAATTGGATCCAGCAGAATACAGACTTGGCAACACCAAAGTCTTCTTCAAAGCAGGTGTCGTCGGTAATCTTGAAAATATGCGTGATGAACGTCTTAGTGCAATCATTTCAATGATGCAAGCTCACATCAGAGCCTATCTTATAAGAAAATCCTACAAGAAATTGTGCGATCAAAGGTATGTATAACTTGTCGATTTTTTTGTAAAACATGACACCTGCTAACAAATAATAATTGCTTTAGTAGTACATGTAATAATAACATTAATTCAGAATATATGCTTCCGCACTTTAATAAAAATGTCGTTACAAACAAACCTAATACAGTGCAATAGCATAATGAACATGGAAAATGATCGAATAGTTTGTAACGATACAAAAAAGTAAAACACAGACCAGCATGGTATTAGATTTTACAATTGCAAATGGTATTATAGAACTTAAAACCAAAAATCAGTGTTACCCTCAAATATATTTTTTAGGTTAAGTAATCACTGATAAACGTTCTCACAACCAAAGAGCAAGGCAGTTTTGATTCATAAAAATTTCTCGCCTGGACCCTCCTAACACAGCTTTACTCACAAAGCTGTCTTGTTTAGGAGTACAATTCAATTTCCAAACAACTGATAATTTCTCGTTTTGATGAAGCCTTAATTGTTAATGTTCTAACAGCTTCCATAGATATAGGAAGATGTGGTATGAGTGCCAATGAGACAACTCTCCATCCAAGTTACAATTTATAAAAGTAAACCATTATAGGTCAAGGTACGGCCTTCAACACGGAGAATTGGCTCACACCGAACAGCAAGCTATAAAGGGCCCTAAAAATTACTAGTGTAAAACCATTCAACCGGAAAAACCAACGATCTAATCTATATAAAAACGAGAAACGAGAAACACGTATGAACTACATAAACAGACGACAACTACTGTAATCAGATTCCTGACTTAGGACAGGTGCAAACATTTGCAGCGGGATTAAACGTTTTAGTGGTACCAAACCTTCTCCCATTTCTGAAACAATAGTATAACATCACAACATAGAAAAACACACTATAAAATATCAATTGGAAGGCTTAGCTCAATCAAAAGACGTAAATTAACACACAGTGAACGAATAAATTTGACCTGTGACACCTGAATGCAAATACACAGTTAATAAAAAATTACAAGGGAGAAATAATCAAAATCAAAAGTAAATAAACAGGTTTAAACAAAGTTAAAGTATGATATCACTGTAAAATTTCAAACAATTTTTAGAAATCATCACTTTTGAAGAATCCTGCGTCATATTATACACAGGTAAATGAAAATAATTTTGTTGTTAAGTATACTTCTTATTCTGTGTGTATAAAATCTTCCGTTTAGGAATACCAAGAATTTTTTTTAATGCATATATTGCTGTTTGATTAAATGCGTACTTATCTTTAGTTTTTTTTGTTGTTGTTGCGGTTTCGTATATATTCTCGACATTTCAATTTTCCTAGTTGAGAGTGTCTTCGAGAATCTTTTGATCCTTTGTGTTTCACTTTAAAACTGGATTTTGGTACTGATTTACAATGACATTGATAACCATTCATTTTTAAAACAATGATTATTATGTATACTCTTTAGTTCCATAAATGTTATATTGTATGCATCATATGTTTTTTCCAGAGTTGGTCTTTCTGTCATCCAACGTAACATCAGAAAATGGCTTATTCTCAAAAATTGGCAATGGTGGAAGATGTACGCCAAGGTCAAGCCTTTGTTGAACATTGCTAGACAGGAAGAGGAAATGGCAAAGAAACTCGAACAACTGAAGAAACTTGAAGAAGATCTAGCTAAATGTGAAAGGCTAAAAAAAGAACTTGAAGTACAAAACGTCACTCTACTCGAGCAAAAGAATGATCTCTTCCTTCAGTTGCAGACCGAGCAAGACAATGTCATCGACTTAGAACAGAGAGTCGAACAGCTCGTCACACAGAAAGCAGACTATGAATCTCAAATCAAAGAAATGGAAGAACGTCTCCTTGATGAGGAAGATGCTGCAGCCGAATTAGAAACTATCAAAAAGAAAATGGAGGGGGAGAATGATGAGCTCAAGAAAGATATAGAAGATTTAGAAAGTTCTCTTGCAAAGGTATGTTAATTTCTGCATTTAGTTATACAGTAAACTGTTTTGCATATTATGAATTCACTTGAACATTTGTTGATGTTAAGGGTTAGACGGAGGGGCCCTTTTTGTTTTGTTTTAGGAAAACCAGACTATGCAACGTATAACACCTTGATATAAGCTTAATAAAGAACCTTTTTTTTATCTTAGCATTCAAACATGTCATAACAAAATCCTAATTATTTGTTAATTTGTCTTATATATTCATAGGCTGAACAAGAAAAGACTACTAAAGATAACCAGATTAAAACACTCCAAGATGAGATGTCACAACAGGATGAACAAATATCTAAGCTGAACAAAGACAAGAAGGCTATGGATGAAGCTCATAAGAAAACAACTGGCGATTTACAAAAGGAAGAAGATAAAGTGAACCATCTTAACAAAATTAAACAGAAATTGGAATCGACTTTAGATGAAGTAAGTTGCTGTTGTTGTTGTTGATTAAAGTAATATGAAACGAATTTTTGTGATTATAATGTTAAGGAAATTATTGAACCTGTGCATGCATACATACTAAACTGATTCCTCTGTTCACGTTTTTTTTACTATTTATTACGAATCCTTACAATCGATAGAAAATATTTCATTATTTGATTGATGATCCAAAAATATGGCTGCTAATTAACTTTCGGGTTTTCGTTCCAAAGTTTAACAATCGTGCCCTTGGTAAACAATCAACGCAGAATCTTGGAGCTCATGACAATTAAATGATAGGGCGATGTTTATTTTCCTTTATATTGTACATGCGTTTCCAACTTTGTCACAACAGTTTTTACGGAAAAGCTGTGGACAAATTATGGTACGGGAAGACAACAATTGAATAGCAGTACATTTTTGACCATTTGGATAAAAAAAAAGGATTTTGATTAAAACGAAAGTCTATGTACACGTTTTTTTATAGGAAAACCTTGCTATTTAACATATAAAACATATTCAACTGTTATGCTAAATTTGAAGTCAGATATGATTTTAAAATAATACAGTATATTGAATTAAAAGAACCCGAATTTAACTTTTTTATTGGTTTCGCGTTTACCTTTACGCATTATCTCGGTAATAAACAAATAGTAATATAAGAAATCTATACTATCTTGATTTCTAAGCATGGTTTTGCTTTTATGCATATTTGTTCTCTACTTGTGATAAAATGTTGAGTTAATTGGGAAATTGTTATAAAAATTTTGTAATATATTTCCGATGCTTTTAGCTTGAGGATAATTTGGAGCGTGAGAAGAAGGTTAGAGGTGACGTAGAGAAAGCCAAACGAAAAATAGAACAAGATCTGAAGGCCACACAAGAAGCTGTTGAAGACTTAGAACGTGTGAAAAGGGATCTTGAAGATGCCAATAGGAAGTACGTGCCGTTAGCGATGTTTTAACTATAATACAATGAACTAAAAAAGGAAGACAAATCTGCGAAGCCGGAAAGAAAAGAATTCTAAATAGAATTTGAAGTTCTTTAATATTAAGTGTACGATATAGTGTACAGTTTGTTAAAGCGTTCAAGAAAATGTTCAATTATTAGATAACTGTACTGAGATAAAAAAAAAATCTAATGTTTACCTTGGTGTATTTTATCCGTATCAATAGAATAAGGACATTTTCCTATAATTCTTGTACTATTGTAGGAAAGAAGCTGAAATTGGTAGTCTCCATTCACGTCTTGAAGATGAACAAAGTCTTATTGCACAACTTCAGAGAAAGATTAAAGAACTACAGGTAAGTTTTTAAGCTGAAATGGACAAACCATGTGAATAACGAAAAATATAATTGATGAAAGTGTACCTTCGATACTGTTTACTTATAGTTCGGCATTGCACAAGTTCATGCGTGGCTCAGATGGTTAATGACGTCATTATACTAAATCCATTGGATGTGTACGGATTGATACTTTAGTCCGGGAGAACATGAATCATTTGATTAGTTGAAAATGGCTTTGAACTAGCTTTCAGAAACTGCGAGTACTCTTGTGTCCGTGCTTTGTGTCTATTGTTTTTATGTTAGTTGTTTTTGTGAATCGTACCTTTCTTTTGAGTTCAGCCAATTGCAACTGATTTTAACAATTTGTTCTAATGTTGTGCTGCTACACTACTGTGCCACGTTGGGGGAGGGCTGAGCGCTCACAAACATGTTTAACTCCACCACATTCTTGTTGTACCTGTCCCAAGTCAGGAGCCTATAGTTTAGATTGTTTCACTTTTTGTTTATGTCGGGGCCTTCTTTAGCCTATATACGGTATGGTTTTTCTAATGGTTAAAGGCCGTACGGTAAACTTGCTTATATCAACTCATTTGAACTCTGTTGGATAGTTGTCTCATTGACAATCATTCAATATCTCCTTATTTTTCATATTTCAACTGGATATAAAACAAAACTTGTTCTTATGAATAATATAATTTCAGGCCAGAATTGAGGAGCTAGAAGAAGAGTTAGAAGCAGAAAGATCAGCTAGAACAAAGGTTGACAAACAACGTGCTGAGATTGCTAGAGAATTGGATGAACTTGCCGACAGATTAGACGAGGCAGGAGGAGCCACACAAGCACAGCTCGACTTGAATAAGAAGAGAGAACAAGAATTAGTAAAAATGCGCCGCGATTTGGAAGAATCAGCACTTCAACATGAGGCTCAGATTTCATCTATACGCAAGAAACAGCAAGATGCAGCCAATGAAATGGCTGACCAAATAGACAATCTTCAGAAAGTTAGAAACAAACTAGATAAGGAAAAGAAAGATATGAAACGGGAAATGGATGATATGCAAGCCAACTTCCAACACCAGTTGAAGAACAGAGTAAATACATTTTCCTACGTTTAAAGATCTATGTCTGTAAAATAAAGTTTGTTTTCCTCAATTGAAAAAAATGGCTTGGTTTAATAAAGGAATGTTCGGTTTATTTTTTTAAGGATGATTCTTGTTCACGGTAATATCAGAATATAATCAGAGCATTCAGTCTTTTGTTATGTTACGATATTTTTTTTTAATTAAAAAAATCGTCACAAAAGTACAGAACATTATGCTCTGATGTTTATATTTTAGGGGGCCTCTGATAAGGTTGTCAAACAGTTCGAATCACAGATTGCTGACATAAACGCTGAATTGGAGAAAAGCCAAAGAAATCTTGTTGAAATGACGAACCAGAAGGCTAAGTTTGAGCGTGATGCATCAGACTTGATGAGTCAACTTGAGGAGGCTGAACACAATGTTGGAAGTATGTCGAAGGAGAAATCACGATTGGCTCAACTACTCGAAGATGCAAAAAGTGCTTTGGAAGATGAAACAAGGGTACGTGTTTCCCACTATGTTCCAATATTGAAAAATCTAGTTATATATTAATTACCTTTCCTCATTAAATAATGATATGTTTAACTGCTCTAGTGTTGAATAGACAGAATGAAATTAATTCCATTTGAAGTTAAGTCGAATGATTATTTATATATACATAAGTTATGCATTTGTTCCAATTCGTAAACATTTTTGAGATTTGTATTATACTATCAAATGTCTCGTGACATAAGTGAACGGCGTAAAGCTCTTAGAATAGAAAAGAGTTCTAAGGATATTTAATCATTTAAAAGCTAATTTAACTTGATAAAAATGAGTTTGAGTAAAGACTATATTTTTTTTAAAACTAAATTCCTTACAGGCAAGACAGAAACTCCAGAGTGAGATGAGAAATTTGAGTAATGATTTAGACGGTGTTCGTGAACAACTTGAAGAAGAACAAGAAGGCAAGAACGACCTTCAACGACAGCTTGCAAGAGCAAATGCTGATGCTCTAGCATGGAAAGCTAAATACGAAGGTGAAGGAGCAGCAAAGGCTGAGGAACTTGAAGATGCAAAGTAAGATAAAAAAAAATTAACGTGTATCAACAATTTTAAAAAATACGAAAACTTATTTTAATAGTTTTGTAAAACGTGTCTTTATCCTGAAATTATTTCTGAAATTGTGGATATTATGAATAATCATTACTGAAACACTTTCATATCAGCCGAAGAAATAATTTCAAATATAGTTTCATGACCTTTTGATCATTTTAGACGTAAACTTCAAGCCAAATTAGCTGAAGCTGAACAGAATGCTGACGCTGCTAATGCAAGAGCAAGCCAGCTAGAGAAGGCCAAAAACAGGCTCCAGGGAGAACTGGAAGACGTATCAATTGAATCTGAAAGAGTGAGTATTCTCTGAAACATGTTGATTCCCAATTAATAAAAACTACCATACTTGTGGCTCGAAACTAGTCATCATTTCAATTAATAATGCAAGACATACATACTATCATTCTAGGTAGTGCAATTATTTTAAATATGCTTAGAAGTTATATATTTTGCGAAAATTATGACGAATTGAAGGAGTCAAACTCATGGTTTTGCCACACGTCTCTGATATCTTAAACAAACACCATTTCAACAAATTGAACACTACAGGATTTTCAAACACTGTTGTGCATTTTCTGTAATTTTTAGTAAGTGTTTATTTATACATTCTGTTTAGGCAACTGCCAATGCCAACGCTATGGAAAAGAGACAGCGCGGATTTGACAAGACAATACAAGAATGGAAGGACAAGGTCTCAGAACTCCAAGTTGAATTGGAATCAGCACAGAAAGAAGCCCGAAGCTACTCAGCAGAGCTGTTCAGAGTTAAAGCCCAGGTTGAGGAATCACAGGACTCCATTGAAGCTTTGAGGAGAGAAAATAAGAATTTAGCAGGTACGAATTTTTAATAAAATATTCGAAAGGTATTTAATTTATTGTTTGTCATTTATTTCAACATTATATTAAGTAACGATATTTTATATGAAATTAAAGAATATTAAGCAAAACGGCTGTTTAAATTTTTTTTCTGACTGGTATTACTGTTTCGTTTTACAGAGGAGATCCACGAATTAACAGATCAGCTTTCTGAAGGAGGGCGAAGTGTACATGAGGTTGAGAAGGCCAAGAGACGTCTTGAGATGGAGAAGGAAGAACTGCAGGCCGCTTTGGAGGAAGCTGAATCTACACTTGAGAACGAGGAGGCTAAAGTTGCAAGATCACAGCTAGAAATATCAGCCATCAGAAACGACATCGACAGAAGAATTCATGAAAAAGATGACGAATTCGAAAACACACGGTAAGAAGAAACTTATTACAACAGCAATTCATGCAGATGAGCATAATACATTTTACATTATACAGATGATTATAAAAGTTTAATAATAATAAAATGAATATATTAGTTTTTATGGACTTCCCCTTTTTAAATTTACATTGGAGTTCGGTATTTTTGTTATACTTTTTTTTCTCAAGAGTAACATATAATGAATGCATATAAATCATAGTTTATTTTTAAAGATCTGAGACATATAAAACTTCTTTTTTTTAAAGTCGCAACCACCAGAGAGCTCTAGACTCAATGAATGCTAGTCTTGAAGCCGAAAGTAAGGGCAAAGCTGAGGCATTGAGAATCAAGAAAAAACTAGAACAAGATATAAACGAACTGGAGGTAGCCGTTGACGCTTCTAATAGAGCAAAGGCTGAACTAGAAAAGAATATTAAGAGATATCAACAACAAGTTACAGTAAGTACTTTTATAGACCATACTGAATAAACAACACCTTGGTTAATAAATGAAATAACCTTCATTAAATTATTCCGTTTAAATTATTATTGCTTTTGACTTTTTTTTAATTCAAAAACGTTTCATTCAGACAAGATCTAGTTTGGTTAACTATTGGTTCTCTTAATAGGAAATGCAAGCACAGCTTGAAGATGAACAGCGCCAGCGTGAAGAAGCACGCGAGTCATATAGCATGGTAGAAAGACGATGCAACATGCTCCAGGGAGAAACAGAGGAATTGAGAACAGCCCTTGAACAAGCAGAGAGAGCAAGAAAGAACGCAGAGAATGAACTTTATGAAGCCAGTGATAGAGTCAATGAATTATCTGCAGAAGTTAGTTCTGCACAAGGACAGAAACGTAAACACGAATCTGATATGCAGGCTATGCAGGTAAGTTTATTACATGAAGATAGAGAAAAAAGTATTTTGTCCCATGCAAATCACATCTTTTTCAAAATTTTAATGCAACTTTTAAAAACAAATGTAAGAGGAATAGAAAATGTATTTACATGCGACAGTTGAAACAGGAAATATCGGGAAACAATCATGTATCACACTTTTTTCATTTTGATCTTTTCAAATTCTTAAAAGCGTTCATCCCACACTTGGCCCTTTTAATAAGACGGTCCAAACATGAGTACACTGCGTTTTGTTTATATAAAAGATTTTTTTCACACTTGAAGTTATTCATATTCACTTAATGGACAAAACTTAATATCCCCACTTCCTATGTGCTCCTCATCTATCTTTAATCATGACTTGGTTAGAGTTGAGATAATTTCTGACCCATCTTGTCTATGAGGGTACAGCATTGAGAATGTACACCACTTCCTATTTGACTTCCATTTATATACAGACCAGAAAAAAATTCTGATGAATAATCTTAGATGGACCCCCAATGACCTTATATTTAATGTTAAGTTACTGACATCAGGTAATCCGGATCTTTCAGTCCATATATTTAAACATGTATTATAATTTATTAGAAGGTCCGAGAGGTTTCTTGTTATATGATACTGAATATCGTAATTGCAACTTACATTCACATCATCATCATTGCCAATTTTGCAGAAACATTTTTTCATCCTTTCTTTCTAGCTTGAAATAAACTAGTAAAGTATTGTATATTTTGAAAAAAAAATCATGCTGGTATTAATTAAGTATGATTTGCTTGTGTCCATGTTTAAACTAATCCTAAATGTAAGAAGAGTTAAGAAGCAATATAAATGAACAACTGTTAACATTTATCGACAAGCCATGTCAGTATGTTTCTTTTTTTTTACCAAGACTGATCTGGATGACATGAGCAATGAGATTAAGGCCGCTGATGAACGTGCAAGAAAGGCTACGGCTGATGCTGAAAGACTTGCCAATGAATTAAGAAACGAACAAGAACACAGCCTGCAAGTAGAGAGACAACGCAAGGCTATCGAATCTACAGTTAAGGACTTGCAGATTAGACTGGATGAGGCTGAAGGACAGGCCCTCAAAGGAGGAAAGAAGATAATTGCCAAATTAGAGCAGAGAGTGCGTATATCTAAAAATTTCACCATAAGTATTTTCTTAGAATATGCAATTTAACTTACAACCTAGTAAAAATACAAAATAAATAAGAGAAGATCAATTGTAAAATAAGACAAATATGAGTAGCAACAGCTGATAATTTTTTTCTATAACACTCTTGTAAATAATATATCTTATTGTAAATAGAAGTATAGTATATGTTTGTGTATTTTTATATAAAAAAAAATAAGCGTAAAATAATGCTTTTGATAGGTAACTGAACTTGAAGGTGAACTTGATAATGAACAACGTCGTCATGCTGAAACTCAGAAGAACATGCGAAAGGCTGATCGAAGATTGAAGGAAATTGCCTTCCAGGCTGATGAAGATAGAAAGATCCAAGAGAGACTTCAGGAAATGATTGATGCACTCAATGCTAAAATCAAAACATACAAACGCCAAGTAGAGGAGGCCGTAAGTAAAATAGATAAAACGAATTATTTAAAAAATTATTCGAAGAAAAACCCTAATGCATCTACACGTCAACAAAAAGTTCAACAATAGACAAGTTTCTTACAATGTGCCTCTGATATCTTTTTCTTATTTTTATTTCATGTATTGTATACAAGCGAACATATTTGTTTTTCTTAAATTTTGTTCATTTTAAATGTACCATATATTTTCTATCATGACAGGAAGAAATTGCTGCAGTTAATCTGGCTAAATACAGGAAAGTACAGCAGGAATTGGAGGATTCTGAAGAACGTGCTGACAGTGCCGATACCGCTCTGCAGAAACTTCGTGCCAAGAACCGTAGCTCTGTATCAATACAACGTACTAGTATATTGTCCTCTAGTATGAACTCTGCATAAATTGTGAGTTTGATTATATTTCAAATTATGAAGAGTAATAATGTTTTATACATGATTAAAAATAAACAAACTATCCCGGTAATTTCAGCCGTTTCAGAAAAAGTCTCGAATAATGGCAATCAAATAAGACTTTAAAAAGTCTTAAAGATCCTGTATACACTTTTTCCAGAGTACAAAAACATGGGATAAACATGCTATAAAGATATTCACATATACATCGCTCGTGCTTGGAAATATATACAAAAAGCATAAATTATTTATATTAGGAATATTTATATAGTTTCATCTCAAATCGCATTGAATATAACTGATATAAGAGAAAAACAAAGAGATATGAAGAGAATAAGAAACATATCGCAACTTTATATTGAATCTGTCTTTCATATTAGATTCAACTGAACTCATTTCAATTTTTCCATCTTCCATCTCAATTAAAAAGCATACCCTTGAAAGTACATTCTTTACTTTCATAATATACTTCTTTTTCAGATATTTTACAAACCAACTTGTTGCCGTCCTGCTAAGGTGACTTGGACATAGCATTTATTCGAACAGCCTGTAACATCAGCTACTACACAAGACGTTTTAAGACTTTAATCTGACCGGCTCTATCCTAGACTCTGAAAAGATAGCTCTATATTAGTCCAGTGTTATAGTGTTAATAGACTTTTTATTTGTTATTTATTAATGGGCTATGGTAGAGCTCGCAGAGACAATTAATAAATGTTGAGTGCTGCATGATCCTTTGCTAGGACAGTGTGACAAGTGATAAATTTCTTTGTGATGTTCCTTTATAATCCTTGAAATAAATTATATTTATTGTTATTGTATTTTGATTATCTAGTTACAAACTAATACTATAGAAGAGTTTGGGCACATAGTTATAGATGAAAGGCAACAATTATATGTTTGGTATAAAATCGACTTCCTTTGCAAAAGAGATGCGAATGATACCAAAGGGACATTCAAACTCATAAGTCGAAAGCAAACTGACAACGACACGGCAAAAAAAGAATAAGACCAAAGGACAAACAACAGTACACAAAACATAGAAAACTATAGACTGAAATATGGGAATATAAGCCTGATTTAACTCTATACTCTGTTGAAGCTTATCATTTCAATAGAAATCTAAGAGGCGGATTCGTCAAATCGATGACCATGACATTAAATGTTAAATGCTTACCTCATATTACCTGCGAATTCATCCAAGGAGTCAGTGAGGTAAGTGTTCCTTAATCGGGAGTTTTCTAAATGATGCTTTAGGGTAGTGATTTTATCTTGGACTGACACATTGGTAAACTAATTCTCAAAGTAAAAATAACACTTAATCAATTTCGTGCGTTCGAAGCGCATTCCTGGAATTAATTTCATCGGGAACGCCAAAACCACAACATGTAGACAGGGATGTATAGATATGTAAAAACGTTAGAAGTTAAATTACCAAAAAAAATAGAAAAAAAAGAAAAAAAAACACTTTAATTTCATGCGTCCGACAATCTGTTCTGGATTTACCTTCACCAGGAACGCACAAAGTCGAATTTTTGAAAGCCAATGATGAATGAGAACCATCACAGTTGAAGAGCTATATGACCAAAAAGGACCAAAAAATAATAACTAAATCCATCTAAGGTCAACTTTGCCTGAGGGAGTTGAAACCTTGATTTTCTAATAATTTCTAAATTTGTTAACGGACAACTTGAGAAAGGTTTGTTATAAATCATGTCAGTATCGAAGCAGGCTACTAAGATGATGATTCCCTCGGTGACTGTTAATTCACCGGCAGCAGTTACGACCCAGTGCTGTAAAAATTGAAAACGACATTCTATTAATTTCCTTCGTTTGAAGTGCTTTTTTGGAATTACCTTCATCAGGAACGCTCAAAGCCGAAAGCTCAAAAGGGACCTTATAAGAATATCCAAATTCACTTAAAGTCATCTTTGCACTTCGATACTAAAAGGCTTCTTTTCTATTATCAATAAACGGTTTACCAAAATGAAAAACTGGCCTGTTCCGATGAAAAAAATGTGCATTTATAGACACAAATAAACACATAATACATAATGCTGAGAGACGTTTTCCTAATTTTAAATAGATTACATTTAAAAACAAAAAGCAGACTTGTTAAACTTTTGCTTAAATAAAAGTCCATTATATTGACAACCATGTGTGAGGAAAACAAACAGACATAATAGGTAAAAATGTAAAAAATTGGGGTACAGCAGTCGACATTGTGTTTTAATCTTAATCACAATAAAACAAATAACTATTTCAACAAAGAAAAAACAAAATAGCATATAGACACTCTATAGACAAAGTACATACGCAAAAATAAAAGACAAGAATACAAAAAAAAGTCCATAGCACAATAACACAATGGCGGGATGTATAACTACCGAGCCACGCCAAAAGTATATTACCAAAAATGGACTAATCAGTAAAGTTGAAAAATATTCAAAGACAAATAAAAAGAACACTATAACACTATAAGATGATAAACAACGTCAGTACCTAGAATCTATACTTCAAGACCATCATGTATTATTTGTGAAGTTGATACGGAATATTTATCAACAAGGTCTTGGTATCTTCCGATGAACATTTTTAGAAAGAGGACGAGACGTTCGTTGACATAACCCTGGTTCATCAACTTTCTGCTCAGACACTGGTGACGTTTTATACAGTCTGAGTAGCAGCTGCAAGCTCTTGAATATCGAATGAGTTGGGAAATGTATATCCCATATGCAGGTAAAGTTTGGTATATTGCTGCTAAAGTGGGGCAAATTCATCATTTCAAAATTAAAATCGTCTCGTTTGTCATAGATTCTGGTACTGAGATGACTGCTTATGTCAAATTCGATTTATATAAGTATAAAAAATGAGGCGAAGGAAGCCGTGTCTGTTGTTTCTTTAATTTCTAGTTCTGGAGGATATATGAATAGAACCCAATCAGAAAGGTTTGGATTGTTAATAGAAAGAACATCATCAATATATCTGAATGTGAAATTAAATGATCTGGCTTCTTTGATCTTCTTGTTTTTGACAAGTGTCTGAAGGAATTCTGACTCATATGAAAATAAGAAGAGGTGGCAAGGAGAGGCGCACAGTTCGTTCTCATAGTAATGCCGACAATTTGTTGAAAAAGTCTACCTCCAAATTCAACAAATATGCTGTCAATAAGAAACTCCAGCAAACTGATCACTTGTTCCTCTGTTTAGCAATTTTTACCTTTTTGTTCATTATTAACAAAATATGCCGTATGGTATCCCAAAGCAATAAACTTATAGCCTATGCTACCATTCTTATATTGAAAAGCATTGTGGATTATTTCTTTTAGACGATTTTTCAATTTCACATGGGGAATAGTGGTATACAGGGTTGAAAAATCGAAAGTTTTTATAGAATTAATTTCAGAGAAACATCGAGATTTAAAATTATCCAGAAGTTTTTTTTAGAGTTTTTTAGAATTCACATATGGTTAATACCACTACGCGAGTAAACAGTTTCACAGTATTTCGGAAGATCCTCTTTCACTGCGGACAAAATTTTTGTCAATCTAATGGACAATTCCTTTGTAGACCATCCAGATGAGCCGGCAATGTACTGTTGTTTGTACTGAATTTTGTGAAGCTTAGGTATCCAATACAAATTTATTCCTGGGCTAGAAAATCCATGATATTTCGAAAAATTCAAAGCCTATAATTATGTCCATATGAATGTTAATTCATGTCAACACAGAAATACTGACTACTGGGCTGGTGATACCCTCGGTGAGGAAATCTCCACCAGCATTGGCATCGACCCAATTTAACTTCTGCACATTAACGTTAAAATGGCTATCATAACTGTGCACAAGTCAAATTTGTATAAGAAGATCAGTTAAGAATCCGCCAAAGTGGAAATACAAGCAAGGTTGTGAACTAATCATTAAACTTCTTGGCAAAAAAATCATCTACAAATATAGGTAGTTTACCGATGTTAAAAATCTCATAAATCATCAGAAACGCTCAAAGCCGCATATTTGGAAGCCAATGATGTATAAGAACCTAAACAGTTAAATATGATTGCTTCAAATGCTTCAAATGCATATTCGGTGCAAACAGTGATATGACATAAGTAATGTTATTAATGTTCCCTTGGTATCTTCGCTTCATTGCCACATAACAATAAACACGTATTGAATAAGGTAAAACACTAGAACAATGTATCTATCATCAAATTCAAGATGGTGAATCGTAGAGCTTATACGTGTGATAAAAGAGAGCAGAAAGATACCAAGCGGATATTCAAACTCATAAGTCGAAAACAAACTGACAATGCCATTGCAAGAAAAGAAAAACGATCAAACCACAGTAATTATTTCTCACAGCCATATAAGTTTTTTAATAGCACCTTCCGCCGAGGGGATATGGTTATGGTCTCCGTCCGTTCGAAACACATCAATACTCAGTGGCCGTTTGACACACATATTCCATACTTGGTAGGATTATTTGTCGTCATATTCTTTTGTCGTCAGTTTGATAATTTTAAATTAGATATGGGACTTTGAACATTATTTTTTTATTATTCTAACAATGATACCTTGTGAACAAAACTTCTCTGACACCGTTTAACGAAAACCTTTCATACTTGATATTAATGTATGCCATCGTGTGCAGTGGACAATATTAAACGGTCATTTTGGTCTGACCAATTTTACGGTAGTTGTGGGTATTTTACGATTATTAAAATTTTGTAATATAGTCCCCATATGAATGCAAATCCTCTAAAACCATCGGACAGAAAGCTCTCATTCTTGGTAGGATTGTTTGCCATCATGCATAGTTGACCACAATATACCGTCGCTTTGATTTGACCGTATTTATGGGACTTTTACCACAAAAATATTGAATTCCTCATTTATACAGAACGGAAGGTGGTATTTTGCTCTTTTTGCAACAATTCATCTGTGGCTCTGATATTGCCATCACAAAAACATTTTTTAACAAATAATTTCAACAGATATATTCCAACGCCATTTGCATAAATGTAGTTAACCGATGTTAAATTTCATAAAACGATTAAAAAACAAATCAAAGATACCAAGCTATAATTATGTACGCCAGACATGCGTTTCGTCTACAAAAGACTCACCAGTGAAACTCACGTGAAAAAAGAGACAAATCAAGGTAAGTAAAAATAAACAATAAAAGAACAGACTTCCAATGTCCCCCGCGTGGCACATATTTTATGCGGTCATTATCCAAAAGTATACATTTCTTTAATTTTTTTTTATAAATATCTTAGAAAAAAATGAAGGTTTTAGAGTAAATGCAATACAATTTCAGATATAATTAATATTTCCAAGGAGCATAACTCATTAAAAAATATTTCATCGGCATTGATTTTTGAAATTGTCCAATACAATGCTGATATAAACCTTTGATATAAATTTGATAAAAATCTGGCAAAAAATGTACATGTGAGAGCGCTTACAATGCAATTTTCAATATAATTAATATTTTCAAGGGGCAAAAATATTTTAAAAATTATTGATCGCATTGATTTTCGAACTTGCCCGAGACATTGCTGATACTAACCTATGATATAAGTTTCATGAAAATCTGGCAAGAATTGTACACGTGAGAGCGCTTACAATGCAATTTTCCATATTATTAATGTTTCCAAGAGGAATAACTCTTTTAAAAATTATTGATCGACATTGATTTTCGAACTTGCCCGAGACATTGCTGATACAAACCTTTGATATAAGTTTCATAAAAATCTGTCAAGAATTGTACAAATGAGAGCGCTAACAATGCAATTTTTCATATAATTAATATTATATGGCATAACTCTTTTGAAAATTATTGATCGGCACTGATTTTTACATCGCGATGACCTTGAGGTCATATCGATGTATTGCTATCGCCTAGATTTCCATTATGTAAATTAGTTTTGGGTTTGTAACCGATCTATAAACATGATAAATATGCGCACATAAACGAATGCAAAATAACATTCCTTATCGTTTGATATAAATACATCTCTTCAATGAATACTGATAAAAATATTTTTGTTTACAACATAAATTAATAATATGAAAATGTTTTGTAGTTAGATATATATATATATAAGTAAAAAATCATTGATAATATCAATGCACACGTACCGAAAAATTGTGTTAAAGCATGCGGAAGAATATCTCAAAGAACGTTTTGAAGGACCGGTAACTCTGTAATTGTTTTTGCGGGAAAATATGAATGCCTACTCGTATCCAATCTTAGAAAAATCGAATTTTTACAGAAAAGTGTCCACCATGCACTTGCATTGCACTATTATTAGAATAGTAGAATAGAATGATATACAAATGGATGCAAATCATATATGTATGTAACTGTTATTTTAATATAATATATAACAACAAATCAGTGTATACTGATTTGTATTACTACAATATAATACATGTAGTTATTACGGTGAAGTTGAATTTCCTGTCATTTATTCATCATCCACGCACGAACTTGTCTCAGAAAAAAATATATCTCTGTACATTAACCTCAGTTTCAGGTAAAGAGATATGTTGGGTTTTTTTCTGAGACAAGTGCCTTTGACCATCCTCAAGAACTTGTGGTCATCCGATGTTCAGTACTTCAGTACTTTGATTTAACTTGTCCGAGACAATTCCGATATAAACCTATGACATAATTTTAATTAATATCTGGCAAGAATTGTACACGTGAGAGCACTACCATGTCCGGACGGATTCCCGGTATTTCTATGTCCCCCCGTAACGCATTGCGCGGGCGACAAAAATTAAGGGAATCTCTTGAACTCAAAACAAGGAGCGTATCTGCTATGCATGCATGTAACAGATGGCTCAATATTTATGTTTTGGTTAATTGATGCTGATTGACAACTGAAAACGAGATTTGATGACAAACGGAATGATCACATTGTCTACTTCTAATTCTTGTGTTTTACGATACAATCTCTCCTAGCATATGGAATTAAGGTATGTTCAAAATCAAATCCAGTCAAATAATGAGGAAAAAATGATTGAAATTATCACTTCAAAGATACTTTGCTCGCAATCGGTGGGTAATTGTAATAGTGTCTCAACCCAATAGTGAAGTTTTAACTGTCATTGATCCCATATGTTCATAAGTGTAAATCTTACACCATTTCCAATTTCCCAATGTTTCTGGCATTGATACTTACTTCTAGTCGTAACTTTAGAAGTGACGAGATTTGCATGCATTGCAGGAAATGCTAATACCCTCTCAACGAACATAATCTCATCACAATTGGGGTTCGTGCACTACCGATTGTTTTCTTTTCAATCAAGTTTGGCTATAGAGTTATTCTAAAACTACCTACTCTCAGGTGTTGATACTAAAAAATCTCCCAAAGATCTGTTAGAGTACATACAATCTAAGTATCTCTTTATTTTTATAAAAAAAAAACATTTAATATTTTAACCTTTCACACAAGTATACCCCATTCCAAACTTAAAGACAAATTGGAAAAAAAAATATGGACAAACTTTGTTTCATAAAAAATAATGGCCAACGTAGATACAAATATCTTGTTTAAGCAAAGAATAAATCATACTTAGCAAAAAAAAACAACAAAAAAAAACAAAAAAAAAAAAACAAATAAAAAAACAAAAAAACAAAAACAAAAAACAAAAAAAAAAACGCTCTGAAACTGACATTATCAAGATGCTTGATATCTTGATTGACAAGATATTTGTTACGTTTGGAGGACGTGTTTTTAAACAATTGGCATTCGCATGGAAAGCAACTGTGCTCCTGTTCTTGTACATCTGTTCCTTTATTTATATGAGATAGAACTTCATAGATAGAATGAAAAGAAGCTAGAAATAACCATTAACTTCACATTCCGCTATATATATGATGTCCTCTCACTAAAACAAGTTTGGTGACTATGTTGAACGCATCTATTACAAAAAACGTGAATAAAGGATACAACCGTAAAGTCTATCTCTCAATTTGACTTACATCTAGAAATTTACAATGAGGGTCGGTTGAGAACAAAATTTTACGCCAAAAGAGATGATTTCAGCTTCCCAATTGTTAACTTTCCATTTCTATGTAGTAACATTCCCAAAGTGCCTGCATATGGAATATATATCTCTCACTTTATACGATTTTCCAGAGCTTGCATTTCCTATTATGATTTCCTTGATAGAGGGTTGCTGCTTACAAGGAAGCTATTAAACTAAGGTGATTGATTGATTGATTGGTGTTTAACGCCTTTTTCAGCACTATTGTGCTATTTCGTGGCTGACAGTTTTTATTAGTGGAGGAAGCAGGAGTATCAGGAGAAAACCACCGACCTTCGGTAGGAAAACTGACAATCCTAGTCAATTAAGATTTGAGCCCAGTGCACCTGTCACGTGCGGGATTCGAACTCACAACCCCAGTGTGTAAATACTAGAACAGCCTGGTCAAGTTCACACGTATAATTGTGTTCACACATTGAACTGTGTTTTCCTCGCAAGATTTATTTCACATATTATAAACGGTGACAATTTTTCGTGCACCAGACGCGAATTTCGACAATTAATGTCTCTTCAGTGATGCTCGAGGCCAAAATATTTGAAAATCTATTACCTAATACAAATGTTGAAGAGCTGATCAACCAAAAGGACCTAAAGTATAGCCAAGACCGGACAGGGAATCAGAGCTTTGAGGGAGATATGATTTCCAAAATTTTATAACAGTAAATTACAATCAAAACAATATCCGTATGTTCATGCCAGTACCGAAGTACTTGCTACTGGAATGGTGATACCCTCTGGGAATAACAGTCAATCAGCAGATGTATCGAACCATAAAAGGGGTCATAAATTGCATAAATTTACAATTGTAGGCTTAAAATATTGTTGTTCCATTTTGACTCTTGTATATATAGTCACGTTTAAACATAAATTATTGATATATCCTTATTATTCAGAAGAAAGGGACATTTTCATGCATTGAATCATAGATATAATAGCCATATAATGGCGATTATATCTATGATTGAATCAACGTTTCACTTACCTTTTAAAATGATTCCCTTTGATTAATGATCGATAGTGCACGTATTAATAATATTCCAACGTTGTATTTGTATCTGTCAAAAATCCAACAGAGGTATTGTGTTGACCATATTTTCACTGAGTCACAAACACAACCTTCGACGTTAAACATTGTGTTAACGTTTATTTTACTGTCATAGATCGGCTTTAATGTCGTTCTACTTCAAAGTCGTCATAATAAACTTTGATTCCTACTGTGGTGTAAATAGGGCCGATTTCCTAATATTGATCAGTCATGATTCTGTTCCCGAAGTTCTAAGTTCTCTCAGCAAGCACTAGTAATTTTTGACATCTATTGCAACAGTCTTTTCTACGTTCGGCGTTTATGATAAATAAAAGACTCTAGTTTCATGGGGATTATATTTTAACTATAAATATATATAATATACTCATCATATCTTAAAAAGAGTCACGGTTATTTAGACCACCAATAAATGATTAGTCGTTTCTGTTTAACCAAAGCCACACACAGTCACCCGACGTCTTTAGACGTATTATTCGGGGCTGTAAACAGAATGTTAATCCAACAACTTTTCAGAAGTCTGGGGTTATTTGACTCGGTGAAACTATTTCAATACTGTTATATTAATAAAACGGAATAATAGAGTACTTGACCAGAGCTATGTATAAAAGGGCATGATTTGAAAAACCTATCTCTTGCGTTCTTTTAAATGTATTAATAAATTGAACTGTTATTTGATAAATTCACTGAAATAATAAATCATTTAACTAATTATATTTTGATCATTATTAGCATGAAACTGAACAGAGCCGTTTCCATGTAAATTGAGGGTCTATTGTTGTTGGAAATATCATAATATTTTGAGGTTACTCCAGTCGTAACGTAGGAACCGTTACAATAATTTATACCTGTACTGTTCAGTTTTGCTGAACATAGGTATATATACTACTAGTACCTTATATTTTATAGCTGGTCTGATCATTTACCTGATCATTGTTATATTATCTTATATTCTATACCTGGATTGATGACTTTAGCTGAACATCGATATACTATCCTAAATTCTATATCTGGACTGATCAAATTATATGAACATTGTTATATTATCTTATACTTTATACCTGGATTGATGACTTTCGCTGAACATCGATATACTATCCTATATGTTATAACTAGACTAATGAGATTAGATGAACATCGGTATACTACCTAATACTGTATACCTGTACTGATTAGATTAGATGTACATCGGTATACTACCCTATACTTTATACCTTGACAGATCAGACTAGATGAACATCTGTATACTACCCTATACTTTATACCTGTTCTGATTAGATTAAATGTACATAGGTATACTATCCTATACTTTATACCTTGACAGATCAGACTAGATGAATATCGGTATACTACCCTATACTTTATACCTTGATAAAAAGCATATGACGTGGGAGTACGATCGGAACAGCCCAAACAGTATATTCATATTTTACCACGGGTGTGTACTCAAAGCGTATGAAGAACAGGGGCGGATCCAGGATTTTGGAAAAGGGGGGGGGGGGGGGGGGCGTAGTATTAAAGTTGGCTAAAAAACATAAAATAAGTGTAAAATGCATTTTATAGTTAAAGTGTAGGGGTTGGACATTTTTGGTGCCGTATTCTCTCCATTAATTGTCTATTATAAAATGATTGGATGGATCCAAAGCTATGTACTAATTAATATATTTGATGTGGGATTTGTCAGTAAAAAATGGAGATGGAAAATTCTCGTTTGTTGTATGGTTAGTTAGCATAACCTCACAGATTTCTTGTTGTAAACAAGATATACGGCTATTCAATGAAATTTACAATACGACCGACACGAAGAAAGACAAACAAGCAATTTTTATCCAAATGTTTGGTTGAAATGTTCCAAATCAACCAAAGGCTACGAATGAGTCGGAAATGACAATGAAGTTGTGAATGACGGGCCTTGAAAAAAGTATTCAGTATATCAGTTCGGCGAAACAGACATTCCGGTCAGATATGGGATTCACATGCAATGTTCATTTAATGCTAAATAATTTTGTTGAAAATATTTTTTTCTAATAGCAAAAAAGTGGACAAGATTATTGTTTTCAATCCAGATACGGCCAGAATTTTTGTTTAAGGCAAAAAATTTGGGTCAGATTTTTTTCTCTTAAATATCTCAGACTGCCCCCTCAAATCAAATGGTTTGTACCTTAGACTTTAAATCTATATCTAGAGCTTACTGACTGGGGATCACTATTCAGCAATGTTATTAATGGGCTGGGGCGTGTGGGGTTAAACATGTTTTCGTAGATAATAATATTGCTGTGGAACTTTTTTTATACCTGGACTGATGAGATTAGCTGAACATAGGCAAACTACCTTATATTTTATACCTGGACTGAATAGTTTGGCTGAACTACCTTATATTTTATACATGGACTGATTAGATTAAACTACCTTATATTTTATACATGGACTGATTAGATTTGCTGAACATAGGTATACTTCCTTCATATTTTTAGCTATTTTTTTAGCGGGACTGATTAGATTAGCTGAACATTAGATACCACCGCCATATTTTTTTACCTGGACCAGACATATAATACAATTGTACTATATGTTTCTGCCTGGACAAATTAGATTATGTAAGGTCAACCAGGTACACATGCATGTGCAGTTGTAACATTCAGTGATATTTATTTAATGGCTACAATATGCACGTTAGCCAGATTTGTATTTGTGTGTATTAATTTTCGCAAAACCATACCTACGAAATTCGTGAAAATAAAAACACTGTGAAAAAAGTACATCTACAGTAATCTTATTAGTCCAGGTAAAAAGTATGGAGGTAGTATCTGATGTTCATCTAAATACATGTTTAGATTCAGCATATCAAAGAACCCCAAAAAATCAATTTTTGTTAAAATCAAAGTAAATTAATTTTGGAACCTTTGGACCTTTTTGTGGACCAATTTGTAAACCGGGCCCAAAATCATAAATCTAAATACATGGACAGCATATCGAAGAACCCCAACAATTCAAATTTTGTAGAATTCAAACAAAGTTTAATTTTGTACCCTTTGGACCTTGATGTGGACCAATTTGAAAACAGGGGCCAAAATCCAAAATCTAATAAAACGGTAGATTCAGCATATCCAAGAACTCCAAGAATTCAAGACTTTGAATTAAACCCCATTGAAATTGGGAAAGAAATAAGCAATTTATACAAAGTATCAGAAAAGTATTGTTTTTGGCCCCTAATTATTAAACGGTTAGGGCCATAATCCCCAATGTCAATCACAACCTTCCTTTTTTGGTATGGAACCTTGTGGTACAAAAGCATTAATCCATAGACTTATACTCAAGTTATTGTCTGGAAACCAAATATCTTTGGACGACAACGACATCGGCAAAAGTTTTGCAGTCGTATAAAAAGAAACAAATGGGAAAATAAATAAACAGCTGCGCCCTGAGCCCATGATACGCCCGTCGCTTTTTCATAGAATAAAGTCCATTAACTTCTCAATGTCATATCAGAAATTCATGAAAAACTAAAGGGAGGTTATCTTAATAGATATAAACCAGTCACCAAAGTTTCATGATAACTGCTTTAAGCATTTTCGGAAAATCCCCCCTTTTTTATGAATAAAATCACATAACTCCAAACGTAAAATCTAAAATTTATAAAAATCGAAAGGGCGCTTAGGTCAATGGATATAAACAATTCACCAAAGTTTCGTGAAAACTGCTGAAAGCATTTTTGAGTTATTGTCTAAAATCTGGAAAATCCCCCTTTTTTTAATGAATAAAACCCCACAACTCGGAAACGTTAAATCTAAAATTTATAAAAATCGAAAGGGAGCTCATGTCAATAGATATAAACAATTCACCAAAGTTTCTTTGAAATTGGGGAAAGCGTTTTTTGTGTTATTGTCCGAAAACTGAAAAATCCCCCTTTTTTAATGAAAAAAACCCTAAAACTCAGAAACTTAAAATCTAAAATTTATAAAAAACGAAAGGTAGTTCACGTCAATAGATATAAACAATTCACCAAAGTTTCATGCAAATTGGTATAAGCATTTTTTAGTTATTGTCCAACATGTTTACGACGGACGGACGGACGGACAGAGGTATACCATAATACGGGCGTATAAAAACCACAAGTCGTAAAATAAAAGACAGATAATCCAATGGCCAAAAAAAAAAAAAAAGAAAAAAAAAGAGGACAAACAACAGTCAACAAAACACTACATAGAAAGTTAATGGTACAGCACAAAATACCACCAATGACAGGGAAAAACTCGGGGGATATGGAAGTGGAGACGATTACTGCTCCACTTTCTTTAAATATGCCCTGCTTCTGTGTTAGGTGAATTTCAAAGCAGTTCAAGCTCTATTCTACATAAAACCTTAGCTTCAAAATAAAATTTTTATGATTTTTATTTCAAAACTAACATAATGTGTTGTATATTGGTGGAAGCTACAGATGTTTGAATTTATTTTTAAAACAAGAACATCTTTTGATTATGCTATTTTTTCAAAATCTTTGAGCAGAGCTGTTGTCGGGTGCCACATGTGAAGCAGGATCTGCTTACCCTTTTAGAGTACCTGAGATTATCCCAGCATTTCAGTTGGCTTTGTGATGCTCAGTCTGTAGTTTTCTATGTTGTGTTTTGTGTACTGTTGTTTGTCTTTGGTATCTTTCGCCTCTCTTATAAAATAATTTGCAATCAATCTTTTTAATTGCCCATTTCCACCCTTATTTCACTGTTAGGTCCTACAAATATCTTTATGGTACCCTGAGACTGTCTTCTAAGTGTTTGTTATTCTGTCTGGCAATGAATGCTAGTTTTTGCATGAAGATCAGTGTTCTACTAAATATTTTTAAACAACACCTGGACATTTGAAATAGCACTGTTTCCCTAAACTGGTAGCACCACTTCTATGATACATTCTGTTATAAAATCTATTCAGTAAACACCATGGTTAAATATATAGTACCATGGTGCTATAAGGCCCTGGGGAGACCACTGAGGTCTTGGACCACAACCAGTTATAGTAGTACAAAATGTTATCTATTGGTTCTCCTTCATGCATACCTTCAATAATCTATATAATGTCTATCTCTGAATATCACAAAGTACAACTTCAGTAGATATTAGGAGGTATCTTGATCTTGCTGTTATAATTTTAAACTGAACAAATACTATTACACCTTCAAGTATGATCAAGGCCAAAACATTTGAAAATTCAAAACTTAACACAACACTAAAAACCTGATCAGCCTGAAATAACCTAAATGGACCAAAAGTATAACCAAACCAAGACCGTGAATTAAGACCTATGCCTGAAAGAGATAATTCCTTAATTTTAAATGATTTCCTGTCGCTGCAAATTTTTATAACAGTATCCATATTTTGATGCAAGTACAGAAACACTGAGTTAATCGTCTGGTGATAACCTCAGGGATTTGCCGTCCAACAGCAGAGGTATCTACCCAGTGATAATTATAACATTACACAGTACTGCACTAGATCCAAATTACAACTAATAATGTTTTTTTCAGTGATGTAACATATCAGTTATTCAAGTTATACTTTCCAATGCTGTCAAAATTTAAAACATTCCAAAACTGTCAAAATAAAAAACATGCCAATACTGTCAAAATAAAAAACATTCCAATACTGTCAAAATAAAAAACATTCCAATACTGTCAAAATAAAAAATATTCCAATACTGTCAAAATAAAAAACATTCCAATACTGTCAAAATTTAAAACATTCCAATACTGTCAAAATTTAAACATTCCAATACTGTCAAAATAGAAAAACATTCCAATACTGTCAAAATAGAAAAACATTCCAATACTGTCAAAATAAAAAAACATTCCAATACTGTCAAAATAAAAAACATTCCAATACTGTCAAAATAAAAAACATTCCAATACTGTCAAAACATAAACTATTGACACAGAGATATGTCTCGCCTGTCGGCTTAAAATTCAGAACAAGAGGCCCTCAAGAGCCTGAATCGCTCACCTGTATTTCAGAGAAGATTTTTAAATGTTAGCAAACTTGATGAACAAATTGTGTAAAATTGTCTTTAAAGGGCAATAACTCCTTAAGGGGTCAATTGACAATTATGGTCATATTAACTTTTTTGTAGATCTTACTTTGTTGAACATTATTGCTGCTTACAGTTTATATATATCTATAATAATATTCAAAATAATAACAAAAAACTGCAAAATTTTGTTCAATTCGGTGGCAGCAACCCAACAATGGGTTATACGATTCGTCTGAAAATTTCAGGGCAGATAGTTCTTGACCAATTGAACAATTTTACCCTATGTCAGATTTGCTCTAAAAGCTTAAGTTTTTGAGATATAAGCCAAAAACTGCATTTGACCCATATGTTCTATTTTTAGCCATGGCGGCCATGTTTGTGGATGGATCAAAACTGAACTGAACTGGACGACAGACAACAGACAACGACGGACGCCAAGTGATGGCATAAGCTCACATGGGCCCTTCGGGCCCCGGTGAGCTAAAAAAGACAATCGGATGGACAGCAACATTTCTAATTAATTCAATGTCACTGGACCAACTAGTGGGTAGGGCCTCTAAATGGTTGACAAACTGAGATGTACAGACAGCAATGTAACTTTATAGAAAATATTGTCTATTGTAAGTAGTTCCTATCAAACTAACTTAATCAGAAAACTTAACATTGAAAATTGTTAATTGATTGAAAGTCAAAAATTGTCATCAAACTGATATGAACTGATAGTAATGCAACTTCATACAAAATATCATTGATCTTTCACAAGTAGTTCTTATCAATCTAACTTAAGCAGAAAACTTAACATTTAAAATTGCAAATTAATTCAAAGTCACTGAACCATGGCCTAGGGGGCAAGGCCTCAAAATTGTTGTCAAAATGATATGTACTGATAGTAATGCATCTTTATACAAAACATCAATGATCTATCACAAGTTGTTCCTATCAAACTAACTTAAGCAGAAAACTAAACAATTGTTGACGCCATAGCCACAGCCGTCAACAGAAAAGCAATCCCTATGTCTTGCTTTCTGCGACTTCGCAGATGAGACAAAAAACTTTCCAATACTGTCAAAATAAAAACTTTCAAATACATGTGAACTATCAAAAAAAAAAAATTCTAATATTGTCAAAATAAAAAACTTTGCAATACATGTACTGTCAAAAGAAATAATTTTCCAATACTGTCAAAATGAAAAAAAACTTTCCATTAATGTAAAAAAAATCACTTTCCAATACTGTTTAAATAAAAGAACTTTCCAGTACTGTTAGAATAAAAACTTTCCAATACTGTCAAAATAAAAAAATCTAATACTGTCAAATAAAAAAGAACCTTCCAAAACTGTCAAAATAAAAAAAAATTTCAATACCGTCAAAATAAACAAAACTTTCCAATACTGTCAAAATAAAAATCTTTCCAATATTGTCAAAAGAAAAAAATTTCCAATACATGTTCTGTCAAAAGAAATAATTTTCCAATACTGTCAAAATAAAAAAACTTTCCAATAATGTAAAAAAAATCACTTTCCAATACTGTTTAAATAAAAAACTTTCCAATACTGTTAGAATAAAAACTTTCCAATACTGTTAGAATAAAAACTTTCCAATACTGTCAAAATAAAAAAAATCCAATACTGTCAAATATCAAATAAAAAAGAACCTTCCAATATTGTCAAAATAAAAAAAACTTTCCAAAACTGTTGAAATAAAAAACTTTCCAATATTGTCAAAATAAAAAACTTTCCAATACATGTACTGTCAAAAGAAATAATTTTCCAATACTATCAAAATTAAAAAAATCCAAAACTGTCAAATAAAAAAGAACCTTCCAATACTGTCAAAATAAAAAAAACTTTGCAATACTGTTTAAATTAAAAAAACTTTCCAATACTGTCAAAATAAAAAACTTTTCAATACTGTCAAAATAAAAAAAAAACTTTCCAATACTGTCAAAATAAAAAACTTTCCAATACTGTCAAAATAAAAAACTTTTCATCACTGTCAAAATAAAATAAACTGCTTCGCTGAGGGCAGCTGGATACGCCCACAGAGGTCCAACCCTGAACAGTTGGGGCAAAAATGGACACAATATTCAAGCTTGATACAGGTCTGAATTTGGATTGTATTAAATATTTGACATATTATAGGTTTCTGAATAAATGTAGTCAAAGAACTTGAAATTGGTTATATGAATTGAATTTATATTCAATTAAAGATTTCTTGCTGTTGTGCAAAACACTGTGCTGTTGCGCAATATTTAGTAAATCTGTTGTCAGACTATAAACAATTAAACTGGAAAATCCCCCCTTTTTTTTATGAATAAAACCCCGTAACTCGGAAACGTAAAATCTGAAATTTATAAAAATCAAAACGGAGCTCATGTCAATAGATATAAACAATTAACCAAAATTTCTTGCAAGTTGGTGAAAGCATTCTTGAGTTATTGTCTAAAAACTGGAAAATCACCCTTTTTTTAATGAAAAAAACCCAATAACTCGAAAACGTAATATCTCTAATTTATAAAAAATGAAAGGGAGCTCACGTCAATAGATATAAACAATTCACCAAAGTTTTATGCAAATTGGTTAAAGTGTTTTTGAGTTAATGTCCGACATGTTGACGACGGACGGACAGACGGACGGACAACGGTATACCATAATACGTCCCGTAAACAGGCGTATAAAAATTTAAAAAAAAATATAAAGCATTATTCTCTTGGTATGTTGTTATCACCCAGAATATCTAAAGAATGTTATCTCATGTTGCATCCATCCCATACCCCATTTTCCAGCCATGAATTTTCGTGTCATATAGATTACAACAAGGTAATTGTAAAATAACATAGTTTATTTATAGCTATATTTATCACATTTATACAAGCACATGATATCAACAAACTTTTCTCGTCAGTGTTACTCAGTGTTACCAGGCTTCTCGAGGATACATCAATAAAGATGTGAAAAAGACATGCAATATACAAATAAATATAGCTGTAATAAGGATTTAATACCAATAGTAAAAATTCACCGCAATAGCACTAGATCATAAACGTAAATGTTTGGCACAGCAGGTAAAATGATTAGCTGATTCTTTCCCTCCTAAAAGTATAAAATCCAATTTGCTTTTAAAAAACATTCAATATAAAAAATCAGACGAAAGCATGAGAAATAATGATATATCCCCAAAAAGATAATGATGCAAGACCCTCATGGGTAGTCAAGGTCGTTAAAAAAAACCTTGTCTGATGCTGATACAACTGTTAAAAGATTTAGTATCTTTTGACCCCATTCAATCTTAGAATAAAATGCTTCGCTGGGGCGCAACTTGATACGACCGCAGAGGTCGAACCCTGAACAGTTGGGGCAAGTATGGACACAACATTCAAGCTTGATACAGCACTGAATTTGGATTGTAATTAAATATTTTACACAGCATAGGTTTCTGACACAGAATGAATGTGGTCTAAGAACTTAAAAATTTTTTATTTACCTATTCAAACCATATCATTATTATTTGCTTTTATATATAAATCAGAAATAACCAATTTAAAATGGAAAATTTTAAAGAAAAAAAAGGAAAAAAAAATCCCCCCCCCCCCCAAATTGTTTTGAATCCCAGCCTTCCCTTTGTGGTATGCAGTACAATTTCAGAGAGATCCATACACTTGAACACAAGTTATTGTCTGGAAACTAGAAAAATGCTTGTTTTTTGGCCCCAAATTCCTAAACGTTTAGGGCAATTACCACCAAACTCAAACCCAGCTTTCCCTTTGTGATATGGAACCTTGTAGTTCAATTTCATAAAGATCCATACACTTACACACAAGTTATTGTCCTGAAACTAGAAAAATGCTTGTTTTTTTGCCCCTTTATGGCCCCCAATTCCTAAAATTTTGAGGCAATTACCCCCAAAATCAATCCCAGCCTTCCCTTTGTGGTATGGTACCTTGCAGTACAATTTCAGAGAGATCCATACACTTGAACACAAGTTATTCACTGGAAACTAGAAAAATGCTTATTTTTGGCCCCTTTTTGTCACCTTATTCCTAAACGTTTAGAGCAATTACCCCCAAACTCAATTCCAGCTTTCCCTTTGTGATATGGAACCTTGTAGTACAATTTCATAAAGATCCATACACTTACACACAAGTTATTGTCATGAAACTAGAAAAATGCTTGTTTTTGCCCCTTTTTGGCCCCTAATTCCTAAAATTTGGAGGCAATTACCCCCAAAATCAATCCCAGCATTCCCTTTGTGATATGGAACCTTGTGGTACAATGTCAGAGAGGTCCATACACTTACACACAAGTTATTGTCATGCAGTGTTCTCCCCAGACCGTTTTAGCGTCGCGGTACCGAGACGCTATATTTTTTTCCCGTGATGCTATAATAATTTTCGCGACGCTATAATTATTTTGAGGATGCTACTTTACTTGTCTCTATATCGCAAAACAATGTCCTAAATTTTGAACTTTCATCTAATTACCGCTTGTGATCATAAAAATTATATCACCTTTAATTGTAATCCCTTCAAGTCGGACAATAGAGGCAATTTAGAGTGATTAAATAGGTGTTAATTGCCCTTTGGGTGATAACTGTTTGGATACGAATACCCCAAGCTGACACTTGTGACATGACTTATACCACGTGGTCCAATCACAAATTTCGATATGGAGAAAATGTAATCAGAAAATCATAAAACAATTCCTTAATTTACGTTTGCATAATGGAAATTCATAGATACAAACGATTTACCTCTTTAGAAAAGAGGTTTGATCGTATATTTTTACAATTTTCAAAAAAATTACTTTCTTTCCCTTCTGGTACTACTTGTTTATCGAGAGCGTATATTAAACATTTCTATTTTGAGCTAAATAAGTTTGATACTTCTTTAGAAAGTGATCATAATTGGCTTTAGTTAATGTTTCATCCATTTAATGCATTAAAAGTGTCATATTCAATCCCAATCTCTTGTCAAACAATGTTTATTTTCGTTAATTTTGCTTCGGCCGCCATTGAAATATTTATGTAAAATACGGATCGGAACTGGACCAGATATGACAAAACTCTGCATTTTTACGATAATAACTACAGAGGCACAAATGGCACAGTAGACAGAAAAAATGATCCCAAAAGAGAAAACTACGTATTCTACAAGCATTAACAGACTATTTGTTAGATCTCCTTGCTAAATGTAACCTTTTTGAAAATGCATTGTTTCAATATACTAATTAAAGTAGCTTAACTTTGTTAAAAATATACATTATTTTGATATAAAGAAACAACTGGGACTAATTCATTGAATACCATGAAACAATGAATTTCATAGCCATGATAAAGAAAAAAGTTTTTTAATTGAAATTTTATTGCTATATGTCATACTTTCTCTTCCCTTTTTAAATAAAAGACAGTTCTTTTTTTTACTAGATATTTAGTATTGTATATTTACAGGTTGCACTATAATAAACCATTCATTCATTCATTTAGTTGGGTAGATAGGGTAACTGGAACCACACATATATTTTTATTTGGCCCAAGAGGAAAAAAATAATACTGTAACTATAAATGAATAAAGAAAACATAAACTGAAACAACTGTTATCATGGTTATAGTTTAATTGCATTCTCAGGTTTGAATTGAACAATATAAACATATATATCATCATGATCATAAAGGAAATAGAGCATCCATCGCCGCATCACGACAAATGACATTGAAAAAAATACAGTTTATTTTTTTACGCCAAATGTGATGCTATCCAAAATTTCTGGGGAGAACACTGTCATGAAACTAGAAAAATGCTTGTTTTTTGCCCCTTTTCTGGGAGGCAATTACCCCCAAAATCAATCCAAGCATTTCCTTTGTGATATGGAACCTTGTGGTACAATGTCAGAGAGATCCATACACTAACACACAAGTTATGTCTGGAAGTTACAAAAATGCTTATTTTTGGCCCCTAATTCCTTAACTGTTGGTACCATAACCCCCAAAATCAATCCCCACCTTCCTTTAGTGGTATTGAACCTTATGGTAAAATTTCATAGAGATCCATTCACTTAAACTAAAGTTAGAGTGCGAAAACCAATGTGTCTTCGGACGACGACGATGAAGCCAACGTCATACCAATATACGACCGCAAAATTTTTTTGCAGTCGTATAAAAAATAGAATGGATAAAATTGTGAAATCTCTTTGTTCATCACAGTCGGTGGTAAGAGCTACAGCAAACCTGTTGTTTAAAAAGATAAATCTGATGGCACCAAGTTTTTTTTATATGATTTGTCCAAAATCAAACTGTTTACAATGTCTGAATATGTCCCTGATATTTTAAACTGGTTATCATCAATGGTTGCATATCTGATTGTTATCATCAATGGCTGCATATTTCAGAATTTGACAGATCCTTCTGGTAGACTACTGTTCACTTGTCTGTAATATCTCAGATCATTAACAAATCTCTGTATACTTTGACTGAATGATGGTAAATCCTGCAATAAAGATAAACAAACAATCAGGATCATCTAAACATAGACTTATTGTAAATGCAACTAAATTACCTGTTTTATACATAAATTATCTCATTATATAACATATTTCTAAGAGAAGTTGTAATCCTATTAAAGTATTTGATTTATCATCTGGATCCAAAATGACTGACAGATGTGTTTTAGTTGATTTTAGTCTCTGATGCATGATTTTTTTATTATTAATTGTTTTGGCTTTTAACTAGCTGTCAGTAACTGTGAGTACTCTCAAATCGTACTTTCTTGTTTATTTGACCTGTTGATACTAATTGTAATGCTTTTTTGTTATTTAATGTTATTCAGGGTTATATCTGGTCTATATACCAGCTTTGATAAGTATTTGGTATTACTATAAATTTTCACTTCGTACTATGAACATCAAAATTATTTCTTTTTTAAAAATATTTCCTTTCTCTATTGGAACTGTACACGTATACCTAACAACAAAATTATTTTTATTAACCTGTGTTTAAAGCAGTTGCAAATGGCTAATATTTTTGTTCGAGCATATTGTTTTTCTTAAATTGTTTAACATTTCATACCGATATAACATGTTACTTTTATTATTCTTCCCTTAGTTTATTTACTTTGTATTTACATTGTATCATAGGTCAAATTTATTTGTTCAGTGTATGTTCACTGGTGTTAATATGTCCTTTGATTGAGTTAAGCTATTTCAGTTGATATTTTATAGTGTGTCTTTCTATGTTGTGATGTTACACTATTGTTTTAGAAAAAGGGTGAAGGTTTGGTACCATTAAAAATTAAAAAACCCGCTGCATTTGTTTGCACCTGTCCTAAGTCAGGAATCTGATGTTCAGTAGTTGTCGTTTGTTGATGTGGTTCATAAGTGTTACTTGTTTCTCGTTTTTTATATAGATTAGACCGTTGGTTTTCCCGTTTGAATGGTTTTACACTAGTAATTTTTGGGGCCCTTTATAGCTTACTGTTCTGTGTGAACCAAGGCTCCGTGTTGAAGACCGTACTTTGACCTATAACGTTTACTTTTATAAATTTTGACTTGGATGGAGAGTTGTCTCATTGGCACTCATACCACATCTTCTTATATCTATATAACAGTCAGATGGGTCAAACACTATATACCCCCCCTTTTTTGTAGTGTGGGGTAAAAATTATCTTAAAATTTAATCCTACCTTTTCTGTTTTGAAATTTTGTTGTAAAACACTCTTCTGATCAGGAAGAAGCCCTTCACAATCTGAGAGAAACTGATGAAGGAAGTCATTATAAAATCTTTCAAAATCTACACATGCCATATTGTGAATAGTAACAGTTATCTCCTCTTGAAGAAGGTCATGTGATCTATGTACAAGAACTTGTAATAAAACATTTAGAAACTGTGTCAACATTCCTTGGGCAAAGATAGTCTGAAAAAGAAAAGTAACATTACAACAATACAGATAAATAAAATAATTTGATAAATACAATATCAAATGAATCCATATTATATCAGTTGAGGTAATTATATCAAAAACATGAATAAAAATCTTTATCTTTGCTGTAAATTTGGATATAAATAATTGGAGTATGTAAAAGCTGTTAATACATTGTGATCTTTATTTAACTTCAAGTTATTGTCACTTTTCTATTTTTAGAAATTTTATGAACAAACAAACTCGCTCAAAAAAATAACCATATATCTTAGTGGAATTTTAACAAAGTTGGAGTGTAGTACAGTTTCAAGTGGTATAATACTTGTATACAACTTTTCCCTTTATGTATTATTATAACATTATTATAACAAATATAAATATGTAAGCATGAAAAAGGTTACTTTATACATATTAAATGCATTTTCACATTCTGGTAAAAATAAATGGGGAATGTGTCCATGGGACACAGATGATGCCCCTGATTGCATATAACGTTATAAAGGGACATAACTCAACAACGGTAAAAGTGACGCTACCCAAATTCGTACTTGATCTGAGTTTTGTGGTTATAAGCATCGTGTATAAGTTTCATAACATTTGGTTGAGGCAAACTTTAGAGAACGGAAACAAAAAATTCAGCAATTTTTCCATTTGTAAAGGGGCATAACTCTAGAAAGGTAAAAGTTACGCCACCCAAATTCAAATTAGATCTGTGTTTTGTGGTAATAAGCATTGTATATAAGTTTCATAACATTTGGTTGAGGCAACTAAAGTTAGAGAACGGAAACCAATTTTGGGACATACAGACGTAGACAGACAAGGGTAAAACTTAATGCCCCCTCCGCTACAGCGGGGGCATAAAAACCCATAAAAGTCTCTATTCATTTTCAAACAAATTAGCATTATGCATAAAATACTAAATAAATATCAGCTAAATTTCAAATTAGAATGATGGAAGTTACTGGAAAATACAACATATTCACCCCATACTAAGAAGAGGTATTTCATTAATAAAAGCACTAAATCCAATTATCAAGACTCAATACATTAACATAACTACTCAGCATCAGTCCTTAGTTGTGCATGTAAATAACATAAAGTTTAGTGTTTATATATTTCAATGTCTTACCTTGCTGTAGAGTTTCCATTTGAAGTTGAGATTTTCTAATGATTCTAAATTCTGTCTGAAAACATCAATATCTGGTTGCAGAAAAGATTGGCCGTATGACTGAAATAATAAAACATCAATTTCTGACTGCAGAAAAGACAGGCCATATGACTGATATTACAAAACCTTAATATCTGACTAGTTAAGGTGAGCTCTTTGATTAAAATCTTACATCAGTACATGAAATATCCTATCAAAATTAGCACTCTAAGCTTTGACTTGAATATTTTTATACTTAAATCAAATGCCTTACAGAACCTTCTCTAAATAAAGGAACAGTTGCCCGTCTTAAAATTCTGTTTCACAGGAAAATTTGCATACTAAAATCTATGTCCAAAGAAAAAGTTTTTTATTCCTACTCAGTACTGTTAATGTTTATTTTTTTGTAATAATATTCCTTTGGCCCCAAGCTTTACTGTGTTCTTCAATCGTTCACTTTGCATGACATTGTATCAGCATTCTGAACATATGGGGATGGTCTTTGATATAGCTGATGTAAGAATATCATGAAATTTCATTAAAAATCAAGAACAGCTGAGTGGTTACTCTGATATTTTGTCAACTTCTATAAGGTCTACAAGGAGACCAAATTGCTGAATATTTGTTCTGAAATAACCATATGTCAAACTACACAATAAGATATAGTAGAGTTACCTGAAGAACGGCTGTGAACTGTTGAACATTCTCCACTTGTTCAGGCTGGTTGTTCATTTTCATTAGTACATTACTTTTAAAGAAATATCTCCAGTTATGAACCAGAAGTTCATGCAGAAGATTGTACAGGACTAGTTTCATATCTGGTGATGGTCTCTGTATAACATAAACATTCTTAATGTAATAAACATTATCATTTTTGCTTCAAAGTATTAGGAAAATGCTTGAATTTTCATATTAAAATTGCAGCTTCTTGTTTTTTTTAAAAAATTTTAATAATTTTGGTGCATACTCAAGTTTTTAAAATTATATAAATACATGGGGTTAAACTAAAGTTTTTCTTGCTGATCCTTTTTCTAGTTATGTTGTCAAATGTGACAAAGTCTTTCTATTGAATTACATTATTTAACGTTATATATCCAAAACAAACTCAATTTGCAACTCACCATCATTTACTTATAAACTAAAATCCTATCAATTACTACAGGCAAAATGAAAAAAACTTAAAAATACAAATCTGGAGGGCAATAATTCTGAAACAGGTAGGGGTTGAAACTTCAATATCAACATGTTTTTCAAATCCTTCAGAACCACATACCAAATTTTAAACTTTCTTATTAGTCTTTTATTTTTTTTACGTTTAGAAAAAATACTATAAAAGATATTAAAAATAAAAATAATTGTTCATCTTTTCATGACTATCAATTTAAATAAAATACAGTACCTGAGCAATGATAGGGTAGATTTGATCTATACATATGGATATAACACTTGGTATGAATGACTTGAAAGCTGACCCAGGTTCTTGTACCACTAATTCTAATATCTTTAAAAATCTACAATATACAACCAAGATAACCTTTTCAAACAATTCACATTTTAAAAACATATTATATGCTGTCCTGACTCTTCTAAGGTCAATCAATTAACAGTTAGAACTCTAATCTTTTAATGTAAGGTTTTAATCCCAAATCTAAAATCTGTGTAAATTCATAGTAACTGGAGAACCTGCCATACACATTTCAAATATGGCATAGTTTCATTAAGAGCAAATAAAGTTATTAAGATACCAAGTGAGGAAGTCATATTAATGCATCAAACCTTACAATTAACAAATGTAATTCAATAAAATTCAATTCAAATGTTTATTGCCATATAAATTTTAAACAATAAGTTTGTGACAAATACAAAATAAGTATACACTATAACTGAAATTCAAATATACATACACAACCATTTAAACAGTAAATAGTCCAGAGTCCCCTGTCCTCAGTTCTAAGACTTTTTAATGTAGGACCCCAATTTATTTACTTGTGATGGTGTTGATGGATTAATTATAAAAATCATCTATTCTTCATCAGACAAATCTTTAACAGAAAAGTTTATTTTCAAATTATGAAAAAAGTAGTTTCTCAGCTCCCTATTGATTTCAAAATCTAATAAAAAATCTAATATGTTACATTTAAACATAATCTCTGCTTTCTAGCAATATTAGAATGTCCTCCTTTTTCTATATTTAAATCATGGTCTCTATATGTAAAGTTTGGTGTTCTTAAGGATGTACTTAAGTGAGGTTTAGGAATTTTTGTCAAATGTTCGGACTCCTTTGTTTTTTCCTACAATACATGGTAAAATATTTTGCCCCATAACACCCATTTTTCTTTTCATATAAGACTTATATAGACTGACATAAAGAATGATAGATCAATACAGAGGGAAAATTTTGAGGAAAGTTTTTTCTATATATGCTATTATTGTCAAGATATAAACTGAAAACATGATTTAACCACTATGTTATATTTTTAGCCACTTGGGTCATATATCTAGTTACAATTCATACATGAATACTAAAACTAAATACCTTAAAGATGATTGTGCCCAAAGTTCAGATTGCCTTAGTAGTTTTAGAGAAGATTTAAAAAACGTTACTGACAACATTTGATTGGAACAGCTCACATGGACCTTTATACAGGTTAGCTAAAAAGAAGGATAGTCTGATGAATTTAAACTTTAAAATCCTGTATATTTATTTATACTTTTTTCATACCAGTAAAATATTCTTACTTTTCTACAACTCTGTGGGCAGCACTACTTTCTTGGAAAATTGTCTCTGCCAACTGTTGTCTGAAATGGTAAACAAATTGACTTTTACAACCAAAAAGGTATATGAGGTTCTTAATGTATAAATAAATAGTTTACATTTGCAAAGATGTTTTTGGTTAAGTTGTAGATTCTCTGGAATCTAATTAAGACTTAAATGTCTTGTGTGTGTGTATGTGTGTATGGGTTGCTTACTCATACCGAACATCTCCTTTCATTCAAATTTCAGTTAAAAAAACACATGTAATAGGAGTGCATCATATGACCATCATATGCATGTGGACATTGTTGCAAGCATATATGGAATATTGTAAAAGGCATTAAATCAGAAGTCAATAAAATGAGCCTGCAGAAAAAATTAGACAATAGAATATCCTTTGCCATATAAAATTGTCTTGTATTTGACAGGCATATAAAAAGAAACTTAATGTGTAATTGAATTGGCATACCCATCAATGCATACAGGCAATGATACACCCTTCTATACTTTGAGTGAAGACAGACCCATCTATGCCTTGAATGAATGACACACCCATCTATACCTGGAGTGAACGACACATACAAATATACCTTGAGTGAGTGACACATACATCTATACCTTGAGTGAATGACACACCCATCTATACCTTGAGTGAATGACACACCCATCTATACCTTGAGTGAATGACAGATCCATCTATGCTTTGAATGAATGACACACCCACCCATCTATTACTTTAGTGAATGACACACCCATCTATACCTTGAATGAATGACACATACATATATTCCTTGAGTGAATGACACATGAATCTTTACCTTGAGAGAATGATGCATACACAACTGATCATTGTTACAGGGACAAGATAAATAACTTACTGTGTAAAAAGTGACATAAAGGTTGTTATTGTCTGTTGAGTGAATGAAACACCCATCTGCACTCTCAATCCTTGAAACAGGGATAAAAAGAAACTCATCATTGCTTCTATTACTTCTACCTCTGAAATATATTTGCCAGTTTCATCATAATACAGATATAAGAAGATGTGGTATGAGTGCCAATGAGACAACTCTCCATCCAAGTCAAAATTTATAAAAGTAAACCATTATAGGTCATGTATTCAAAATCTTTCGTAAAATATGTTAAACTTCCTATTTCAAAGAGACTTTCATTATGATCAATATTGTATATATCTGTTTCGGATTGGCTTGTGGAATTACAAAAGTCTAGTTGAATGAAAATAAAACTAAAAGTTATTCAGTAGAGGATAAAAATGTCCTGATTTCAAAATAATCCAATTTCTGCGGTGACTTTCAAGGGCAACATTGATTCAAACTGCCAAATAGTTCAAATTTTCTTGGCTAAAACTAATAAACAGCTGCACCACGAACGCATGATACGCCCGTCGTCTTATGTGTGAGGTTTCATGCAATAATCATAAATTGTTTCTGAGATACGGTGTGACATGTGAAAACCCCCCTTTTTTATAAAAAAATCAATAACTCTAAAATAAAATTTTGAATCATCACCAAAAAGTATACAGATCTTTAGATTAATATAATTAAGAAGTGTGTAAAGTTTTAAGCAATAATCATAAATCGTTTTTGAGATACGACGCGACATGTGAAACCCCCCCCCCATTTTTTTTTACAAAAAACTCAATAACTCTAAAATAAAATTTTGAATCATCACCAAAAAGTATACAGATCTTTAGATTAATATAACTAAGAAGTGTGTAAAGTTTTAAGCAATAATCATAAATCGATTTTGAGAAACGGCGTGACGTGAAAAAAACACCCCCCTGTTTTAGTTACAAAGTCCCGTAACTCAAAAAGTTTTAATCTTATTGTCACCAAAAAGTATACATATCGTTTGACAATCATAAGAAACAACTATGTTAAGTTTCATGAAATTTGGATAAGTCGTTCTCAAGTTAGGGTGCGACATGTGGACGCCGGACAGACGGACAGACAGACGCCGGACATTTGTATACCATAATACGTCCTGTCAAAATTTTGACGGGTGTATAAAAATTATTGAAGTTCTAAAATAATGTCATTTATATAAAGTATTTAGCATGTATACTGATAACAAAACAACCATTCTATTCGATGTTTAACCTAAAAAAAGTATGTCTGAGGTAAATAAATGTTAACAAAATCAAACTTATATTTAATAATATTCTTACAAGCTGTAATTGATGGGTCACTAACTTTAGTAACCAATAACAAATGAATTACCTGGGGGATGTAGATAGATTGGAAACAATGCTATGGACACTTGAATGACTTCTTGTAATGACTGATAGCAGATCTGTTTACTTTTCACAACTTCTCCAGAGACAGCCTCAATCCAATCCTGGAATATACTCAATGCCTTTCTTATCACTTGTTTACCTGTAATAAAAGATACTATAAATTCTTCTAAGAAAGGTATGAGTATTGAGCATACTATAATACATTGATCATTAGAAACTGTTCCAATTTAGTTCATATTTAAGTTAAATACAATTTTTGTTATTTGCTATAAATATTGAAGACCTTGACTACACCAAAGGGGTCTTGCACAGTCAATAATAAAATATTTACCAAAGTATTATTGCAACTGAACAAATATGTAATGAATTAAAAGAAATGTGGAATATATGTCAACAAGACAGCAACCCAATGACACATATAACAGAAAAACATAAAGAGGTCAACAAATAGTCTTCAAACACATACAAAGGAAAGCCACAAGGGTCAAAATTACATCATTGCAGTTCTTTCATTGTAATTACTTGTATGTAACTCAGTAATTTTGCAACATGGTATATTTGTGATATGTACATTTGTTATTCAAAATTTACAACATTATAATTTGCATTTTGCATTTTTGGTATATGAAAAGTGTATTATTCAGCTGAATAATTGTATATCTACAATTTTTAAAATGTTTTACTGAAGCAAAATGTAGTTTAGTATTTTTGCTCACAGCAGCATCAGTGGCGTAGCTTGCCCTCTGATATTACAGAGGCAGGGGGTCTGGGGGGCACATAAGCTATAGAGGTTTTTCCATTTGAAAAACGAAAAAAAAAAAAAAAGATTTATGGCAGTTGTTTTACTTTATTCAACATAATAATGCTAATATGTTTTAACAAAAGCTACATGTATTTACAATAAGTCAAGCTCCGATGTTACTTTTTTCCTTTCTCTTTGTTTGTAAGAGATATTGAATACTAGTGTTTTAAAATACCATAATCATGTGTGCTTTAGATTTATTTATGGAAGTTGAATTCTGTAATATGTTTTAAATTTTGATGGTGAAAACCCTCTACAGGTGCAAAGCACCAATTCTTCTATTTCCACTAGCGTCAAACTTGTCCAATACAAGGTTTCGGTCAACGTCTTTATCCTTGTGGATGTGTATTAAGGCCAGTCTGTTCAATCGATGATCGGTCATCGTTGTCCGGTTCCATAATTTAAGTCTTCTAAGTGCAGAAAAGGATCTTTCGCACGGAACGGAACCTACTGGCATCGTAAGTAACAGATGAAATATTGTATTTATATTAGGATAGTAGTCTGAATCAGCTAGAATTATCGATTTTGAAAGCGATGTAGGTGGATCCTTAAGGTGATTACAGAAAGCCATCCATCGCTGAATTTCCATATAATACGTATGCCCATCTGGTAAATCTGAACTGTACCATTCATATATCTTTGCGGTTTCAATTTGTGACATCGTATGGACCTTCAAAGGCATTAGTTTAAATGCAAGAAACATGGCCGATTTGTCCTCTGGAAATCTCTTCCAGTTGAGCAACACAATGATCAATGAAAGGGAAAAATACATTTATTTTGAAGTTCTTACTGGCTGTGTCTGAGGTGTCTCCTGCAGTTGAGCGCTGTGTCATTCTCTTAGCTGTTCTCGGTTTTTCTAATTGGATATTGACACATGTGGCCAAAACTTTCATCTTTTCCCAAATACTGTCGAATACGGTACTGTTCCTTTGCTCATTAATGACGGTTTTGGTGTTTGCATCTTGGTATGCTTCAATGATATCACAGTCGATTTTCTGAAGAACCTGAGTCAGAGGTCTTGTGTTATAGATTTGTATTTAGCTTTTAAAGAAGACAGCGTATCTACTCTTGTTGTCCAACGTGTTTCACACAGTTTTTGAATTGAATGTCTTTTACCAGCTTTTTCAATTAATGTGTCACTGAGCATTGGTTCATTCTCGTTGTTTCCCGATATTACAAGTTTATCAGTGTCGTCACCAGACAGGTATCTTGAAACAATAGCCATTCGTTTGGCACTTCCTCCAAGAAACCATGTCAGCTGACTTACAGAATCGAACAAATTCCGAATCTCAGCTAGTGCTTTACAAGATGTTGCAACAACAAGATACAAAACATGCGCTCTGCAATGATGATAATATGCTTTTGGTTGTATTTGCTGTATGCAGGCTTTAACACCAGAAATATTACCAGACATCACGCTAGCACCATCATATCCTTGACCACGTAAATTGTCCATATTTAGCCCACATTCTTGAACATTATTAACTATTGCTGTTGCAATTGACTCTGCATCGACCTTTTCCATCTCGATAAAACCTATAAAATCTTCAAACACAGTAGCAGTTCTATCGACATATCTAATGCAAAGTGCCATCTGCTCTTTTGTACCTACATCCGTGGATTCATCAGCCATGATGGAAAACCATTTTGCCTCCTGTACCTTTAAATTATTGTATTTTCAATTTGCAATCCACACAAGCTTATCAGTTCATTTTGAATGTCTGGGCTTGTGTATTGTGCATTATAGGGCGCATTCTCCAAACAAGATTTTAGAATGGGCACATTATCGGCTTTCCATTGTAAGAAGCGAGAAAAATTACCATCTTCTATCTTTTTTTCCTTATTCCAATTGTGTTCCCATAAAGGAATATTTTTTTGTCCTAAAACTACTATGGTGTCTATTATTCGAAATAGTATTTCTCTGTTATGTTTTACCTTTTCTTCATAACTTTTTGAGATAGAAACATATATATCCTTTTCTTCTTTAGAAACTATTTGTTTATAATTTATAGTTTTATTTGTTGCTTGTTGGTGGGTTTTTGACTCGTTGTGGGAAAGAAATACTCCTCTTTTGGACCCAGTGGCATTTTTCCAATCATTAAACCCTTTGTCTGTGAAAACATCTCTGTCTTTCTATTACAAAACGCTAAACAATTTATACAAAACGCTGCATCTTTTTGTACTGAATATCTCAACAAAGGAAACTTCTCTTCCCACTAAGAGGAGTATCTTCGTCCGTCTGTTGCAGGAAATACAATTTAAGAGGATGACATTTTAATATCAAACAGTAGTTGTGTCCTGTCACTGTCATTCAAAGATTTCCCAGAAAAGTAGTAAGGATCACTGTTTGTAGGATCAGACTGTTTTAGAAGAGATTCTGTAAAAATATTTATTCTCAGTATAAAGATTTATGAACCAAAAATCTAAAGTTTACCCTCATCACATGATTTCATTGTAAAATTGGATTATATCAGTTCCCTAATTTCCATTGTGGACTAACGGACCCTCGGGATGATTTAGACTTTTATAGATGACTATGGGGTATGGGCTTTGCTCATTGTTGAAGGCCGTACAGTGACCTATAGTTGTTAATTTTTGTGCCATTTGGTCTCTTGTGGAGAGTTGTAAACTGCTAGTTTCCGGCAAAACCTTTAAATAGATATAAGAAGTTGTGGTATGAGTGCCAATGAGACAACTCTCCATCCAAGTAAAAATTTATAAAAGTAAACCATTATAGGTCACAGTACGGTCTTCAACACGGAGCCTTGGCTCACACCGAACAGTTAGCTATAAAGGGCCCCAAAAAATTACTAGTGTAAAACCATTCAAACGGGAAAACCAACGGTCTAATCTATATAAAAAACGAGAAACGAGAAACACTTATGAACCACATCAACAAACGACAACTACTGAACATCAGATTCCTGACTTAGGACAGGTGCAAACAAATGCAGCGGGTTTAAACGTTTTAATGGTACCAAACCTTCACCCTTTTTCCTGAAACAATAGTGTAACATCACAACATAGAAAGACATACTATAAAATATCAACTGAAATAGCTTAACTCAATCAAAGGACATATTAACACCATTGAACATACACTGAACAAATAAATTTGACCTATGACACAATATAAATACAAAATAAATAAACTAAGGGAAGAATAGTAAAAGTAACATGTTATATCGGTAAGAAATGTTAAACAATTAAAGAAAAACAATATGCTCGAACAAAAATACCATCCATTTGCAATAACTTTAAACACAGGTAAATGAAAATAATTTTGTTGTTAGGTATACCTGTACAGTACCAATAGAGAAAGGAAATATTTTTACAAAATAAATAATTTTGATGTTCATAGTACGAAGTGAAAATTTATAGTTATACCAAACACTTATAAAAGCTGGTATATAGACCAGATATAACCCTGAATAACATTAAATAACAAAACAGCAATACAATTAGTATCAACAGGTCAAATAAACAAGAAAGTACGATTTGAGAGTACTCGCAGTTACTGACAGCTAGTTAGTTAAAAGCCAAAACAATTAATAATAAGTCTTGAAACGATTGACGAGTGGATAACGATTAAATGGTTTACGCTATGAATGATATAAATTGAAGGTACTCAAATAACCATGTAGTGAGTAAAAGGAGATATGGGACAGTGTATATGTCTATGAGACAGCAACCACATTGAAACGACACAAATAACTTTACAACATCTTGAGGTCATCATACTGTCTTCACCAAAACACAGGTGACTATATACTATTAATATGTCTGGTGCAAAATTTTTCGACTCCAGAGTCTTTAGTAAGTTGTGTATGATTTAAACCGATACTATCTTAATCTACGGTCAACTCAAAGTTATAAAAATAACAAAACACGTGAAAATATGATCACCTCGCAGAATCTGCCAATCAATTTCCAAGCCGTTGTACGTACACTCTCTAATATCTGTGTCTGTACCTTACTGTGACACAAGATTTAACGTCATATCAGAAGGGAAAAAGGACCGTGTTTGATGATTAGAAGACGCATGTACAGAATTTTCAATGCAAAAAAAAACAAACGAAACGATTAAGGTTTATTAAAATAATTAAAATAATGTTTGTGATAATCATTTTCTCACTCGGTCACGAACAAACGAATAGATGATCTTCACAAAATGACGAAGGGATTGAACAGCAACATTTCCTGATAATTTAGGAAATAACCCGGGATGCACGCTACATGTAAAGTGCGACATGGCACTTTCTATTCAGTTGTGTTTTCGCCGATATTTCTTGGAAGGACTAGAATTAATGACTCTTTTAAATATCTAAATTCTACTAATGCCAAACTATAAATTTAAAATAGCGAGAAAAGAGGAAAAAACCAACATACAAAATTTAAATTGTGTCAGTCTGCATGTTGATTGATATATATAAATTTGTATATTATATTTATTGGTCAATGATTGAAACTCTGTGTAATTAAAGTTGAAGACATGGGACTCTGGGAAAAAGTAAGGGGGTCAACACACAATGATGTTTCAATTGTATATGTTAGTACTACATACTGCCGGTTATATGAGGGTTTGAACATTCATTTCTAATTCTTTTTGCCCATAATTTTATTTTCCTTTTATATTTTGACACCATTCTAAATTTCTATTCTTTCAACTTTACATTTATTGCAAGTCTATTAACCTCATCCAGACCCTCATTTACTAGAAATTTCAATATTTTCACACAAAATTAATAATTTGAATGTTTTACCTGAATGGGCAAGTGATTCGATCGGAGAAGTCTCGTGAGTTGGATCATCATCAGGATCTATTCTACTGATTTTGCTTGGAGTAGGGTTAAATAATTCAATTGTGTGGATTTCTTTGACTCGGACATATTTAGATTACTGAAAACCACCGCAAAGGGGATTTCCAATAAGGGGAGGGAAATGTTTCAATATGTCTTGAATTCGCAAAGGATACTGTCTATGAATTAATACCGACAACAAGCCGTCTGATAGTATTATACAAGTCAGTTTATAATAAGCGTTTAGTAGCGAGTCTGCTGCTTAAGGTCGAAGTTGTTTAAATAAGTTGTTATAAGATTATAAAAGTTTTTTTTTTTTTTTTCCACCGCCTCGGTTGCCTCAATGTAAGCTACGCCATTGAGCATTTGATGAAATCAAGAAGACACTTACTTGTAGAATCTTCCCTCAGATGTTTGGGATTACCCAGTTCAGACTTTAACAGCAGGACATTCCTGGCTATCTGTTGTACATAAATTTGGTGATGTGAAGCTCTCTCTGTCCAGTTTTGACCAGCATCCGACTCATTTGGCCAAGGTAGAATTAATGCATTTGACATTGATCTGTATACCAGAAGTTGTACCTATTGATGCAAAATCAACATGGTTCATTTAATTGATGTTATTTGGTTGTGCACAAGTTCATCATCATCAAATTATTTACTTTATGTCATCCTTTGTTTTTTAATCTTAGTACATCAATATTGGTAAATATTTTTTATTCAAGTTCAGCATCTTGAATCTCCTTTTATCAATAGGTGGTTATTCAGTATTGTGCATTAGACTTTATCTTCTACAAAAGATTTGTTGGTCAGATAAATCATTGCAATTTCTATTGACTATATGTCCAACAGTCTTTTGGTGAATTTTAGGAAATCATTAAAATTATTCGACAGCATCCATTGAAATGAAAGAAAAAGATGTGTTAGATCCTAAATTGTTGTTTAGCATTCAGTGCCAGGAAAAATATGTTTACAGATGGCAGATTGACAAAAACTTACTATTCTCTAAAATAAAGATGTGGTTTTCAATATGTTTCACTTAATGCAAGATTACTAAAACAATTATTATATATATATTATTACAGTTTCTTCATACTGACCTCTGTTGTTAGACTGTCCAGTGTACCTTGTGTTACAGAGGATAATAAATTCTGTATACAGGGAAGCTGGAGCAGAAAGGCGGGTTTTACTGTAGTTGTTATTGATAAAACAAGATGTGCTGCAGAATGAACTATTCTTTCTGGTACCTAAAATATGTCAACAAAAACACATTTAAGAATTTCTAATTAACAAATAAAAATGTTGTAATAAAACAAAACTTACAACATCTAGTGCATTGTGCATTTTGGTAATATCAAAATGATTTGTTAGTATTAAAAGACAAAATAACTCCAACTTAAAAAAAAAATTCGTAAGGGTTCCTCGGTGTCTAGCTTACTTTTGCTGTTAATCGCAGGCTCAACAAAAATGAGGAAAAAAATTAATAAAAATGTTCCTCTCTATACTATCTTTTGATTGTAAGTAGCTTCTGTCCAAGTTTGGTAAAAAATCCAGGATAGTTTATGAAGCTAATAAATGTCTTAAAAACTTAAACTGCAGACTGTATGTTATGTTAACTGGAAGTCCATTTATAAGTAAAATACGGAAAAAATGGAACAAATTTTAACAAAATTTCCTTCTAGATACTAGCTTTTAATCATAAACAAGCTTCTGTCCAAGTTTGGTACAAATCCAGGATAGTTTAAGAAAGTTATTAAAATTTTAAAAACTTTAACCACAGAGTGAATGTAATGTTAACTGGCAGAAAAACTAAGTCCATTTATAAGTAAAATACAGAAAAAAAGGATTTTTTTTTAACAAAATCTACTTCTGGATACTATCTTATGATCATAAACAAGCTTCTTTCCAAGTTTGGTAGAAATCCAGGATAGTTTAAGAAAGTTATTCAAATTTCAAAAACTTTAACCACAGACTGAATATTTGTGGATGCCGCCGACGAGGATGGAATGTAGGATCGCTTTGTCTCGCTTTTTCGACAAAAGTTGAAGGCTCGACAAAAAATTAAGAGAAAATTGATGGTCATAGTGGAAACATGTTGATTAATAGAAATGAACTACAAAAAATTAAATTGATCAGTAGTTGTGGAAAATCATAATAAATTACCATGGATTCTGAAAAATAGGCCCAAAAATAAAACAACAAAATTTGTTCTTGCATGAAATGTAGGTCAGTGTTACAAAAATGTTTTTAGAATAACATAATACTAAACTTGAGGTCTGCAGAGGTAAAATATTATTGACGTAGGTTTATTGGAAATGGACCAAATCACAAACTAGACAGACAAATGTAAATCTATATGCCCCAGTTACATTTTTTATACAGCATAAAACACAGTATGGTCACCAATTCATTTTCCATACTAATTCCAAAATTTGACATCACAGCTGAAATTTAACTATTTTTCATCTGACTTTGCTTGCTAATCCTTTAAATATCTTGAAATCAAATGCACAACAGATTTCTAACTACAGTCAAACCAATACATAGAAGGGCTTCCATGGGTAGTAGGAAATGTGCCCTTTACACAAAGGTTCATATTACAAGTTACGTTAATGTAAGCAATATTTTGACAGGGTCCTTTATAGGTATTTTTCTGCTATATAGGTGACTTGTAAGGCATTTTAGACTGTCAATAATTCCCCCTGACCTTAAAATATGTCCAGGAAACTTAACCCTTCTGTTTTTACCTGACTAGAAAATAATGGTGTAACAGCTTCTAACAATGTGGTCATCATAGATATAAATTTCTGCTTCATCTGTGGTTCTTTATTTACTTCATTGTAATACTGTGATAACCAATGACAAAATGCTTTAACTGATGCTATGGCTTGTGCTTGTCTGAAAAAGATAAGTGACAAAATGCTTTAACTGATGCTATGACTTGTGATTGTCTGAAAAAGATAAGTGACGAAATGCTTTAACTGATGTTATGGCTTGTGCTTGTCTGAAAAAGATAAGTGACAAAATGCTTTAACTGATGCTATGGTTTGTGCTTGTCTGAAAAAGATAAGTGACAAAATGCTTTAACTGATGCTATGGCTTGTGCTTGTCTGAAAAAGATAAGTGACAAAATGCTTTAACTGATGCTATGGCTTGTGCTTGTCTGAAAAAGATATGCAATATAATATAGATTTTTTTTTATCTAAGAGTAAAATAACACATTCAAAAAGGCAAATCCTCTGAAGGTTTCAATGAAATCTATCCACTGGTCTATAAGGAAATGCAGGTAACAATACTTTTTCCTTTTAGATATAATAATGAAATAACAAGATCCATGTTTTGCACTATAAAAAAAAAACACACTTGTCAAGAAAATTGAAAAAGTCTAAAAAATACCATTAGTAATCAGGAGTGATTATTGATACCATTTGACTGGTTTAGGAAGATTGGAGACTTACAGATGAAAATAGACCAAAAATGCATCACTGCATAAAAATAGATACTTACACTGACTGAAAATCTGCATCCAAAACATTCTGTACTGTAGATCTGACTTCATATAATTTAGTTTTCGTACCATATTCTACACAGCTTACAAGCCTTAAATAAAAACTGAATTTATCAATCAAATGAAAATATAATCTATTTTGTGCCATTTTTATTTTCATTTTTCCGACAACCACAAGACATATCCTGTTTTTCTTCATAAGTTTATGAAACATAAGCAAACAGTTAAGTAGTATGATCAGATTCCATACTATTCGTACATCATTCGTTTCTATCCAATGCTCTATATTAGTACAAATAACAGTATTTCTATTAGAAAATTGTGTCAAGTGTATAATCACACCAATTATTACTTTAATCTGATATCATTTTTATGCTTAAATACGGAGTGTCAACAAATTCTCAAGTATCTTTAAAGTATCAGAAAATGCTACTAAATTAAATGACAGTCGCTACAGTATATTCTTTGTAAAGTTATAGTTAAAGTATACATCTAAAGGAGTAGGTCCGGTAAGGGCCGATTTTGGCCTCAAATTTCAGGTTCATATGACGAAGGATTTTGGACACTTTTTGAACACTAAAGTGTCTATTTCAGTTGATTCTATTAGTTCATGTGAAAGATTTTAACTGATTTAGTCATTAAAAACGCTCCGATTCAAGCTTAAATATGAAAAATATATCAGATATGCCAAAAATGTCACTTTTCAGATGGTTTTTGTCAAAAATGAAAGTGGCCGCATCCGTGTTCATCCTCAAACTTTATATATGTTATGTATTATCATCAAATACAACTTACATTTCAATATTAAGAATGAACACAAATGCGGCCACTTTCATTTTAGACGGAAACCGTCTAAAATTTAACTAAAATGCTAAAATTGTGAAGATTTCAGTACTTTAGCCTGACTAAAGGATGCTAGTATCCGATATATGTACATTGTATTGTCAAAAACAGCCCATATTTATGTAGCAGAAGCATTCTTCTTACCAATAAATAACTTAAAGTTTAGATTTTTACAATTTTGTAAAACTGCTATATTTTGGGGCCAAAAAGGGGTCTTACTGGACCTACTCCTTTACATGTCTTTGATGAAAATAATTTTAAAACTAAGGTTCTTTCAACTACGGAAAGTTTCATTAACGAACAATAAAAAAATAATGGACAAAGTCAAATTGAATTAATTTGTGTTAACTTAACTGGTATTAAAATAAGTATAAAGATTTCATTACAACTATCAAATAAAATAAAATATTGTTACAATATCACATACCTTCCTTATTTAAAATGAGACACAAACTTTTTTATTGAAACAGTCAATAAGTTTGAACAATACAAAAGATACAAAATAGCGACATAACAGTATTACTTTTCTAACAGCATGGTACCATCAGATAGTCTTTGTGGGAAGTTTTCACCAATAAAATGTTCTGCCATTCTCCCTAATGCTTGCAGTAATGATGAAAGATCTTTTAAGGAACAATGTAAGCGTCTACATTCATTTTCAGCTGAGATTATGAGATGTCTTTTATTACCACTAGCAGCAATATATTGTTCTAAACTGTGGTAAACATGCATGTTCTCACTGAATGGCTGGTACTGTCAAAGTATAACAATCACTTATCATGGCACAGTTAAATGCAACATAAAATCATTACATTGGTTCTTTTAAAATTAATTAGGAATCCTTAACTAGGCATTATATTTGTAAAGTTTTGTGCAAAATTGTTTCTGTTTTTCACATAACCATAAAAATGTTTTTATAAATTGTAAATGTTATTAGAGGAAAACATATCTTTTAAATTCCAATTTACACTTTAAAATAATATTGTGTGTCTCCCAAATCATTCAAATTTTTCCTTGAAAAATTTTAACAAGCTCATGACATGTCCTATTATATAATATATGCAATATTATTATTGGGGTTTGTACAAGATGATCATGCCATTTATGGTTGAAACCAATTTGAAAATACATAAAATATTATGTTTTTTTTTTCAAGTACATACCAAAAGCTGGAAAGTTTCTGCAGTTAACATTTCAGCCACTTTAGCAACAACTTCTAAACTTTGTCTAATGAACTGTTGCCATTCAGTTTCACTCTACAATAATAAGTTATCAGTTGAAAGTATGAAAACATTTGGTATGAATGTACATAGAAAACAGATACATAAAAGTAGGAAAAACATTTCTTTTTATATTGGAGTTGTTCATCTTGAAAACAATTCTTCGATAACATGTGAAGACACCAAGCAATTCTAAGAAAGCTAATACATATACCTTCAACAAGAGCAGGTTTTTCTATTTGTTGCTAATATTTGTCTAGAAATTATAAATATGAAACAAGACAGTATACAAAAGAGGACGTGGTATGAATGCCAATGCGACCACTATCCACCAAAGACCAAAGCACAAGGATTCGAAACAACTACAGATCACTGAACAGACTTTAAAAAAATGTGCAAAACCCATTCCTGTATGGTAAACTATAAAAGATAATAATAACAAATTAAGAAAAGCATTTAAAGGAATAACAGTAAGAACAGCAATAGACAAACTGAGATATACAGTCAACGCTGTATTAAGCAGTCACTCTTAGGAAGTATTGAAAGTGACTGCTCAAGAAAAGTGACCTTTTAAATGAGGTTTCAAAAAAAATCCTGATTCCAATATCGCCTGTGGCCGGGAATGGGGCAAATTGTTCTAGTGTTTTCAATTGGTAGAGTTATGGTTCTTTCGTCAGTGAAATAAACTAGAGGCTCCCAAGAGCCTGTGTCGCTCACCTGTATTTACTAATGCTTTGGAAATCATGTAAAATAAGGTTAAAATCATAATTAATAATATTAGATATTATATATTATAATGATATCTAAGATAATAACAAAAAAACTGCAAAATTTCTGTAAAATTACTAACTCAGGGGCAGCAACCCAACAACGGGTTGTCTGATTCGTCTGAAAATTTCAGGGCAGATCAATCTAAATCTGATGAACATTTTTGCCACATGTCAGATTTGCTCTAAATGCTTTAGTTTCAGAGATATAAACCAAAAACTGCATTTTACCCCTATGTTCTATTTTTAACCATGTCGGCCATGATGGTTGGAAGGCGAGTCATCAGACAAATTTTTTAAACTAGATACCCTAATAATGATTATGGCCAAGTATGGTTAAATTTGTCTCAGTAGTTTCAGAGAAGAAGATTTTTGTAAAAGATTACAAAAATTTACGAAAAATTGTTAAAAATTGACTATAAAGGGCAATAACTCCTAAAGGGGTCGACTGACAATTTTGGTCATGACAACTTATTTGTAGATCTTACTTTGCTGAACATTATTGCTGTTTACAGTTTATCTCTATCTATAATAACATTCAAGATAATAACCAATTATGGGCGCAGCTTGATATGACCGCAGAGGTCGAACCCTGAACAGTTGGGGCAAGTATGGACACAACATTCAAGCTTGATACAAATCTGAATTTGGATTGTGATTAAATATTTGACACAGCATAGGTTTCTGACACAGAATGAATGTGGTCTAAGAACTTAAAAAATTTTAATTTATCTATTATGGTCCAATATCCAAAATCTAAATACATGGTTAGATTCAGCATATCAAAGAATCCAAAGAACTCAATTTTTGATGAAATCAAACAAAGTTTAATTTTGGACCCTTTTGACCTCAATGTGGACCAATTTGATAACGGGGCCCAAAAATCAAAATACATGGTTAGATTCAGCATATCAAAGAACCCCATATATTCAATTATTGTTGAAATCAAACAAAGTTTAATTTTGGACCCCAACTTGGACCAACTTGAAAACTGGGCCCATAATCAAAAATCTAAACACATGTTTAGATTCAGCATACCAAAGAACCCCAAGAATTCAATTTTTGTTAAAATCAAACTAAGTTTAATTTTGGACCCTTTGGACCTTAATATAGACCAATTTAAAAACAGGACCCAAAATTAAAAATCTAAATACACAGTTAGATTAAGCATATCAAAGAACCCCAAAAATTCTATTTTTGATGAAATCAAACAAAGTTTAATTTTGGACCCTTTTGACCTCAATATGAACCAATTTGATAGCGGGGCCCACAAATAAAAAATCTAAATACATGGTTAGATTCAGCATATCAAAGAACCCCATATATTCAATTTTTGTTGAAATCAAACAAAGTTTAATTTTGGACCCAAATTTGGACCAACTTGAAAACTGGGCCCAAAATCAAAAATCTAACTACATGTTTAGATTCAGCATACCAAAGAACCCCATATATTCAATTTTTGTTAAAATCAAACTAAGTTTTATTTTGGACCCTTTGGACCTTAATGTAGACCAAATTGAAAACTGGACCCAAAATTAAAAATCTAAATACACGGTCAGATTCGGCATTACAAATAAATAAATATGGTCAAAGATTTTACAAATCTAATGCGCCATACTGTGCAATTAAAGATTACTTCTTGAAATTTTTCAATATTTGAAATTTGAAAAAAAATAATATTTGAAGAATAATTCTTTTTAATTTCTGATATCTGAAATGAGAAAAAATTGACCCCCCACAATTTCTTTTTACCCCCCCCCCCCCTCTTTTTCCCCCAAAAAATTCTTTCCCTCAAGATATGGTCATAATCTCAATTCAAATTTCCAATGGAGTTTGCAACCATAATTACCCAATTAAGTTTACCATAGTGCTAACTTAATCTATTTTATAATGGAATTTAAAATATGGATTTTTTTGTAAAAAAACAAAGATGCAACATTTGCAGATATTTTTACTGGTCTTCCTTTATAAATATGCATTTTTTTAAGCATAATTTAAAAGCAGTGTATGGGAAGTAATCAAAACGTATTTTGATTACCTCCCTTACACTGTTTTAAATTGTCTTAATTGTTCATTAACCATTACTTTATACATAATTTAAAAGCAGTATAAGGGAGGTAATTCAAATGATGTATTTGATTAATCTCCCTTACACTGCTTTAAATTATGTTTTGTACTAAAGTATTTGTCCATTAACCAGGACAACCTTGTTTTCCCCCTTTTTTGCCCCTAATTCCTAAACGATTTGAGCCATAACACCCCAAAGCAAATCCTAACCATCCCTTTGTGGTATGGAAACTTGTGGTATAATTTCAGAGAGATCCATACACCATTCCACAAGTTATTGTCTGGAAACTAGAAAATGCTTATTTTTGACCCCTTTTTGGCCCCTAATTCCTTAAATGTTGGTACCATAACCCCCAAAATCAATCCCAACCTTCCTTTTGTGGTATTTAACCTTATGGTAAAATTTCACAGAGATCCATTCACTTAAACTAAAGTTAGAGTGCGAAAACCAATGTTCCTTCAGACGACGACGACGCCAACGTCATACCAATATACGGACCTCAAAATTTGCGGTCATATAAAAACTGCAAAATTTCCTAAAAATAACCAATTCAGGGGCAGCAACCCAACATCGGGTTGTCAGATTTGTCTGAAAATTTCAGGGCAGATAGATCTTGACCTGAAAATCAGTTTTAACCTATGTCAGATCTACTCTAAATGCTTTGGTTTCAGAGATATAAGCCAAAGTCTACATTTTACCCCTATGTTCTATTTTTAGCCATGGCAGCCATCTTGGTTGGTTGGCTGGGTCATCCGACACATTTTTTTAAACTAGATACCCTAATGATGATTGTGACGACGACGACAGATGACGAACAACGGATGCCAAGTGACGAGAAAAGCTCACTTGGCCCTTTGGGCCAGGTGAGCTAAAAATGGTGAATTCAGGCACTGTAAATTCCAAGAAAACATTAAAAATATATTAATATTCGTGGAGAAATAAGTAGGTAATACAGTTTTCAATGGGAATGGAAAGGAGTGGAACACAGGGAATTCACAAATTCACCTCATATTGGGTAATCTCAGTTGCAAAAGGATTCAAATTTTCATTCTGACTTCCATACTAAATACTTTCATCATGATTATTTTTATCATTCAATACATTGAAATGACAGTGGTTAAAATTTGAAATGAAGATTTCCATAAAAAATTAGGTGACTGCTGACCGCGTTAGACAGGTGACCACTGATTTGAGTTAAATTATAAAGAGAAAGCGTTTGGGAGGATCTGAAAGTGACCGTAGGAGGCAGGTGACCGCTGAAACGAGGTGACCATTAAGGCAGGTTTGACTGTATGTGCAAATTGACATGAAGTGAAACTTGTTACATTGCCAAAGCATCAAATCTTTGTTCTAGAAATAACAAAAATGCAAATGTTGCCATGCTAAGCAAACCCTCACTTGTAATTCAAATTTTTTCGGACAACAGATCCAAAAAGCTCTCACACTAAACAACTCATCACTGTCAAGCTGCTGACCAAACATGAGATAAATCTGTTTAGTAGTAATGGGAGAAATGTGTGACAATTTTTTTCAATATAAATCAGCCTTTTAAAACTTCAAAGTATTGGCAAACAGGAAGTAGGTGTATGACAGATCCAAAAAGTACACACAACTTACAACTCATCTTTGTCAAACTGCTGACCAAATAGGAAATCATTTTGTTCAGTAGTTTCTGTGGCTAATTTAATAGAAATATTGATTTGACAAACAGATGAACAGATGGTTGGAAAGGGGGGATGCAATAAAGCCCAGGCTCCTAGAGTGGTGTTTAAAAAATTAATAAAAATAATATAATAACAATTTAAATTAAAGAAAAATTCACCGTCTCAGAATCTAATGCATTCTGGTTAATATTTTCAAAAGCGTACAACAAAATGTTGTGATTGGTTAAAAAGGTAGTAAACAATGGACATTCAACCATTAACGTAACGTTATTTTCATTTTGGTGTACGAACAATGAGATTACCCATAGTCCTTTCAATTCGAAAGAGGTGAATTACCTTTGGCTATCTTAAAAACATAATATATGACAATATTAAAGAAGAGAACATTGCCATAAGTTGGTGAACAATTTTTTAAACTTGCATCTTCATCCACTATCTCTTATAGAAAAGAACATTGCCATAAGTCGGTGAACATATGTTAAACTTACATCATCATCCAGTATATCATCATCTAGCTCCTCCAACTGTGACTGGTTATATTTAAACTGTAACTTATGTAAAATATGGGATACTAGAGTCAGTAAAGCTTCTTGATATCTACAATCAAATTAGACTATGGTATATTGTAAGCGTACTTTCATTCCGCCGTGTATTTATTCCGGGTAACTGTTTTTCACTAGAGAATATTGGATGTAAATAGTGTGAAAGCATCGAACTTGATATTGTTGTTTTGTTTATATTAGACCGGTTTATTGTTTACATAAATAAATGGGTTAAAATTAAAATGATTTTCAAGGAACCAGTTTAAATAATCTGAGTCAATCTAGTAAATAATATTGATGATAATGAGGAGGATGTTTTTATAACTCAAAATACTTTATCAATGACCAGGACATTGAACTTGATATAAACCAAATTTAAAGAGCAGATTTGTTCTTACATAAAGTTTCAAATATAGAAGCACCCTTTGATATTGACATAGAAGATATGATTTTATATCCAAGTCGACCGAAAAGCAAATACACAGAAAAACTTCGGCATTCCAATAAATATAAATATTACAATTAGTGACAATTTAAAAGCATATGATTTTATAGATTTGCATAGACAAGAGTGCACACGCTGAAATGTCTCGCCTTCTTTACTAATCATTGATATTATGTTGATAGTCCTAAATGTAAAGCTTTATTACAACTGTCACATAAACTTAACATTAACCAAGAAAACTAAACATTGACCAATGAACAATGAAAATGAGGTCAAGGTCAGATGAACCATGTCAGGCAGGCATGTACAGCTAACAATTCTTCCATACAACAAATATAGTTGACCTATTGCTTATAGTTTAAGAAAGACAGACCAAAACACAAAAACTTAACACTGAGCAATGAACCGTGAAAATGAGGTCAAGGTCAAATAAAACCTGCGCGACTGACATATAGTACAATATTTCAATACACCAAATATAGTTGACCTATTGCATATAGCATGTATAGTATTAGAAAAAAAGACCAAAACTCAAAAACTTAACTTTGACCATTGAACCATGAAAATGAGGTCAAGGTCAGATGACACCTGCCAGCTAGACATGTACACCTTACAATCATTCCATACACCAAATATAGTAGACCTATTGCATACAGTATAAGAAAAACAGACCAAAACACAAAAACTTAACTATAACCACTGAACCATGAAAATGAGGTCAAGGTCGGATGACACCTGCCAGTTGGACATGTACACCTTACAGTCCTTCCATACACCAAATATACTAGACCTATTGCTTATAGTATCTCATATATGGACTTGACCACCAAAACTTTTTTTTTTTTTTTTTTTTTACTTAACCTTGTTTACTGATCCATGAAATGAGGTCGAGGTCAAGTGAAAACTGTCTGACGGGCATGAGGACCTTGCAAGGTACGCACATACCAAATATAGTTATCCTATTACTTATAATAAGAGAGAATTTAAAATTACAAAAAATCTTAACTTTTTTTTCAAGTAGTCACTGAACCATGAAAATGAGGTCAAGGGCATTGGACATGTGACTGACGGAAACTTTGTAACATGAGGCATCCATATACAAAGTATGAAGCATCCAGGTCTTCCACCTTCTAAAATATAAAGCTTTTAAGAAGTTAGCTAGCGCCGCCGCCGCCTCCGGATCACTATCCCTATGTCGAGCTTTCTGCGACAAAAGTCGCAGGATCGACAAAAAATTATTTAAATCTTATTCTTTAATAAGCTTTATTGTGTTTTTGTGTGTTCAAAATGAGTACTAATCACTTCATCAATGTATGGATTTCAAGCACTAGTGTAATTAATCCCGGTATAAAATAACTAGTGCAATCATTCCGGTACAAAATCACTAGTGTAATCATTCCTTGTTTAAAACACTAGTGTGAACATTCCTTGGATGAAAACTCTCCACTTTTTACATAAATCAACTATGCAAGTTTTAAATACACTAAAAAATATAAAGCTACATTTTATACATGTTTCCCCTTCAAAAAACCCTTTTTAGAACCTTATAATGACTGGTGGATGTTTTACACTGGACCCGGATAGAAAAACCTAGTGAATTTTTGTTGGTAGATAAAAATCACTGGGGATTTTCTTCCTCCGGATAAAGTACACTGGCGGAATCAAACCACTGTTACATAACCATACCTATTTCGTAAATTACTGATTACAATGATAAGATCTGATATCAACAACAGCAATTTGGTAAATTACATTTAAATGTGATGCTCTAAATTCTTGATAATGTTTTCCATAATGATGCATAAATGGATATGTTGGGTATATGCCAAAGAGACAGTCCCCAATTATACAAATAATTTACAAAAAAATCTAGAGGTCAACATAGTTTTCAAAAATCAACAGGTGTTTTTGTCAAGCTCTAAATTACCCAGTCAAAAAGTTTACAGAGAAGGTCTGCCATCAACATCAAATAACAAAAAACATTAAGATTACTATTCATGCATTTCCAGGAAAACTTTCTACACAGAATATAGAAAAAAAGTGTGTTAAAATGCTTTTGTTTTGAATTATGATGAATAAAAAATTACAAATAAGGAGATGTTGTGTATACATCAATTAGACATCAACTAAACAACACCATGCAATATAAGAAACATTTAGCTGTCATCACCGATGTTTTCAATAATAGACATATGTCCTTGTGAAGCTCTAAATTGCCAGATTTTCCCTCCACATATTAAATTTTTCATATGAACTTCTACAATGCTTATTTTCAAAAGATAAACAACAGAAAAATAGTATACCTTGTTATAATTGATTTCCATTCAGCAGTTCTTTCCTTTGTGTGGATAAAATCAAGGAATGTATTCCAAGTATCTAAACAATTATAATATCCATCAAAAGTTGGCTGAAAATAGTTTGTATAATCATTGAATTTTATTGATAGGAATTTTGTTTATCAGCACCTCCATAAAAGTACACCTTAAAGGTAGTAAAGCAATTTTGTTTATCAGCACCTCCACAAAAGTACACCTTAAAGGTAGTATAGCAATTTTGTTTATCAGCACCTCCACAAAAGTACACCTTAAAGGTAGTATAGCAATTTTGTTTATCAGCACCTCCACAAAAGTACACCTTAAAGGTAGTATATCAATTTTGTTTATCAGCACCTCCACAAAAGTACACCTTAAAGGTAGTATGGAAATTTTAAGATTCATAGCAGTTACATATATAATATGTTATGGTTAAATGTTTCTCCAAAATTACCTATGAGTTAAAACAAATTATGTGAAGTCAAACCTCAATAAGTCAAAGTCTATGGGACCAAATGCAACTATTTGACTTATCTGAGGTTGTGAGTTGCACCATGTTTTCCTGTTTCAATATGGTTAACATTGAAGACATATTTATAATTAATTTCATAAAAAGATATGAGTGAATAACTTTCATCATTTAATCATAATTCCAATGCTCCTTTCATGTTTCATGGATTTTCTGAGGTTGGATCATTTATTTCATTCTGTATTTATCTTGGGTAAAATGCTTTCAACTAACATAAATTTCCTGCATCATCAATCATAAAAACTTATCTAGAATTAATTATGGAAACTCATTTTGGTGCATTCTTTATATAGGACAAATCCAACAGGATCATGTACACATCAAAACTGCATGCAAAATAAAATACAACTTACTTGTCTAAAAGTGTATTTAAGGAACAAAGCTAAAAATTCCATCACAGAAAATTTGGGATTACTTTCAAAACGTCTTAGATGTATACTAACAAACAACTTTAAAAAATCTGTAAATTTCTCTAAATATCTGAAAATTAAAAGAAGTTACAAATTATTGTCTTGTTTCCAAGAAACAGGAGTCAGTTTCACAAAAAAAACTTAGGACTAAGATTGATCTTAAGTATACTGATATGTCCATAACTTACGATCTATCTTAGTTGTAGGTTTTTTGGGAAACCAACTCCAGAAGGTAAAAAAAACATAACAGGCCCTTCCTAAAATAAAGGCAAAGTCTTTCTTTATAAACTTTTGTTTGTTCTATTTAGGTCCTTATAGATAGAGCCAAATTTCTACAATGTATTTAGCTTTCCACGTTTCTATCATCTAGATTAACCATAGAAAATATTGTTTGCATCAAAATTATTGCCAAACAATTCTATAATAAATCAAACTGGAACGTGACGTAAATATAGTTTCCATCAGTGCATCTGCAGAGATAAAACATGTTTCCATCCCAACTTCAAAATTAAAAAAAAACAAAACCAAAAAACAAGGCTTGCCAAGCATTTTCAATATATGAAATTAAGTAGTTGAGTGTTAAAAAGTGATCACATTAAATACTGTAATAGAATATGTTTCTCTAATAATCTTATGCAAGTACACAAACTACGACATTCTTTTCTAGTGATCTGGGGAAAATGTTTTCTTTCTATGTAATATCACCAGTCACAGTTGCAAATTTATATGAGGTAACAATGGCAAAAACAGAGAAATGAAAAGATTTTAACATCGTTATTAGATTTTGATCAATAAAGAGCTAAAAAAATAACCTGGACTTTGATCAAAAAATTTATCAACAGTTCATAAAAGTAACGGTATACATTATCAAAGAATAAGTGAAACATATGTCATGAAATATTAATCTGTTTATAAGATTTAATCAATATTCAAACGAAATTTGCATATTTTTTCTGTATATTGATGTTTGCTAGTAATGTATAGATAAGGAATTTTGGTGGTGAGTTAATTTTGCTTTTTTTTGCAAGTAAATATTTAATGAAGACCAGCAAAATAAATATAGATAATATTTCTAAATAATAATGTGGTGTATATTTTCATACCTTTCTTAAAAATATAAAATCAATGAGATAACAACACTAAATGTTGTGTTTTACTCAACATGCGTAACATCAGATTATTACATTGCATTTTTCATACCAGATGTATTATCAGCCCAAGGTTCAATATCAGCCCAAGAGCCTAGGGCTGATAATACATCTAATATGAAAAATGCCATGTTATGATCTTTTTATCATATGCTTCAACAATGTAGAAAAATAACAGTTTAATATATTGATCCTTTTAAGTGGTTCTCAAGTAGAAGTTCAAGTGAAAAGTCAACATTTGTAAAGTAACTTGCTAAATGATGCTGGAACTTAGAAAAATGTATTTATTGTATCATTTGTTTTGCATTTTACATAATATATTTTCCTGTTTCCTATAATTTGTTTTGTACCCTACTTTGTTATATTTTTCACTGAAAACTTACCATTGCGGTGTAACTTCTGGAATTTGCTGAGTAACACCGGAATGCCATGCGATAACGTTACGGAAAGGCATGCGATAATAACCGGAAGCAGTTGATAAATTTTTCATATCAGCCCGCTTATGTGAAATTCACGTAAATCTAATGCTATTATCATACTGTAAAAATTATAAGTTATTTACTCTAAGTATATGATAATATAATATATCAACCTACCCTTCATCAATTTCAGACAATCGATTTCCAGTTGAATTTGTACTACTGTCCTTTGTCAACTTTTGTAGAAGATAAAATGTCTGTTGAAACATTTGTAACAGAAAGTCTTCAAATTCTACAGGAACACAGTTTTTAGACAATAATTCATTGATGCAATTCATTGCTAAAATTCCTAAAGATTGAGTATTAGTGTTAAAGGTGGATGATGAGGAAGACGATTTTGTTTCACAACCAAAACCAGCAAAATGAAATATAGTACTTAATAATTGTGGCGTTATTGTTGAAGACAGAGGAATCCAACTAAAATATTGTGATAATGTTGTCAATGCATGTGTACATAAAAGTTTAGACTGATCATCCAAAGGTGGCAATGCTTCTACTTGGACATGACGACCAGGTGACTTGAACATGTTACTAAGGATGGTATCTGGAAAAAATAAAAAAATCTGACCATTAATATGTATCATTTCTCCAGCATCAGTCCTTGAATAAATTTCTGATACAATCAAAAACATTTTTGGGATTGCATGAACCCAAGTATAAATTGATATACACACTGAGCTGTGCATTTTATCCTTATCATGTTGAAGATCTAGGAAAGCTTATTTCGCTTTGCATAAACATGAAAGAAACTCCCTACTTGTTTAATACAAAACTACAAGCATTCTCTTAATACAGATTCATTCTATTAAAAAGTTACACACTCCTGTCTTATGTTCATTTAACTAAATGAGAAAGGTCTTCATTTTTACTTACAATATTGTTTGTAATGCAATTCAAAAGTATTCATTGTATTTTCATTGTATATAATTTTATCAGTAATACAGTTCTACAGTAAACCAATGCCAAGTATAAGTAAAAAAATGCCATCAATAAAAGATAAAATTGTCAATAAAATTAATCAAACAAACCAGTAATCAAGGGAAACAACTCAAGACAATTCAGATAGAATATATCACATCTAACAGAAGACCATATGTGTATTAGTAGCTGCTCTTACTGTTGCTTATATTGAATTTTCCGATTTTCATAAGGTTGCATATTTCAATAAGGAAGTGATGGCCATATTTTTCACCCAAATTGAGGCCCCAATAGTATGTCTATTATTTCAAAATGAAAATTCTTCAAGGTGTGCGTAAATATGTCACAAGGTGAAACAGAAAAACAATTTTTGTTGATCTTGTCTGATAAAGCATTGACATTTACACCTTAAATAAAGATTTTGGTTAAAGTTGACGAAATCTTCTGATTTCAACCATGTTTTAGAAATAAAACTAAATAATCAAGTCTGAAAGATTATTTGCTTTGACAGATAAAATGTTTAAACATCTTTTAACGATTTTAAATTAGACCCCCATCTACCTTTAAACAGAAAATATACCTGATGGTGAAGATGAAATCAGTAACATTGAAGATTCCAATCCTCTATGAGTTGTTCGTTCTCCTGATGTTGGAGAGGGTGGAGGTGTAGCAGCCACCAAGTGTCGGTGTTTCTCCAAAACAGATTCTAATATATCTGAAATAAGACAAAAGCATTGTTACAGATTGCAAGTACTAATAGTTTGGGACTAAATTAGAAGTAAATTTACAACTTAAATTGTGTACCTATAATTATGTTAATTAAGCCATACAAAAGCTTTTTGAAAATGACTTAATTTAATTTACATGAAGGTGCATTTTAAATTGTCTTATACAAAATTTACAGGTAATTCTAGGTGCTATGATTGGAAGCTTATTATTATGATGTCATGTAAGTGTAAGCTTTGTAGACAGTGGTGCTATTGTTGTCCTAACTGATAATGGGATTTTACACAAGAAAGACAGAAAAATAAACAGGAGAAACAAATGTTCCAACTGTTTATTTTATGAACTACATGTAAATATTTCTCATCTCCCAATAGTTAAATTTAAGATTTAAACATGCTCTCTTATGGCTTATATGTCGACTTTCTCAAGTGGAAAAAAATTGTTACTCATTGGCAATGGAGGGAGAGACTTTGTATTACTATACATTTGTATTTCTACAGAGATGGTCACCTGCATCGTCCACAATGGCCATTTTTTAGTAAAAATCATCAATATAGGGGAATAACTCTATTAAGAGTTAACTGACAATTTAAGCCATGTTTTAAATATTTATAGATCTTATCCTGCTGATTATTTTCCTTTTTTAAAGTTTTTATGTATCTATTATAGTTTTCAAGATAATAGGCAAAAATCCATGATGTCTTATTTGTATATCTTGTCTTGTTGACCATTTTTGCTTTTAGAAATTTCTATACATGTATGTCTATTATAATTTTCAAGAAATAGGCAAAAAATGCCAAAAAATCATCATTAAAGGGCAATAACTTCAATAAGGGGTCGACTTATTATTTCGGTCATGCAAACTTATATGTCAATGTTGTCTTGCTTATCATTTTTGCTATTTGAAGTTTCTATTTAATAATTATAGTTTCAATTTAATAAGAAAAAATTTTAAAAATTGGTAAAAGGACAGTAACTCCTATACGAAGTCGTCTGATAGTTTTTATATCAATAGTCAATAGGTAGAGCTCATCATTATTAACATTTTATCACCTGTCAGATGCAGTTTTCAAAATAGACAAAAATGGAATTTTAACCCTATGTTCTTTTTTTAGCCATGTCAGCCATTTTTGTTGGCAGACGGGGTCATCAGACACATTTTTAAATAAGATACCCCATTGGTTATTGTGGATAAGTTTGGTTAAATTTGGCCCAGTAGTTTTAGAGGAGATGATCTTTGAAAAAAGTTAACGGACGACAATAACGGATGCCAAGTGATGGGAAAAATATGAAACATATAATTCCTAATTGGATCATGCAAAAATCTACATCATTGACAATCAATAGCTCTAAAACTTAAACAGTATCAGCAGTCTCTATTAAATCTTACTGTTAATAAGACTAAGTATATTTGGCACTTGAATTATCAGTAGACGTTGTAATTCTTCCTTCCTAGCCATACTCAGATCTTCTCTTGGTGTTGCTAATTCTTCTGATACAGTCTGTAGTATTATCACTCCTAACAATACAGTGTCTGTTTGGGATGTCAACTGAAATATATAATTAAAGTTATAAAGTGTTAATTAATAAGGGTTAACATATGTGAAATAAAAAAGACAATAATTAAGGCACAAAAGAATGGTTTCATAAAGGATCTTTGCTGTTCATAGTTTAATAATTTTTTAAACCCTGGTGAATTTTCTTCTAAGCATTGCATTCAAAAACTTGGACAACAATGCTTGCATTTCTTTTTTCTCTATTTCAAAACTAGAATTAGGTCACCAAGTGATCAATGATATCCCTGTCCACAGAAAAACTGTAAATTCCACTAGCAAAATGGAACTTGACCTGTACATCACAGTCAAAGATGTTAAAAATTCTGTCATGTGGTACTTTAGTATCCAGAAACAAAACAATAAATCCAATTTAAAGATAGTTAGGGACATTACTCTTGAAAGGTAAATGCCAAAATCAAACTTCACATGTATTTTATGGTTCATAATATTGTGTTAACATCTAAAAAGATTTTGTTAATGAGTACTTTAACTATAACCTGGAAAAATCCTGTTTTTAAAGTAATTCTTAAAACTAAGGGATATAACTCTTCAACGGTAAATGTATATATAAACCCAAATCAAAATCAAACTTGTACAATGTATTTTATGGTCCTTGAAATTGTGTTCAAATTTCCAAAGCAGTACTGTTATTATCATTTTGAAACCAAATTTTAATTTTGATGGACAGACAAACAGATGATTGTCTGGTGAATTTTCTTTATATATACCCGACTCTTTGATGCACTTGGAGTATATTGTGGCGGTAACAACGATTAATGATCTTCAGCTTATTTTCAAAATCATTTAATCCAATGCATATGTTTCCTAGCAAGTTATTTCCATCAAAAGAGTTTAGCCTTTTTTTATTTTTCATTCTTTTGTATCTGATATCTCAAATAAGCAAAATAATATTAAATGAAATAACAACTTTGTTCTTTATTCACTATAGTGCAGACTTTGTAATACAGTGAACAATGAACTATCATTCACTTGGCAACAGATTTTTTTCAATAAATTGTGAATGATAAATTAAGATTACTATACAACATGGGGTTTTCCCATTGTGGAAGGCCTTACAGTGACCAATAGATGCTATCATCTACACCATTTGGTCTCTGGGTGGATATATTTCTCATCTGTAATCATATAACATCATCTTCTTAAACACAATACAAACCTGTAAAATGTTTGACAAGAAGTCTGGATAGAAATGTGGCCAGTCAATACGTCCTATATCTGCTATTACTTTCACCAGTTTGTTTCGTATATAATTTGGAACCTTCGTATGATGTTCAAGTAAAAACTGGTTTAAGGTTGATCTAATCACTAATTTGTCTTCTGCACTCAGACCAATCCACTGTCTATTTATCATGTTCTAAAAGATAATAATATGTGTAAGTATAAGAAACTGATTAATCCAAAAAAATATCCTCAAATGAATGAAGGATTAAGTTATATTGTTACCAAAGCATAAGCATATTTAACAGAAAAATGAAAAGAAAACCAAATTAATTTTGATAGGCTTCCGACAAATTTGTTGTCTTTACAAATAGGAAAACAACCAATGGATTAAAAAAACCATTAAAAAAATACTGAATTTTATTTTTTCCTAAACATATAAGTCACTACCCAACTTTCAGTGGATTGATACAGATCTAATTATCTACCTATCCTACAATAGGCAAACATGTTTAAATTAATTTCTTAACAATTGCATCATACTTTTTTCATCAAGCTTGAATATAATGTTACTTGTGCTAACTTAATTTTAATATAAAATATTGTAAAAGTGATTAACTAGACCATGAAGGTTATTTTTATACAGTGCACATGGTTGAGTTAACTAAGCAAATATCAAACATTACAAAGCCTTCTGAAATTTTTAATGCTTTATCTTAAAACTAGTTAAAGCTAACATTTTGCATTACCTCTCAAATAAAAATGGGAAAAAATCAGCATTACAGAAATATAAAAAACGTTTTTGAGTAACAATGTTTAAGGAACTATTTTCTTCTTCTAAGCATACTCAGCAATATACAAGTGTTGTTAAAAAAAAGTAGCAGTATGGTTTAAATAATTATAAAAATCTATCTCATTAATAAACTCCGAAAGTAAACACCAGAATGTGTTTTACAATTAAACACATCCTGTCTAAATATCTTATCATTCAAAAAATCATCAATTAAAAGAGATAAAGGGTATTATATTTGTGTAATTATTTAAAAAATATGAATCTAGTCTTGTAATTCTTTGTATTAGTCGTCTATGTAATAGATGGATGGACAAACAACATACATTGGTAGAAAAGTTCTACATCTGCTTTTTCACAAGCATTATCATTTTGCTTAGTCTCTTCTGTTACCTATTCCAACATCGGACTCAGACTTCTTTTAAACTGAGTTTTACTGTGCGCATTACTGTGTGTTTGCTTATTCCACATTGGTGAGAGGTATAGGTGGGAGGGTTGAGATCTCACAAAACAGGTTTAACCCTGCCGCATTTTTGCGCCTGTCAACAACCTCTAGCCTTTTTAGTCTTGTGTGTTTTCTAATTGTAGTTCATTTACTGTAAATTCAGAAATTATTGAGAGGTTTTCATTAATGCGAATAATGTGACTGAATGAATATCGCAAGAATAAAAACTTGCATTCTGATATCTGATACATATAACTGTATGCATATTTTCCAGAATTCGCAATAATTAATCTCTCATTTGAGTCCATTCTTCAAAATTCGCAATAATAAATGCATGCAATAATTTCTGAATTTACAGTATATGTTCGGAGTTTAGTGTGGCGTCCATTTGGCTGAACTAGTATACATTACTGTTAAGGGGCCAGCTGTGGCTGCATCCAGGTGCAGGATTTTCCTGCTGCGTTGAAGACCCATTGGTGGCCTTGGACTGTTTTCTGCTCTTTGGTCAGGTTGTTTTCTCTTTGACACATTCCCTGTTTCCATTCTCAATTCTATGACTAACAATAAGATAAACTATAAATACCTCCATTGCTGTCATACAAAACATCATAACATATTCATTCTGTGTATTGGCAAGGAAGTATAAACTATGTCTCCAAGCATCTCTTGTCTGACAAAAACTGTTTAGAATTGTTTCTGAAAGTATAAAATATCAGTTTTTACATAATAATATTAGTATATGTACAAAGATAACTCATAAAACATTTTGATTTTTACATAGCTATAAATGAGAAAGACACAGGTTTTTCTAGCACTTCTAAAAAGTCAGATAAAATTTTAAAATCATTGTCTTTGCTTAAGGAAAATGTTGGTGGTAAACATTTCAAAGTTATTAAAGCATGATTAAGGTATAAAACCACTAATTCATAGCCCCATTGCTTTCTATGTTAAATTCTGCAATTTCAAGCATAAATGGCTACTTTTTCTTAAGTTCAAATAAAGTGGCAGTTATTTCATGTCAAAACTGTACCTTATGCTGACTTGTGCTGAAAAAATCAACATACCTTTAATTGCATATTAGAGCGTACTGGTTCCCGGAAGTTTGATAGTACAAAAACAGGAACTTTTGATCTGATCAACAGGCCAAATGAGCCCTCCTATTAAAATTTCATATACTTCTTTATTATTCAAATAAAACTTTCAACAAGGGTTCTACAGTGATCCCAAGTCCCCAACCTTTCATTTGATACTAAAACTACCCAAATATTTCCACTATTGACAAAGATACAGCTATGCGTAGGAACTATTTTGTTTAAAATATGTACTACTTTCTTGTATGTTCTTTCCGACCGGGCCTGAATTAGTGGTTCTATACCTATAACAGCACCAAACTTGTTATATTGACTTCTGCTTGACTTAATTTCCTTCTATGATCTATTTCTAGCATAGAAAAACACATAAAGCTTTTGTCAAAACACTTTATCACTGAATTCAAGCTCAAATTGGACTGGTAGTAACATATGCGTTAAACAAAGAAAACTACATATGGACACTAATAGTGACAGATATGACACTTTTTCAATTTTTTCCAGTTCTGATTTGTTAATATCTACTCAAATAACAGTGTTCTTACCTATATGTCTTATTTTTATCAGAGATTCTTCCTTGAATATAAATACAGTGGTCCAAACATAAAATATAATTGATAATTTTATCCCCCCCTTTTTTCTACATGTTGGAAAAGGAGAGTGATTTGGTAAAAAAAAACATACTTTTATGAATAAACATGGATCAACAAGAGCAATTTATGTATCTCCAAGCTAGACAACTTGCTAAAATGGTTATAAAATGCATTACAAGTGAGATTTTGGAATTCCTATATAAGTATACACCAATTTTCCTTGAAATAAATAATTCACCAAGAAACACAATAAAACATGAACACTCACTAGATAATTTGACCAAAAACAATATTTATACTATAAACTAGTCATAATATACAAGTTTCATTGGTTTCAGTGTTAGATAATCCAAAAATTTTAATTTCAGATAAAATCTTAACTGTGTGCATGCTAAATGACCAAAAAAGGCTAAAATACCTTATTGTAGCAATTTGAGGGCTGTAATTTGACACTAACATAATGGTTATATGAAAAAAATAATGTAACATGATTTCTGACTACAAATGTGACCAATTTTCACTGTAAAGGGTATGATTTCTAAAAATAGAATTTCACATGCCTGTCAGTAATAGGTATAAAACCACTAATTCATAGCCCCATTGCTTTCTATGTTAAATTCTGCAATTTCAAGCATAAATGGCTACTTTTTCTTAAGTTCAAATAAAGTGGCAGTTATTTCATGTCAAAACTGTACCTTATGCTGACTTGTGCTGAAAAAATCAACATACCTTTAATTGCATATTAGAGCGTACTGGTTCCCGGAAGTTTGATAGTACAAAAACAGGAACTTTTGATCTGATCAACAGGCCAAATGAGCCCTCCTATTAAAATTTCATATACTTCTTTATTATTCAAATAAAACTTTCAACAAGGGTTCTACAGTGATCCCAAGTCCCCAACCTTTCATTTGATACTAAAACTACCCAAATATTTCCACTATTGACAAAGATACAGCTATGCGTAGGAACTATTTTGTTTAAAATATGTACTACTTTCTTGTATGTTCTTTCCGACCGGGCCTGAATTAGTGGTTCTATACCTATAACAGCACCAAACTTGTTATATTGACTTCTGCTTGACTTAATTTCCTTCTATGATCTATTTCTAGCATAGAAAAACACATAAAGCTTTTGTCAAAACACTTTATCACTGAATTCAAGCTCAAATTGGACTGGTAGTAACATATGCGTTAAACAAAGAAAACTACATATGGACACTAATAGTGACAGATATGACACTTTTTCAATTTTTTCCAGTTCTGATTTGTTAATATCTACTCAAATAACAGTGTTCTTACCTATATGTCTTATTTTTATCAGAGATTCTTCCTTGAATATAAATACAGTGGTCCAAACATAAAATATAATTGATAATTTTATCCCCCCCTTTTTTCTACATGTTGGAAAAGGAGAGTGATTTGGTAAAAAAAAACATACTTTTATGAATAAACATGGATCAACAAGAGCAATTTATGTATCTCCAAGCTAGACAACTTGCTAAAATGGTTATAAAATGCATTACAAGTGAGATTTTGGAATTCCTATATAAGTATACACCAATTTTCCTTGAAATAAATAATTCACCAAGAAACACAATAAAACATGAACACTCACTAGATAATTTGACCAAAAACAATATTTATACTATAAACTAGTCATAATATACAAGTTTCATTGGTTTCAGTGTTAGATAATCCAAAAATTTTAATTTCAGATAAAATCTTAACTGTGTGCATGCTAAATGACCAAAAAAGGCTAAAATACCTTATTGTAGCAATTTGAGGGCTGTAATTTGACACTAACATAATGGTTATATGAAAAAAATAATGTAACATGATTTCTGACTACAAATGTGACCAATTTTCACTGTAAAGGGTATGATTTCTAAAAATAGAATTTCACATGCCTGTCAGTAATAGGTATAAAACCACTAATTCATAGCCCCATTGCTTTCTATGTTAAATTCTGCAATTTCAAGCATAAATGGCTACTTTTTCTTAAGTTCAAATAAAGTGGCAGTTATTTCATGTCAAAACTGTACCTTATGCTGACTTGTGCTGAAAAAATCAACATACCTTTAATTGCATATTAGAGCGTACTGGTTCCCGGAAGTTTGATAGTACAAAAACAGGAACTTTTGATCTGATCAACAGGCCAAATGAGCCCTCCTATTAAAATTTCATATACTTCTTTATTATTCAAATAAAACTTTCAACAAGGGTTCTACAGTGATCCCAAGTCCCCAACCTTTCATTTGATACTAAAACTACCCAAATATTTCCACTATTGACAAAGATACAGCTATGCGTAGGAACTATTTTGTTTAAAATATGTACTACTTTCTTGTATGTTCTTTCCGACCGGGCCTGAATTAGTGGTTCTATACCTTAAGGGGATAAACCTATTATTTTGTATGCAATGTTATATATAAATTAACTGTTGACACAGAGATATGTCTCGCCTATGTGTGACATAATTATCAAATTTAAACAGTTATTGAAGTCGCCAACACTGAAATATACTTCTTTTTTTATGCACCTCATAAAAAAATTATTCATTTAAACAATAAAACAATTTAAACTATATAATAAAAATTCAAGCATGACTTAGGGTGCATTAATGTTCATGCAAAAGCTTACGTCTTATATTCGCGCCAATAATGCTTAAGTCAGCACCTATAATCAATATGTAGATGATATAATATCCATCCAAGGTCTTTATTCTTAAATGGACCTTATTAGAAAATTTAATAATATTCAGAGTTGACAGTGATGCTGGATGAGTAGAATCTGTATCACTCTTCACACCATTTGTTAACAGGTAAGACTATCAAAAAATGTTTTTTTATTTCCTTGTGGCCATTGTTTAGAAACTAGTTAGCCTTTGCTTTTTGGCCAAGGAACATTGTATTCATATTGTTCATCTTTTAAAAAGTTATTACGAAGAAACAACAGTGTCTGCAGGCAATGATGATTATTAAACCATTGTAGTCATACATGTATATGGCAGTCAAAAATGGCAACACATGAATGCAAGTTATATGAAAATATATTAAAGACACCTGTGGAGAAATTAAATGAAAATAAAAGATGAAAAATTATATATTAGTAATATATATAATTTTATACCAATTTCTCTTTTCCTTTCATTAGTTGTTTGGCCAGCAAAGAATTCATTCATAAGCCCTTCCAAGGCTTGCAAGGAATTTTCATCTGAAGCCTGAAAATAAATAAAAATATATATATATATTTATATATTTCAAACATCAATTGTTAAGAGTTTATTTCCTCAGAATTAAAATCAACAAATTTTCCACACTTGTCCTTCCCTTGTTAAAGGAACTGTAATATAATTATTGGTCTATGTATATTTAAGGATTTAAAATTTTGTTGGTTTAGGTGAAAAATAAAAGCAAAAGTTATCTTCAATCTTATTATCTATTATCTACAGTGTATTCAAAATTTTAGGCTATTCTTGAACAATTATTGGTAATTAGGTTGTCTCAGTTATTGTATATTGTTACATATCTGAGGTCATCGTTGATGGAACAAAGTCATTATGTTTCAAAGTAATGACTTCAACTTTACACTGGGAGCTCTTTGTTCAACAGCTTCATGCATGAATAACGAAACACTATCAAGGAAATCCTTAAATGAAAACATGATGTGGACTATATCACAAAAAAATAGACGAAGAAGATGGTGGTATGTTATCTCTTCTTCAAAATGTTAACCTTTTGGGTAAAAAGGCAAATCATTTTTTTTTATTAAATAGTATAGCAGCCCAATCAAATTCAATGCAATAACTTCCAATGTCACAAAACATCCATTATATTTTTTTAGGTTCTTCAATTTTTGAAAAAAAATATCCTACAAGGATTGTGGACATGAGATCGCTTAAAAATAAAATATTCCATAAAATTTCTATTTCCAAGGGGCATAAGACCCAAAAATTAATTGAGAAGTACTGATTATCATCTCATTAAAGACCTTGCTGATATATTTTTTTTTTAAATCTGACAAGAAATGTAGGCATGAGAGTGCTTACAATTCAAAATTTTCCATTTAGAATAACATTTCAGAAAAACATCATCCTGAACATGCATGAAATACATGTATTTGCCACTGGGTGTAAAGCATGAAATACATGTATTTGCCACTGGGTGTAAAGCATGAAATACATGTATTTGCCACTGGGTGTAAAGCAAACAACAATTAATCAATCAAAAGAACATAGCTCCTGTAAAAATAGTTGAATGATGTGCACTGATTTCAACTGGTCCAAGAAATTGCTGATAAATTTGAAGGATTTTTTTGATTTCTGAAATCTTGAGGAGAAAAATTGTCCCCCCCTCCCCAATTTTTTTTAACCTCCCCACCCCCACCCCCTTTTTCCAAAAAGAAAATTCTTTCCCTCAGTCATGGTCATAATTTCAATTCAAATTTCCAATGGAGTTTGCAATCATAATAACCCATTTAAAAACATCATGAAAGTCTTAAAATAGAAAATGACATAAAAATCATAGGTAAAATTAATTTACCTTAATCAGCATTTTTAAAATTATTAAAATGGTAACTTCTAAAAATGAATTGACAGCTAATCACCTCAAGACAATACAAAAATTCTTTATACATAATTTAAAAGCAGTGTAAGGGAGGTAATTCAAAGTTGTGTTTGAATTACCTCCCTTACACTGTAATTTGTACTGAAGTAATTGTCCATTAACCAGGACACCCTTGTTTTTTCCCACTTTTTTGCCCCTAATTCCTAAACGGTTTGAGCCATAACCCCCCAAAGCCAATCCTAACCATCTCTTTGTGGTATGGAAACTTGTGGTATAATTTCAGAGAGATCCATACACTGTTCCACAAGTTATTGTCATGAAACTAGAAAAATGCTTATTTGGGCCCCTTTTTGGCCCCTAATTCCTAAACTGTTGGAACCATAACCCCCAAAATCAATCCCAACCTTCCTTTTGTGGTTATAAACCTTATGTTTAAATTTCATAGATTTCTATTTACTAATACTAAAGTTATTGTCCGGAAACCAAATGTCTTCGGACGACAACGACGTGATACAAATAAATGACCGCAAAATTTTTGCAGTCGTATAAAAACATCAGACAAGAAAAGTACATGTTGGCTTAAGAGTGCTTACAAAGCAATTTTCCATATATTTCCAATTCAAATGGACATATAAACTGGCCGCCTGTTGTGATGGCTTAGATCTTTTGAAGTTAAATGTACAAAAGATCTAAATAATCAGTAAATATTTGACAGAACAACACATCATGATCTAAGGCATTAAACATTATTTTCTATTTGTGTATTTCTCTTTTAAATGCTAAGACTTTTCACTCTGTTAAGTCTTAAATATAAATTACATCTAACTTTGCAATGTGATGAGCATATCCCATGGAAAATGGTAAAGGATACTTCATTTTTCTAAGTAAACATTGTCAATGTTTATATACATTTGTATATATATATATATATATATAAATGCCTAAGAATGTAACTTTAACACGCTTATGATTGTTATAAAAATAGTAGTTATACTTAATATATATTCACGCAATATTTCGCTCAACAAATTAGCTTAATTCATCAGGCGCATGCAGCCATCCAGGTAAAAATCGGATGCTGTTAAGAAATTTTTGCAGCTTATTGTACATTGCGATTATTAAATCAAAACAAATAATTGTGTTAGTTAAATAGTATGAAGTTCAAGATTTATTCCTTTGGTTTTTGATAAAACTGTTTTCCATCTCTCATACTACACGTATTTAACTAACACAATTATTTATTTTGATTTAATAATCGCAATGTACAATTTCCTGCAAAAAAAACATCATTTTGATGTACAAAAAAGGAGATTACCCATAATCCTTTAGATTCTGAAAAGTGGAATTAATCTCAAGACAACAATGGCTCCAACCATTTCTTTCAGAGTGGAGCTTGTAGTTGGGATGGTAGACTAGTTTAAGGGACATGCATGTACAAAATGTAACTCCAGTAAGAATAACTGATAAGAGCTTATATCTGATCAGAACTCTTTCGAGACATTGCTGATAAAATTCTTTGATCCAATAGCTTGGACCAAGATATAGTACAGTAAAGAGAAACGAAAGATACCAATGGGATGTTCAAAATCATAAATCAAAAACAAACTGACAAAGCCATGGAAAAAAACTAAAAACAACGGAAAGAAAAACAGTACACAAAACACAACAAAAAAATCAAAGAGCTGATAGCTCTAAGGTGGAAGAAGATACATAAAAGGATAACTTGAATTACCATGAAGCAGACCAAACCAACCCAGCCTGCTCTGTGCCATTATTGCTATCGACATATTTTTTCTTCCAAAAATAACATACTTTAATTAATACTCATGTCTCCACCAAAACTGACTAAACTAAACATAAAAATCTACAAATACTGTTGATTCAAATTAAATTTTCTATAATTTCATACATTTGTCTCAGCATGCCATGGTCAACTTGATGGAAGCAATTATACCAGTAATTGACTCTACATATTTGTTTAATATGATGCAGACGCTATTTTTTACAAACTTGTAACCAATCATGTGTACAAATCAGTGTCCAGATAAGGCATGGAAGTTATAAAATTATAAAGCACAGAAAGGATACAGCAACACTCCTGGTAACGGTTCAATGATTTCAGACTTGAGACAGCCGGCAGTATAGGATTTCTGAAGAGACTTGAAAGTTTCTTCCACCAAAAATAGAGACTGAGCAACAAAAACCCCACCAAAAACCAAGAGTATTCTCAGGTGCTCCGGGAGGGTAGGCAGATCCTGCTGCACATGTGGCACCCGTTGTGTTGTTCATGCAATTACAAACCAAGTAATAAGTCTAATTCGGGAGATCACATGTGAGGAAAGAAAAGAGAACAGGATTATGGTGATGACAATTGGAACATATCCGTCGTCATCTGTCAAACAGATATTCCATAAGCAGTCAGGGGACTTACTTAAATGAGTGATTTTTAAATCACTGAATCGAGTAACATTTTGTCCACAAATGTTGGAAGTAAGAGTTGTCTTTCTTTAATAATCACCTATTTAAGTAGTACAAACAAATCACTAGATTAAGTGATTTAATTTTATTGTAGCTTTAAATATACAATACTAATGATCCAGGGACTAATTATGTTGCTAAAATTATCAGAACCAACATCTGTGTTGATAGGATGACCGGTCATGTCAGGTGATGATCTTGTACTGAATCTGGGATAATGACATGAAAATCACTTGTTTAAGTATCATACATGTACCTCTATTTTCTTCCAAAAAATCACTTCTTTAAGTATTATTATTTTAATTACCCCCACTAATTTCAACACTCCTGAACAGTGAAATTTTGATCGCAAACAGTAAAATTTTATTACATAATCTGTAAGATGAAACCTTGAATTTTAAAGGAAAATTACTCCCACTGCTGGGAAAAATCTGTTAAGAAGTATCAGTTCATTATGTAAAGCCTTCATTATAGCATTTTTTCAACAAATATATAATTTACAGCTAAATGATTGCATCAAAGGCATAAACCTTGCTAATTAAAAGAAGAAAAAGGTTCATTTTTTTCCAATTTTACTAATAATAAGATATTATCTAAACCTATATGTTCAAAATTTTGGTAAAACTACAAAATCACTTATTTCAGTAATTCCCCTGACTGATAAGGGTCAACCAACTCTTGACGGCATCCGTAAAATTTTCAATGGGATGATTTCAACTTCACTACTTGGAACCCATGGTTCAATAGATTCCTTGTAAGCAGCAACCCTCTATCAAGGAAATCATCTTCTTCTAGTTTCAAATACTACCCACATTCAACATGATGAATATTAGGGCAAGTTGCGCATGATTAAAAACTGGTTAAAAAAAAATTGAAATTCAGTTGATTAGTTAGAGTTGTGGATCACTTGTGACTTGAATATCTCAAGAGACTTTGCTGTGGCGATATCTGGGGGCAGTTTGTTCCAATCCTTGACGGTGTTTTAATACGAAGAAGGACCATTTCCTACAATCTTTGGTGGTTGGCTGTAATAGGTACGAATGATGTCCTGTCCGACTGGAGCTTCTTGTTGTTTTTTTTTAGGTATTTACTCTTGTTTATTGCTACTGGGTCATTTGTTATTTTGTAGCACATGATAATGTAACAGCCACTATGTTCCGTCAGTTACTTTGTTCCGGCGGAACTTTCCAACTAGTTGTTTTATTCCGAGTGCAGTCGAAAAGTTCCGAAAAAAAGTAGCTAGTTGAAAAGTCCAGGAACAATGTAGCTAGTTGAATAGTTCTGGCGGAACAGAACAACTAGTTACATCGTTCCGAATATACCATATTTCGTCCTTTTTGTAGAAAGAGGGGGAAGAATGAGTATCAGTATATATAAGAGCAAATCATTAATTTACAAGAATACCCAACGCACTGAAAGGGGTTTCTTTGGGGACAAATATGCAAAATTTAAGTTGTATTTCATAGCTCACATAAAACGGAATAAGTTGCATTATCATGCAAATTTAGTATTCATAGTATCCTCAAGAGAGGGAAGAATACCCCCCTCCTCATGTGGTTCTTTGCATCAATTCTCCAAATGGAACTTTGTGACTGGTTGATAAATTCCGTTGGAACTTTTGGGCTAGTTTGTTAGTTCCGGTTTTGACTTATTTGCCAAAGAGGAACTTTGTGGCTAGTTGATAAGTTCCTTTTGACTTTTGTAATCAGTATCTTGGTTTCCCTTTGAAAGGTTCAAATATAATATGTTGCGCTTTTACTTTGCATCAATTCTCCAAATGGAACTTTCTGCCTGGTTGATAAGTTCCGTTGGAACTTTTGGGCTAGTTTGTTAGTTCCGGTTTTGACTCAATTGGCAAAAAGGAACTTTCCAACTAGTTGAAATGTTCCGTTGGAACTTTTCAACTAGTCACTTTGTTCGGGTGGAACTTTTAAACCAGAGGAAGAACAAAGTAACTAGTTAATAAGTTCTTCCGGAACTTTTCGGCTAGTTAGTTCTTTCCGCCCGGAACTTTCCAACATCGGAACAAAAGAGCATTAACAATAAGTCGGGCTTCTTTTCGTCTTGTCTGTAAGCTTTTCCATCCTAGTTCATTTATCATATCCTCGTCTTGTGTGTTTTCATGCTATTAAGAATGCATTTTGACGTCACAATTTCCATTGAAAAAGCATAGAACAAATTCATATGACATACAAAAACATATGATCTGACCATACATGCTAAACTATTTAACACCAACCCTTAACCTAGCCCTTAGTCTTAGAATACTATACTATGTGTTATAATAGTCTCAGTCTAGCCCTATTAACACTAAAAATGGCAGAGATTTTTTCAGAATGTGAATGTCTCCGTTTTGCTTGATTATTTCAATAAATACAAACCATTTTCTCTACTAATGCAGACGGAACAAATGCAAATCACATATCACATTTTTCCGGGGTACTTCCTAATGAATTAACAACTGGTTCATTTTGCACAGAAATAGAGATGACATAGAAAACAGTAGTAAAGTAACCAGTATACGCATTCGGAAGGCTACGATTTTTTTCCATTGAAATATCAAAATCAGATTGATGTTTGATTATCCGTAAACAGTATATATTCGCATCAAGTTCTTAATAACGCTGACAGTAAACTGATACACGAGTTGTAGCCGATATTTTTAAGACAAAATCAGAATGTCAACTGAAGGATCTTCACAAAAACAGATTCAAGACATACCTCTCGACGAAGACGATGATGTAAGAGTTGAGATAAATTCATTGACGAAGAAATTCGATCTTAGAGGCATTTGCACTTGTATAGTTTGTTCGTCTGTTTGTTGAAACTAACAATAGTAATTTTTAAAAATACGTTACACTATCTAATTGTTGTGATTCCAAACCTTGATCTTGATATGGTATACGGTGACGAGTTGGAAGGACATATTTACAATCCGTCTTGTTATATTTATCAGAATACATTTATATAATATGAGGCAGGTGTTACCTTAGCTGTGAAACCGTAGCTCTAATAGACCTTATTCAAGTTATTGCGATTTGGGAATCTGCAACACTTGACCCAAAAAATTTGCGACATTTGAACTTTTGACGTCGTACAACAATCACTTTTTCTTTATGGCGTCAGACATCTTCTCTGGTGATGTCAAAATTTTACGGAAACATCTGTGATGTTCAGTAAAGGTGGACAAATAGCGATAAGGTGTATGGTCCTTATTATATTTTCTGATTTATGCCAAAAATAATCCACAAATTGTCAAAAAATATCACAAGGACCGCAGCTAGTGTTACCTATGAAAGGTGACGAAGTCAGCAAACCTTTAGAATACTTTACGATATCCCGTCAAAATGGCTTCAGTAAAATCAGTCTCCGACTCATCAATTTCACTTTCACCATGAATATATTGTGTTTTTTTTCATTTGCATCAGAATCCTCATGTTTGAATTGTTCAACAAGAGTTTCGTTTTACTTCCATCGTGCAATTCCTATGTTGGTATAGCCGAATAAAAACCAAGAATTTGATCAAACTAAATTTAATCATGATAAAAACATTGTCATACAATGGACGATACCCATAAATTCCACAATGGAATGTCGTCATCAAGGTCTTCTCCATCATTGTCCGAAGACATTTGGTTTTCAGACAATAACTTGAGTACAAGTCTGTGGATATCTATAAAATTGTATCACAAGGTTCCATACCAAAAAAGGAAGGTTGGGATTGATTTTGGGGGTTATGGCCATAACCGTTTAGAAAAAAGGGGCAACAAACAATACTTTTCTAATACTTTGTATTTGTTATATCTCATCAAAAATCAAATTGTATAAATTGCTTATTTCTTGACTAATTTCAATGGGATTTCATTCAAAGTCTTGAATTCTTGAGGTTCTTTGATATGCCAAATCTAACCCTGTATTTAGATTATTTAATTTTGGGTCCTATTTTCAAATAGGTCCGCATTGAGGTCCGAAGGCTCCAAAATTAAACTTTGTTTGATTACAACAAAAAATGAATATAAAGGGTTCTTTGATATGCTGAATCTAACCATGTACATGTATGTAGATTTTGGATTTTTGAGCCTTGTATCAAATTGGTCCACATTGAGGTCCAAAGGGTCCAAAATTAAACTTTGTTATATTTCATTCAAAATCAAATTCTTGGGATTCTTTGATATGCTAAATCTAACCATGTATTTTGATTTTGGATATAAGTCCATAATAGGTAAATGTCCAATTTCAAATTATTAAGTTCTTAGACCACTTTCATTCTGTGTCAGAAATCTATGCTGTGTCAAATATTTGATCACAATCCAAATTCAGAGCTGTATCAAGCTTGAATGTTGTGTCCATACTTGCCTCAACTGTTCAGGGTTCAACCTTTGCGTTTGTATCAAGATGCGTCCTGGGGAGCATTTTATTAGCCTTTGAATAAATGCATCTAGAAATCCTATTATTTTTGCAACAATTTCAATGTGCACAATAAGGGTGTTTCATGAACTCTTGGAGCAGCTGCTTATTTTCAAATTTATGAATCTAATTTATATATTCTTCAGTTTTTGACGAAAATGTTCTAAACTGCATGTTTGCATACACTAAATAAAAAATTCCCACATTTATAAACCACACACTGGCACAGGCTGTTGGCTGTCCAAAGGAGAATAGATTGTAGTCTTGGCATTTTTGTTTTCTTGTTCTGTTTAAACATCCCTATAGGGGCAGTAATTCAAAAGCATCTATGCAGGGCATTACTGTTTTATATTTCTGCTTCTGTGTCTGGCACATCTATTTCTTATAGCTTTTGTCCTTATTTTGAAAGTTATGCTAAAGGAATTATCTCATGATTGTCAAAATTTAAAAAACAAACCTTGCAAAATAATGACCATTCACAGTTCATTCAAATTTTGAATTGTTTGCTTTATATTAAAAGTACATTGTTGATGACCGGTTCCCCTTCGTTAAAAACTACAGTGTAAATTTAGCTAAACCAATTAAGGAATAAATAAAATGAATAGTGGCAGCAACTTGTAAATGCTCCTGAATCATGCGATTGCAGATAAAGTATGTACACTGTTATTTTTTTTGTCATTACCATTTTAATTGAGTCAGCAGGATGAAAGTACTTTCAACCCTTTTTACCTCACCTCGCCCAAAGGGCCAAGTGAGCTTTTCTCATCACTTGGCGTCCGTCGTCCGTAAACTTTTACAAAATTCTTCTCCTCTGAAACTACTAGACCAAATTTAACCAAACTTGGCCACAATCATCATTGGGGTATCTTGGTTTAAAAAATGTGTCTGATGACCCCACCTGCCAACCAAGATGGCCAACATGGCTAAAAATAGAACATAGGGGAAAATGCAAGTTTTGTCTATTATTTTGAAAACCGTTATAAATAAAAGGAGAAAATATGACGTAGCATAATGTTTGGCACGTAGAGTTCTACCTATTGTCCATATACGTCAAAACTGTCAGACAACTTCTTATAGGAGTTATAGCCCTTAAATGACAAATTTTACCATTTTTTTTTCATTTTTGCCTGTTGTCTTGAAAACTATAATAGATAGAGAGAAACTTTAAATTGCAAAAATGATCAGCAAGACAAGATCTACAAACAAGTTTTGCAGCTTCAAAATTGTCAAACAACTCCTTATTAGAGTTATTGCCCTTGATGATGATTTTTACCAATTTTTTACGTTTTTGCTTTATACATGTATATTAAAAATTATAATAGATAGATAGAAACTTAAATTGGCAAAATTGATCAGCAAGTCAAGTTCTACAAATAAGTCCACAAGTCAAAATCGTCAGTCGACTCCTTATTAGAGTTATTGCCCTTTGATGAGTATTTTTACCAATCTTTTGCGTTTTTATGCCCCACCTACAATAGAAGAGTGGCATTATGTTTTTCGGTCTGTGCGTTCTTTCGTTCGTTTGTCCATCTGTCCCGCTTCAGGTTAAAGTTTTTGGTCAAGGTAATTTTTGATGAAGTTGAAGTCCAATCAACTTGAAACTTAGTACACATGTTCCCTATGATATGATCTTTTAATTTTAATGCCAAATTAGAGTTTTGACCCCAATTTCACAGTCCACTGAACATAGAAAATGATAGTGTGAGTGGGGCATCTGTGTACTATGGACACATTCTTGTTGCCGTATATCTTAAAAATTATAATAGATATATAGAAACTTAAATAAGCAAAAATGATCAGCAAGACAAGATCTACAATTAAGACAATATCAAGGAAATCATCCAACGACTCCTTAGTGGAGGTATTGGACTTTAATGACGATTTTTACCATTTTTTTGCGTTTTACCTTATACATGTTATATGATAAAAATTATAATAGATAAATAGACGCTTCAATCATAAAATGATCAGCAAGGCAAGATCTACTAACAAGTCAAATTTTGCTGATATAGTTAGTAGACTGTCATTCTTTATAGGAGTGATTGCCCTTAAATAAAGATATTTTTACCCTCTTTTGTGTTTTGAGCAAAAACCAAAGAAGATAGAGAGAAGCTAAACAGACTAAATGATCAGCAATACAAGATCAACAAAACGTCTACAATGTTGGAGAGTGTCCTTTGTTGAATATGCACATAGACCAAGGTGAGCGACACAGGCTCTTTAGAGCCTCTAGTTTGACTTGTGATGTCTTTATCATTTTTGTCGAGCCTGCGACTTCCGTCATAGAAAGCTCGACATAAGGATAGCAATCCGGCTGTGGGGGCAGCAGTGGCCTTAACTAACTACTTTAAAGCTTTATTATTTTAGAAGATGGAAGACTTGGATGCTTCATACTTTGTATATAGATGCCTTATGTTATGAAGTTTCTGTCTGTCATATGTCCATTGTCCTTGACATCATTTTCATGATTCAGTGACTACTTGAAAAAAAGTTTTGTTTTTTTGTAATGTTAATTTCTCTCTTATAATGAGTAATAGGATAACTATATTTAGTATGTGCGTACCTTGCATGGTCCTCATGCCTGTCAGACAGTTTTCATCTGACCTTGACCTCATTTCATGGATCAGTGAACAAGGTTAAGTTTTCGTGGTTAAGTCCATATCTCAGATACTATAAGCAATAGGTCTACTATATTTGGTTTATGGAATTATTGTAAGGGGTACATGTCCAACTGGCAGGTGTCATCTGACCTTGACCTCATTTGCATGGTTCAGTGGTTAAAGTTAAGTTTTTGTGTTTTGGTCTTTTTTTCTAATACTATATGCAATAGGTCAGCTATATTTGGTGTATGGAAATATTTTACAATGTACATGTCAGTCTGGCAGGTTTTATTTTACCTTGTCCTCATTTTCACGGTTCATTACTCAGTGTTAAGTTTTTATATGACTGTAAAAAAATTTTGTGGTCATATATTGGTATGACGGTTTTTTTCGCACTCTAACTTTAGTTTAAGTGAATGGATCTCTATGAAATTTTACCATAAGGTTCAATACCACAACGTTTTTTTTCGCACTCTAACTTTAGTTTAAGTGAATGGATCTCTATGAAATTTTACCATAAGGTTCAATACCACAAAAGGAAGGTTGGGATTGATTTTTGGGGTTATGGTACCAACAGTTAAGGAATTAGGGGCCAAAAATAAGCATTTTTGTAACTTCCAGACATAACTTGTGTGTTAGTGTATGGATCTCTCTGACATTGTACCACAAGGTTCCATATCACAAAGGGAATGCTTGGATTGATTTTGGGGGTAATTGCCTCAAAATTTTAGCAATTAGGGGCTAAAAAAGGGGCAATAAACAAGCATTTTTCTAGTTTCATGACAATAACTTGTGTGTAAGTCTATGGATCTTTATGAAATTGTACTACAAGCTTCCATATCACAAAGGGAAAGCTGGGTTTGAGTTTGGGGGTAATTGCCCTAAATGTTTAGGAATATGGGGCCAAAAAGGGGCCAAAAAACAAGCATTTTTGTAGTTTCCAGAGAATAACTTGTGTTCAAGTGTATGGATCTCTCTGAAATTGTACTGCAAGGTACCATACCACAAAGGGAAGGCTGAGATTGAGTTTGGTGGTGATGAATCATAAGGGGGTTCAAAAAATTTGGGGGGGGATTTTTTTTTCTTTAAAATTTTCCATTTTAAATTGGTTATTTCTGATTTATATTTAAAAGCAAATAATAATGATATGTTTTGAATAGGTAAATTAAAATTTTTTAAGTTCTTAGACCACATTTAGTTAATCTGACCTTGACCTCATTTTCTTGGATCATGTTAAGTTTATGTGATACTTGTAGTAAAGCTTTATATTTAGGACTATCAGCATAAAATCAATGGTCAGTAAAGCAGGGGAGACAGTTCACCGTGTGCACTCTTGTTTATACATGTATGAATTAAAGTATAATTTATTTTCCAGGACTTAATGGATGAAACCGTTGTTGAGAGATTGGTTGGTTTAACAGAAATGTTCCCTGAAAGACTTAGAAATTTCTGCAGTCAAGCTGTCAGTTTATCAGGAAAATATACAATACAGGGATATGGCCTGACCAGAAACTTACTGTGGGTGGCTACATCTGCTGCAACACTTCTAGTCTTACCTGTTGTGTTTGAAAAAGAAAGGGCTCAACATCAAGAACAACAAAGACAACAAGAGAGACAGGTGCAAAAAGAATCAGATTTTTCAATGATGAAGGGTCTTCTGTAAACCAACTAATTTATAAATTTGACTTTCACATTTGGAAAAATAACGAATATATAAGCCACTCAAGTTTCAAACTTCCATTATCTTTAATTTTTATTCACCAACAAAGTAAAGAAATGAAAAATAAATTCAACAAAGTGGACTAGAAAGGGCTAATGCTGGAAAAAAAGTATCAATGGGAATAAGTTGGTTAACACTACAGTATTGATGTAAATTTTTGTAAGTAGTGAATTTGTCACAGTAAAAGATCACTTTCATTTCATAACATTGATTCAGATATAAGAAGTTGAATTATGTTAGAGAATATCTTCATTGTTACACAATTGCAAGTCTGTTGCATATTATATAGACATTCAACTGAAATCTGTTTTCAAAGTTTGTCAAGAACATCTGAAGTCTAAAATGTTCTGTAGTAAATATTGTACTCATGTCCTAGAGATCATATATTCTCAAATCCTTAAGTGATTAGTATTTACTCTGTATATTTATAATTAGTTTACCAAATTTATTATTGCTTGCTTATTAGGTCAACCATGTATTGTAAAAATAGAAATAAATGGTGGGTCATCATTTAGTTACCTTTATTCTATGATGGTTGATTGACTCATTATAATGATTGTTACTATCTCAATAGTAAAAAGTCAGGAGATATCCCAGGAACAATAGATATCAAACAAATGTAATATTGATTTCAAACAAACAAACTTACATAAAACAAATTAAAGTCAATTTAAAAAAATGTAAAATGTAAAATTTATAAAGTTCTAAAGGGAGCTTACATCAATACATACAAACAATTCACCAAAGTTTCATAAGAATTGCTGAAAGCATTTTTGAGTTTCGTCCGAAAACTGGAAAATCCCCCTTTTTTTTTATGAATAAAACCCCATAACTCGGAAACGTAAAATCTATATTTTATAAAAAACGAAAGGGAGCTCACGTCAATAGATATAAACAATTCACTAAAGTTTTATGCAAATTGGTTAAAGCATTTTTGAGTTAATGTCAGACATGATGACGACGGACGGACGGACAGACGGACAACGTTATACCATAATACGTCCCGTAAACGGGCGTATAAAAATGTTTACTGTGGCTGATTAAGACTTCAAGATCAATTCTGTAGCCTATATGTTGTATGTAGTTTTGAGTTTATATACATGTATATACTTTTTTACAGATATTGCTGGGACCAAATGCAGCTATGGGTGGAAGTTCTCCCATGATGCCAGGAATGATGCCACCAATGCCACCAACATCATGATAAAAAATAACAAAATGTTAAAATTTCTGTATTCGGATGAGTGTTGGACTGTGTATGTGTGTATGTTTGCAGTAGTAATTGTACAAACCATTTTAATATCAAAATTGATGTTGACCATAAAATTAGAATTTAAAAAAAAGTGTTTTTTAATCATGCAAGATGAAAAAAAATTGAAGAAAGCAATCCATCTTGTTATTGCTATTGGTAGTATCAAGGACCCATAACTGTTGTTATATTCATGATTAAGATATTCACAGTTATGCATAAAGGTTAGGTTGATGTTGACTCACACAACTATTTCAAAGTCCAAGGAGCTTTTGCTGAGGTTTGGCTGGAACACAAATTTATATCACAAAGGGATATTCAAGGAAAAGTTATACAGGAGGATCTTTTCCCCTGAAACCAATGTATCATTTTGAACCAACTTTATATCATATTGAATTGTTCAGAATTTCATTTTATTATGATCATTGACCAAAAATCAACCAAGTTTTACAGGTAAACTTAGTAGAAGGTTCAATTAAAAATCTTACACTATTGATAGATTGCACATTTTATGTATAAACCACTTAATATAAGGGCAAATAAATTTTTTTATATGTGTGGTTCCATTTACCCGACCTACCCTAGTTTAAACCCCTGACCCTAGAACTTTTTTTCCATTATTTGGCCTAATGTTAGAAGTCCACATCTTGCACAAGGCTTCATTGATCTCATGATAGCATGCTCCCCTCAAGTGCTGAAGGTCGTGGGTCCCCTCAATCTCCATTTCAATAAAAGTATAGTGATATTAATTGATGGAAATACTTTGGATATGCAAATATATGAAATTTAAAGCTTTTGACTAAATGGAGCAAGGTTTTCCTGCAAAGCTTCATGACACATGTCAGATGGATAAAATTCGCCACATTTCCAATCAGTACATCAAACATGGTTGACCCATCTTGTAAAGGTAATGAAGAACAGACATTCGTCTTGAAAACTTAACCCTGACTACTGGAGCATGATAATGAAGTTAATGTCGGGCTACAATGACTAGCGTACAAAGTTTCATGATAAACAACCCTTATACATATTTTTTGTCTCACATGCGATGAAAGTCGCAGAATGTGAGAGGGATTACAATCTGGAAGCAGCAGCATAACCTTTTTGTATTAAGCTTTATATTTCAAAGGGTAGAATACCTGGAGGCTTCATACTTTGTATACAGATGCCTTATGTTACAAAGTTTCTGTCTGACATATGTCCGTTGTCCTTGACCTCATTTTTGTGGTTCAGTGACTTCTTGAAAAAAAGTTGTTTTTTTTTTTTGTCGGGTGAATTTCTTACTTAATGAGTAAAAGGACAACAATATTTGGTAAATGGGTTCCTTGCATGGTCTACATGTCAGTCATACAGGGTTCACATGACCTCAACCTCATTTCATGGATCAGTGATCAAGGTTACAATTACGTGATTAGGTCCGTTTCTCAGATAGTAGAAGTTGTAGGTAAACTATATTTGGTGTATAGAATGATTGTAAGGTGTACATGTCAGTCTGGTAGGTATCATCTGACCTAAACTTCATTTTCACGGTTCATTGGTCAATGTTAAGTAATTGTGTTTTGGTTTGTTTTTCTAATTCTATACTGTAAGCAATAGGTAAAGAACCCAGATATAAAATTTCAAATTTGCCAACAGTAATTTGAAGATTTGTCTCTTTTAACTAAAATGCTCAATTGAGTTCTAAAAGTCCAGTGGAAAATATACAAATGCATACCTTATTAGCAAGAAGCCACATTATTCCAATTTACTCATCCAGTTGACCAGTCTGCTTATCCTTTCAAGTGCTGCATGCTTAAGAAAGAAGTAGCAAATACTAATTTTAAAGCCTTTGTTGTTTGACTGATAGGGATTATAAACACAGCTACTTAGACCACTTAGGTACCGGTAGTTTAAACTTTCAAAAATGAATTTGTAAATATTTAAGTTTCTCAAGCTTTTGATAAAGTGCTATAAGTATTTTACCATAAAGAAACTGCTCAAATTCAAGTCTGAATATAAACAAGGCAGACCAAGTGGGAAGGTCAAGTTAGTAAAATGACATCTGTTCCTGAGTAACCATAAATGGAAAGTTTTGTACATGGATTATTTGCAAGAAGAATGTGTCCTTTATCCTCAATTTTATGCTCAAGTGCTCTGGTTAAGTTTTCAGGATGAGTATAGAAATAATGACGGTATGATTGCCAATAAGAACAATGTTAAACAAAGCCTAAAGCATTAGGTTGAATAAAACTACAGGTCACCATACTGCCTTGAACAATGAGCAAAACCCATACTGTATAGTAAGCTATAAAAATGCCCTTCGATAACAAAACAAAAGATAAAACCAATGACCTTAATATATAAGCATATACCATTAAATGAAAAACAATTTCTGGCAAAAAGCAATATATGACAACCAGTGAAACACATGCTTCTTGCATGGGACAGGCACATAAAGAATGTGTCCCTACTCCCTAACCTGGGAGTGGTGAACCAGTATATTAGAACAAAATATAAACTGTAGTTGAAAAGGGATGGACTCATCAGATCGATTCTAAGCCCCAATAACTATCAATAAAATGCTCCGCAGGGCGCAGCTTGATACGACCGCAGAGGTCGAACCCTGAACAGTTGGGGGAAGTATGGACACAACATTCAAGCTTGATACAGCTTTGGATTTGGATTGTGATTAAATATTTGACACAGCATAGGTTTCTAACACAGATTGAATGTGGTCTAAGAACTTAAAAATTTTAAATTGGACATTCACCTATTATGGTCCAATATCCAAAATCTAAATACATGGTTAGATTCAGCATATCAAAGAACCCCAAGAATTCAATTTTTGATGAAATCAAACAAAGTTTCATTTCGAACCCTTTTGACCTCAATGTGGACAAAGTTGATAACGGGGCCCAAAAATCAAAAATCTAAATACATGGTTAGATTCAGCATATCAAAGAACCCCATATATTCAATTTTTGTTGAAATCAAACAAAGTTTAATTTTGGACCCCGATTTGGACCAACTTGAAAACTGGGCCCATAATCAAAAATCTAAATACATGTTTAGATTCAGCATATCAAAGAACCCTAAGAATTCAATTTTTGTTAAAATCAAACTAAGTTTAATTTTGGACCCTTTGGACCTTAATGTAGACCAATTTGAAAACGGAACCAAAAATTAAGAATCTAAATACACGGTTAGATTCGGCATATCAAAGAACCCCAATAATTCAATTTTTGATGAAATCAAACAAAGTTTAATTTTGGACCCTTTTGACCTCAATGTGGACAAAGTTGATAACGGGGCCCAAAAATCAAAAATCTAAATACATGGTTAGATTCAGCATATCAAAGAACCCCATATATTCAATTTTTGTTGAAATCAAACAAAGTTTAATTTTGGACCCCGATTTGGACCAACTTGAAAACTGGGCCCATAATCAAAAATCTAAATACATGTTTAGATTCAGCATATCAAAGAACCCTAAGAATTAAATTTTTGTTAAAATCAAACTAAGTTTAATTTTGGACCTTTTGGACCTTAATGTAGACCAATTTGAAAACGGAACCAAAATTTAAGAATCTAAATACACAGTTAGATTCGGCATATCAAAGAACCCCAATAATTCAATTTTTGATGAAATCAAACAAAGTTTAATTTTGGACCCTTTGGACCTCAATGTGGACCAATTTAAAAACGGGGCCCAAAATCCAAAAACTAAATACACGGTTATATTCAGCATATTAAAGAACCCCATGAAATCAAGAATAAAACCCCATTGAAATTGGTCAAGAAATAAGCAATTTATAGGAAGTATCTTCTTTTGCACAATCCTGTGCTATTAAATATTTCTTGCTATTGCGCAATACTGTACAATTGACAATTTCTTGCTATTGCGCAATATTGTGCTATTGGATATTTCTTGCTATTGCGCAATACTGTGCAATTGAAGATTTCTTGCTATTGCGCAATACTGTGCAATTGAAGATTTCTTGCTATTGTGCAATACTGTGCAATTGAAAATTTCTTGCTATTGCACAATACTTATTATATAATAATTTACACATCCTGTTTGGTGTGTATCTCCTACCATATCATTATTATTTGATTTTAAATATAAATCAGAAATAACCAACTTAAAATGGAAAATTTTAAAAGAAACAAAAAAGGAAAAAAAGGAAAAAAAAATAAATCCCCCCCCCAAAATTTTTTGAACCCCCATTATGATTCATCACCCCCAAACTCAATCCCAGCCTTCCCTTTGTGGTATGGTACCTTGCAGTACAATTTCAGAGAGATCCATACACTTGAACACAAGTTATTGTCTGGAAACTAGAAAAAAATGTGTTTTTTGGCCCCTTTTTGGCCCCAAATTCCTAAACGTTTTGGGCAATTACCCCCAAACTCAAACCCAGCTTTCCCTTTGTGATATGGAACCTTGTAGTACAATTTCAGAAAGATTCATACACTTACACACAAGTTATTGTCATGAAACTAGAAAAATGCTTGTTTTTTGCCCCTTTTTTGGCCCCTAATTCCTAAAATTTGGAGGCAATTACCCCCAAAATCAATTCCAGCATTCCTTTAGTGATATGGAACCTTGTGGTACAATGTCAGAGAGATCCATACACTAACACACAAGTTATGTCTGGAAGTTACAAAAATGCTTATTTTTGGCCCCTTTTTGGCCCCTAATTCCTTTACTGTTATTACCATAACCCCCAAAATCAATCCCAACCTTCCTTTTGTGGTATTGAACCTTGTGGTAAAATTTCATAAAGATCCATTCACTTAAACTAAAGTTAGAGTGCGAAAACCAATGTGTCTTCGGACGACGCCGGACGACGACGACGACGACGACGACGACGACGACGCCGGACGACGACGACGCCAACGTCATACCAATATACGACCACAAAAATTTTTTTGCGGTCGTATAAAAATGACCATCGACAAAAAGTACTGATTTAAGAATAACAGTTACTGAAGCAATTTCAATTATTATCAATTTTGGGGTATGAGGTGCCATCCACAGTAACTTTACATTAGAGGTCAAGAATATTAGGCTTTTACATTGGTTGTGAGGAATAAATTTCTGTCTGAAATGTCACAGCTATGTCATATAGCTATAAACTCTATTTTAATCTACTTGAAAGGTTATTAATATTTGATTTACAGATTGGTTGCTGGTATATGTCCTTCTTTTATATGTTATATGGCTTTGACCTTAATTTCACACCCCAGTGGTCTGGTTTCCAGGATGAGGTCTGTTCTAATCATTTCATGTCTACAATATTTGGTATTTACATTGGTTATGAGGAGTATATATCAGACATGTATAATAGGCTTTCAAATTCCACTCAAACCAGTGCTAGAGGCTTATTTGAGAGTTTTTTGCTCCATCTTGAAGGCATCACTGTGACTTTGATATAAAGAACATCAATATAAGCACTGTTCCTCTGCGTTTTGTGTTTTTTGCTGTGCATGCACTGATTTTGTGTCATAGATGGATACCCCATATCCTTTCTTTTCTATTTGATGAATCAGTTACTAAGGACTGTACATGAGAGGTTAACAATACTTAGCAGAAGTTTTGTTGTAGAAGTATGTCATTCTTAACCTCAATTTCATGTTCCAGTGATCAGTCACTGTTCAGTTATCATGTACTAATTCATAATATACATCTAGAATGAATAACTTTAAGTGTAAGGAAGCATCTTGAGAAGTATAGCACTCAAATAAAAAAATAGATAAAATTACACATTTAATTGACTTTGAATGTCAAGGCTATTTCTACAATACTAAGTGGCCTCCAATCATAACGCTTGGTATAAGGATACATTGTGTGTAATACAGCCGCCAATAAAAAAGTCTTATGACCTACATTTCATGCTTCTTTGACTTGGGTTAAGTTTATGTGTAAATTTAGTTCTCATAAAAACAAATGTTCTACAATCAAAAACTTGGTCTCCAGTTTGTGCAGGGATGAACATATACAGTTACAGAACTACTTTTATACATTCTCATTTGTTTCTTCAACAGTCTAATCTGAACTCATGTAATGAGGCATTTGGGATGCAAGCCTAGTTAATCAAATGCAATTATGAACTACATTTGACTTTTACACTGGAATTTTATTTGCTTCAAAAAGTTTTGTTATTGCTATATGGTTTAATAGATTCAAGAAAGTGAAGAGTTCTTTATAATTATTGATTACCTATTTTTACACTGTTGTGTCTTTACCCAGTTCTAATGTAAGCAATACCTTTACAAGTGATGTGACCAACACTTGCTTTTACTAGGGACATCATGACCCTGCTCCTACAAATTCTGTAAGATTTCTCTTACTTGCTTTTCCTTCAAAACAAGTGGTTTTTAAAAAAAGAAGAGACTTGATACTCCACATTAACTTTTGTGCCTAAAAATAAACTGATAAAGTGTGTTATTTTAATCTAAACGGCATGTTAGTTCATGAATGGCTCTTTGTTGACTCCTGCCAGAGATTATTTTTTACAAAATGCATATTTCTGACTTGAGTAAATTGCTTGTTTGTTTGGTTCAAAATTCTAATTTTATATGATTTGCAAGAGGAATACTGCATATTTACATGAAAACGACACTGAAATCCACCTAAAATATAATATGCAAATAATTTTTATATCGTTTCCTCAATTAAAGCTAATAGTAAGGTATATATTTGGTGAACAGGTATTACCGGTAGAAGTACAAATAAAGACAACAATAAATATTAAATTAATTTTAATATAAAAATGGTATTGTATAAATATTTGGCTGTAAATTGGTTAAAGACTTTAAAATTATTACCCAACCCACAAATATCTGTTTTTAATTTAAAACTTTCAATAAATATGTTTACTTTAGCACTGACTAACAAATCTTTGTTCACATCAACGTACTACAACAACAGATAACTTTGTAAACAACAACCTTTCTCGCTTATATAAAAGCAAACCTTATTCATATGGAAGTCTGCACCAAAACTCATTTCAAATGTTAGACCATGCCAGTTATGGTTGTAGCAATGAAGATATACATTGGTTATTACTAAATAACTGTTTTATATTGGTAACAAAAGGTAAATATAAATATCAATAATTTTTATGTGAATGAAAACTTATAACTTCTAAAAAAAATTGTAAATAACTGGTTTCTCTAATAATTTGTTGACATAATTTTTGTCATAATTTTTAAACAAATCTGTATTTGATAATTAATAGGTAGTATATTAAGTACAAGATCATTAGCTTTTCATTATTTTTTAAACATCTACAAAGGGACTTCAAAAATCCTATAATGAATATACATGTTTGGTTTTCTATACTATACACTAAAAACCAACTTCATCTTGGTTATATTCCATCGTCTGGTTTAGTTGTTATTTTGTAAGACAAAATTAACAGTCTTGTTTAATTGTTATTTTGTAACAAAACAATTCACATTCAAGGGTTAAATAATAAACTTCTAGCTAGATTCCTGAATAAAAAGGCACAATAATCATATATATTACACATGATTATATATAGTACGATCACAATATCTATAAAAAAATATGATATGGTGTAAAATAATGGACAGATTAATTGTCATGGTTACATATACACACAACCCATAAACATATAACAAAAACAACACACTAATGCACATACATGTAGGTATGTATACACTTACAAGTCTTTAAATCATTTAAATGGAATCATAAAATACATGAAAAAATTGAGAAGATGAGAGATTTGGTACTTTTTAGATCAATGATTAACACATATAATTCAGTAACACTGAACAAAGAACTTTAAAACATTGATTTGATATACATGAAGGATTTTAAATGGAACAAATTTCATATAAAATCTACATGCATATTACTATTATCCGCACACGCACGCATAAAGGTAACATGAAAAGGGTTAAGAAGACACACTTTATTCTAAAAAATAATTAATATTGTCTTGTGATTTGTCAGATGTATTCTAAGTTTTAGTAAAAACTATTTCAAAGAATGGGAAGCAGTTTGAAGCAATGCTACTCATACATAACACCAAAACTGAGGTTTATTTTTGACATAAATGTTACCAAAGGTAATTTTGATATTGGCAGCTACCAATTTTTAAATAATTCTTCCTAACAAAAAAGTAAGACTAATTAGGTTTTTTTCTTTTTTTTCTTGTAAAAGAAAGACAACTCAATTTCTATAAAGTACTCCCACCCCCTAATGATTCTCTTTACAAAACAATTATATTTATATATATAATGTTACAAATCTTCTTCTGAATTCTCCTCGCAACTGACCAAATGCAAGAAAACATGTGTTTCATATCTGACAATATACAATATGGACCACTTTGTATTGCAGACTCCATTTACAATATGGACCACTTTGTATTGCAGACTCCATTTACAATATGGACCACTTTGTATTGCAGACTCCATTTACAATATGGACCACTTTGTATTGCAGACTCCATTTACAATATGGACCACTTTGTATTGCAGACTCCATTTACAATATGGACCACTTTGTATTGCAGACTCCATTTACAATATGGACCACTTTGTATAGCAGACTCCATTTACAATATGAACCACTTTGTATTGCAGACTCCATTTACAATATGGACCACTTTGTATTGCAGACTCCATTTACAATATGAACCACATTGTATTGCAGACTCCATTTACAATATGGACCACTTTGTATTGCAGACTCCATTTACAATATGGACCACTTTGTATTGTAGACTCCATTTACAATATGGACCACTTTGTATTGCAGACTCCATTTACAATATGGACAACTTTGTATTGCAGACTCCATTTACAATTTGCTATAAAGACTTGTCTAAAGATCACAGGGGATGATAAGCTTCAATATAATACATGATTAGCATATGGTACTAAATACAGAAGATGATTAACTTCAATATAATACTTCTATGTAAAGGTGTCTAGGATATGGTATTACATAATATAATATGCAACAGATCTATGTGGTATTGATATTACACTGGTTAATTATCACAATTCACATCAAAAGCAATATCAAAATATGTAATATATTAATAAGTATATATGATGTTTCCACCCTAATTTTTGGTTAATTGCCCATCACCTGCAATGGTTCAGTCCTGTTAAAGACTTTTGTCATAGTGCAAAAAATATTAATCTTAGTTAAGTATACAGTAGCTTTATAAAGCGCTGGTTATTTAGGTATGCATTTAATTTAATTAGCAATTCTGTGAGAAAAAAAGAATAAAACAATAAGTAGATATAAACTTCTAGAATAAATCTTACTTTTAGTTATATCAATTTGTGTACCTTTTATTACTGTTTTTAAGTGCAAATCAGTTTTTTCACTGGATGGCATATTTATAATAAACATGATCACATGTCAAATACCATAATTAATATGCATGACCGTTCTGAATTTTTAAGTTTCGGTTTTAAAAACAACTTACAAACCTTTTCTTTATTATACAGCTTGAGAGTGGTATATAACAGCTAATTGAACCAGAGACAAAAAAAATAATTTATAAGACTTCAGCTTTTTCATACAATAAAAAAATCCCATGACAAAACTTATTATTGAACAATCGATATATAACTAAAAAGTTTGATTTTTATACAAATCCTTTTAATATATATATAAAATATTTTCCAGTATTGTTATTTGTGAATCGTTGTCTTAAACTTTTACAACCTAACAATTAACAACCTATCATTATCCAAAAACCTTAAAAACAAAAATGTTTGAAAAGTTTCCAGTTTTGTGGATATTCCAAGCTTAATTTTACAATGTCAGACAATGTTCTTCCTATTTTTTCAATTTGTACATTTTTGAAAAACATCTTGCATCTGTACTCAAACAACATTTCATTTTGTACTCAGGTTTTGTAAACAACCTATGGAATTACAATTATTGTCCAAAATTTTACAGCTGACAACTAAATTTGTAAATATTTTCTAAACATAAGGCATAAGAAACTTGTACGGCTATGGACTGTATGGTTGATCAAATGTGAGAAAAAAATCATCCAACATTTTCTCGTCAAAATATTGCAGGTAAAACTGTAATGATTCATCTAATGGTAGATAAATGATTGGCAGTAATTTTTTGCTCTAACCATTTCATATTGGAAGATTCATCTAATGGTCTTTATGTGATACAAAAATAATTTAAAGGAAGACAAATATGTTTTGGCATGAAATGGGCATAAAGATTTTTCCACAAAGTACAACTTTTTATAGTCTCTTTTGCTGAACAAACAATCTCTTCAGGATTTAGGAGATCTAGTTAATTTCTTCAAATCTTTGCTTTTCCCAAGACTTCCAACTGGGCGACCATCAAATACATATGGAATAGAGGGACTACTTTTTGATCTTTTTAAGTCTGAAATGGAAGAAAGAGTTATGAGTTTGACATGGCACAAAGATAAAAATATTAAAGAAATACAAACAAATTTGAAGTTATTGTTATAGGAATATAGAGACTACTTTTTAACCTGTAAGTCTGAAATAAAAACTAGATTTGTCAGGACATCCAAAATGAAATGTAAACTTGAAACGTAACAATAATACATTAACAAACAAAAATATTGCTTTTAAATATCTACACTTTGATACTTTTTAATGATCTATTCTAATTTTAGTAACAAAAATAACCTTTTTAGAGTATATAAATCTAAGCTGTCTAACCAAATTTTTACATGTATTTAACAACATGACGTGTCACTAGTGGAGCAGAACCTGTTCAATGTTCAAAAGCACCTGAGTTCATTTTTTTATGGGTTTCAAGTTGCTCCATCTTTTTAAAGTATTTCTGTGTTATGATTTGAGGACAATTTTTCTTTTTATCTTTAATTCATTTGATCATGGTTTTGTGTTTCTTTAAAATCAATATGATTTTAAAATTTCATAGTTTTCATTAATAACATTTCATATATTCATGTATTGTTTTGATAACTACACTTAATATCTGTAATCATGTAGCACAGACATGATTAAGTTGAACCTAAATGTGTTCATCTGCAATTTCTTTTCTTTAATAGTTTTTTTTTTTCCAATGGAAACTTATGAAGTAATTGAATGGTCAATGGAAACTTATGAAGTAATTGAATGGTGTAGATTTAAAAGAGTAGCTTTTTTTAATAAAAAAAAGGAACTTCTATTATATAGCTATACTGTACGACAAAAAACATTAAACATTAATACAATCATTTATTTCAGTATTGAAAAAATACACAGGATTTGGTATAATACATTACCTCTGGCATCAATATGTCTCCTTCGATGTGAATCTCTACTATGATGTTCAGCAGCATCCTTTTTATTAGGAGAAGTTGTAGGCTGGGGACTGGGACTTCTAGCACGATGGTGAAAGGATGGAGCTGGAAAATAAACCAATCGTATATTATAGCATGCATCAAAGACTCACACTTCATGTGCGAAAAAATCCAAAGATTTCTGTCATTTAAGTTTTTAATTTTTCGTCACAAAGGAAAGCTTTTTTAAATGAAATTTCCTAATTCCATGCAATAGATTGAATGCTTGAAGAAATTTTTTTTACTAAACATTAAAAAAAAAAAAAAAAAAATATATATTGTGTTATTCTCTTCATCATAGTGCTATCTTATCTGGTACAAACGCTTATAAGTTCCAAAAAATAGTAATGACATACCTCTACGCAAGGATCTTGATGATTTAGCTTCCTCTTGGCGTTTCTCTTCTAATATTTCTTTTAACTGTTTCTGGGACTCCTGGTATTTCTTATTTAGTTGGAAATATTGTGTCATGCTAACACGTTGTTCCTATCAATGAAAAATATGGATTAAGTTGTTGTAATATTTGCTTGCTCTAAATTTTATATTTAACCCTGTGTAGGGTATATTTACAAACCTAAAAATTAGAATGTCCTTTGTATAATATATATCAAATAAAAGCCAAGTTGCTGATGAGACAAAAATGAACAAACTATTGTGATAAATGGATCTCATGACCTAACATCAGAGTACTATCAAAAGACTTTCCAGTAATAAATTTTTTTTCACAAAAATATCACATTCAGCTTAAAAAACATGGGATCCAAAAAAAAGAGAGGTACTGTTTTCTTTTGTTCTACCTCTCAAATAAGAAAAAGTAAGAAAAAAAATAACATTTTAAATGAATATGTAATGTAATAATGCAAAAATTCTTTGCCATATTTGGCCGAAACAAGAATGTGTCCATAGTACACGGATGCCCCACTCGCACTATCATTTTCTATGTTTAGTGGACCGTGAAATTGGGGTAAAAACTCTAATTTGGCATTAAAATTAGAAAGATCATATCATAGGGAACATGTGTACTAAGTTTCAAGTTGATTGGACTTCAACTTCATCAAAAACTACCATGACCAAAAACTTTAAACTGAAGCGGGACAGACGACGAACAAATGCACGCACAGACCGAAAAACATAATGCCCCTCTACTATTGTAGGTGGGGCATAAAAATAACTTGAAAACTTCAAACTGAGTATCACACTCTTCAAAATGATGTGACATTATAAATCAGTCATTTAAACAATAAAAATAACTAACCTCAGAACTTCTATCCAAACTGTTCTGTAAATTCTTTGTTTGTGATCGTAGTTTCTGTAATTCAGCATCCTTTACTCTTACCATTATCTGAAATTTCATGAAAAACTTGTATAACATCTCTCTCTACTGAGACTTTTATCATTTATACACCTGTGTAAAGCATCTCTGATTTATTACATTCCTACAGCCCTCCAATGCATTTCTGTACATGTGGAGATGTTTCCTATATAGTAACACATATTAATCCTACTAACTTAGTCTGGTCACTTTTTATTGCAAATTTGCGCTAAAAATATTTTCATTAAAAGCAGAACCAAAATCTTTTATTTGAGGACAAAGGAATGGTGATTTTTAATCTCAGTTTACAGCATATTACTTACAGATTTAGTATGTGAGTACTGTTTCTATAGAAACAAACTTTAACTCCACAACTGGTGTTTAAAATACAATTTTATAAGGATCACAGTCAATGAAAACATTTTTATATCATGTGACCTTCTGTGATAAGGTTACCTGAGCATCATATAGTTCTTCTTCTATGGTAGCATTTCCTGGCACAGTGGCCATAGTTCTGTCCTTTATGAAGTCCTTTAACTTTCCTATCTCCTCATTTACAAGGTCGTTCAATTGTTGATTGCTGAATATGAAATTAATAATTGATATAAATAACTTTTATGTACCAAGTGATAAAACAATACAACTTTTTTTCAGAAAATTTTGTAAAAATAGTCCATTCTTTACGTGAACACCGTCAAAATTGTTTGCAATTCCTAACTAATCCTTCCTTTTAAAAACAATTCATTTAACAATAAAATGCATTTTTTTTACAATCCTTTAGTTATAGTGCATTAAAATTGTTGTTTTCTCTTTATTAAAATACTTGAATTTTCTCTATGAAAAAAATGTTGCCTTACTCATAAATCTTAGAATTGTCTATACTTTCAAAAGGTTTCTATGCTGTTAAGCATTGTGTGGAAAAAAGGTATATGTACTGTAAATTCAGAAATTTTTGGAATTCTTTCATTAATGTGAATTATGCGACTGGGTAAGAATTGCAATAATAAGAACTCGCATTCTGATATCTGATACATATATCTGAATGCCGACCGTCCTGAACATTGCAATAATTAATCTCACATTTTTGTCCATTCTTCAATAATCGCAATAATAAATGCACTCAATAATTTATAAATTTACGTTATTCTGAAGAAACGGTAAAATGTAAACTTGCATGACAATTTCTAAATAAGTGAGGAAAGCTATGTGCATTTGTACAGTATTCTCTGTCAAGATTCTAGGAAAAATAGAGGCTTTAAAGAGCCTGTGTCGCTCACCTTGGTCTATGTGCATATTCAACAAAGGACACTCTCCAACATTGTAGACAAGAATAGAATTCATGACAAAAATCTCTGTTTTGTTGATCTTGTATTGCTGATCATTTAGTCTGTTCAGTGTCCCTCTATATTCTTTAGTTTTTGCTCAAAACACGAAAGAGGGTAAAAAAAATCCTCATTTAAGGGCAATCACTCCTATAAAGAGTGACAGTCTACTAACAATATCGGCAAAATTTGACTTGTTAGTAGATCTTGCCTTGCTGATCATTTTTGTGATTTAAAGTGTCTATTTATCTAATACAATTTTGAACATATCAGGCAAAACGCAAAAAAAAATTGGTAAAAATTGTCATTAAAGGGCAATAACTCCAGTAAGGAGTTGTTGGACAATTTCCTTCATTTGTCTTAATTGTAGATCTTGTCTTGGTGATAATTTTTGCTTATTTAAGTTTCTATCTATCTATTATCATTTTTAAATATATGACAAAAAGCAAAAAATTGGTAAAAATCGACATCAAAGGGCAATAACTCTAATAAGGAGTTGACTGACGATTTCGACAATTAGATTTATTTGTAGAACCTATCTTGCTGATCATTTTTGCAATTTGAAGTTTCTCTCTATCTATTATAGTTTTCAAGATAATAGGCAAAAATGAAAAAAAATGGTAAAAGACAACGAAGGACGCCAAGTGATGAGAAAAGCTCACATGGCCCTTTGGACCAGGTGAGCTAAAAATTAACATTGTAATTTTGCAAGTATTATAATTCTTTATTACTTTCATAATGATACCTAAAACTTTCATACATGATATCTAGAACTTTCAAACATGATATCTAGAACTAACTTTCAAACATGATATCTAGAACTAACGTTCAAGCATGATATCTAGAACTTTCAAACATGATATCTAGAACTTTCAAACATGATATCTAGAACTAACGTTCAAACAAGATATCTATAACTTCAAGCAAGATATCTAGAGCTTTCAAACATGGTATCTAGTTGTTTAACATTACCTGGTTGTTAGATGTTTAATGTGAGTTTCATAAGCTGCCTTTGTATTTCCACTCTTAGATTCTAAAACTTTGTAATCTTCACATTTTGAATCATAATGTAATCTTAACTGCTTCAATTCTTCTGTTGTTTTACTCATTTCAGTCCTAAAATAAATATCAACATAACATCATACAACACCAATGAAATATACATTGCAAGGTTCTTATGATACTTTGATTTTTTTGTAAAATAGAATGGGAGTTTGGATATTCATTTCTTGTATTATTTAACAATAATTTTTTAATCTAAGATCTATAATCAGATGTGAAACACATGTAAATTCATTGTAATGTTATAAATCAGACCCTTGGTTTTTCTTAAATTGTTTCAAATTTTGTCTTGTCTCACCAAAAGGTTTGGGTTTTGTTCATTGTTGAAGACCATGTGGTGACTTATAGTTCCTTGCATCAACTTCATTTGTACCGGTACTCTAGTGGATAGTTGTCTCATTGGCAATAGTACCACATCCCTTTATTTTCATATATATATATAAATAGGATGGATGTTTTTTTTCACCTATTTTGTACTCCTGAAACACAAATTCTATTATATCTAATGTGTTTTCATCCATGTCAAATCAAAGGAAAGTATACATACTCATGACGTCTCCTTATTTCTTCCACAAAATCATCAGTAAACATAGATTTCAGAGCATCTCTGTATTTTTGCTTCTCTTCTTCCAAATCTTCTTCATATGCCTTTCTCATGGCATCCAAAGCTGTTATAAATAACAAAGTAATAATACAAAATTATGTCTAATCAAAAACAATTATTTTATAAAATTATATGGTTTGGGATAATAAGAATTTCCAATGCCTACATGCCCTACAACCAAAATTGGAGAAACTTCTGTAAGTCCAAAGGTCAAAATTACACTTGAAGAAAGTCAAATGGAACAAAATAAATTTTTTTATCTGTAAATATGCATTTAATAAACAATTATTACCAGAAATTCTCTTATCTGCAGACAGAGCAAAAGAATTACAGAAAAATGTTTTAGTTTGGAAAGGAATTGAGGAATATGAAATTTTAGAGAATGATAAATCTTTAACTAAAAGTATTTAAAATAATTTATAGGCAGTGGCTCACATCTGTCAGCAAATAAATGTGGATAGTGTCAACATGTGGACACAGATGATGCCCCCACTTGCATATCATATAGTTATAAAGGCACATAACTGAAGAACGGTAAAAGTGACACTACCCAAATTTGAACTCGATCTGAGTTTTGTGGTAATAAGCATTGTGTATAAGTCTCATAACATTTGGTTGACACTACATTAAGTAGAGAACAGAAACTAAAAATTCAGCAATTTTTCTATTTGTAAACAGGCATAACTCTAGAACGGTTGTGTATAAGTTTTATAACATTTGGTTGAGACAAACAAAAGTTAGAGAATAGAAACAAAAAATTCAGCAATTTTTATGTTTATAAAGGGACATAACTCAAGAATGGTAAAAGTGTCGTCACCAAATTTCGTACTTAATCTGTATTATGTAGTAATAAGCATCGTGTATAAGTTTCATAACATTTGGTTGAGGCAAACTAAAGTTAGAAAACGGAAACAAAAAATTTGTACTTGATCTTAGTTTTGTGGTAATGAATATTGTGTATAGGTTTCATAATGTTTGGTTGGGGCAAACTTAAGTTACAGAATGGAAACTAAAAATTTTGCAATCTTTCAAATTTTGGGACGTACGTACGTACAGACGGACAAGGGTAAAACTTAATGCCCCCACCACGGGGTCATAACGCGGGGGCATAAAAATAGATCCATAAACATACAATTTATTTACAATTTTTTTCAAAATCCAATTGATTATGTATGGTAAAATCAAAGTTCTTCAATATCTAAGTGTTTACATGATAACATTTTAAATTCAACTTCCGCAATGACTTGTCAAAAGTGTCCCACAGACTTACCGGCTTTTGTAGTTTTAATTTCCTCTGCAAGAGCATCATCTTTTTGTTTCTTGAGAAGTTCCAGTTCATGTTCATGGTGAGATATATCCAGACCTGGGGTACCAGGAGGCTATACATAAAAGAAATAAAATGGTATTCATGTCAGATTTTATGAGTTTAAAATTTGTTATTATATTTCCTGTTCTATCAATGAAAAGTTAAGTGTTCAAAATTTATTCATTTAAATTTTTAAAAACATGTGTATATCATACATGTGTTGAATCTTTTCTAACTCATGAAACTTAAAACAGAAATAGTTATGTATTTAAATGAAATCAATACATTAATGTTACAGCATCATCTTTAGTTAAACTTGCAAGTCAAAGGAATCTGCCACATTACATGTGCATCAGTACTAACAGGAGTGTTTGTTAATATTCTCTCCCTTTACATAAACATAAGCTGAGATACTTGAGTTTCCAAAAAATTGTAGAAAATAAGGAACTCATCCATTTTTTTTTATTGTATTTAAACACAAAAATAAACCCAATCACTCAAAAATACATAAATATGGGATAAACTATATATTGTAGACCGGTATTAATAAATAGTACTTTACCTCTAAGTTAGATGCTGAGACAGATATTCTTCTGTCTGGGTAAACATCTCCATCTTTGGCAACAGGGGACATAACTGCAGCTGGATCATCTGTTGGATCCTATAAACATTCAATTGTATAATGATTATTCAAGTGGTATTAGTTTATGATTTAATGGACAGAATGATCAAAGGCAATGTGATATAAAAAATTTCATCAAATAAATCTGTTTTTGTATCCTTCAAAATAAAAAATGTGCAAGAACTCAAAAAACAGAATTAGTCATGAATCATTTAAAGATTTACTGTAAATTCAGAAATTTTTGTGAATTTTTTTGTGTGCGAAAATTGCTACAAGATTGCATGGTGTCAATAAATATACAAAACTTGCATTGTAAATTTTGATAGCATTTTCTGTATGCAGCATTTCCTGAAATCACAATTATTAAACTTACATTTGTGTCGATAGTCCAACAATCCCAATAATAAATGCTCGCAATAATTAATGCATGCAATAATTTCTGAATTTAAAGTATTTCAAATGGATACTAACAATAATATGATTTTATATAATTTTTGATTTTTCCTATAATTTCAGTGTTGCCATGTGACTTTGGGTGTCTGTTTAGCTGTGCAGGATGTGCAAATATACAGCCACATCCGGTTGTAATGGTGAGTCTTAGGGGTATGTAGGTGGCCTGTTAGAAGACAAAATATCTGCCTTGATTCAACATAACGCAGTCGCAGTTCCTATCCTCCATCTAAGTCTGTCCACTTTGCATAATTGATTTTTTTGTTATTTGTTCTAGTCCTGAATATGCATGAAATATTTGCCACTGGATGTTAAACAAACAGAAATCCATCAATCCATTCAATCCTCAGTTAAAAATAATGTTGTTTCAAAGATCATTAAATATGTCTACCTCATTCACTGTATGCTTTGTTGAATGTGGTTCTTTGAAAAACAAAAATATTTTTAGGCACATTTTAGCTTACCTCAATGGTCAGGAATACTGATTTGAGTTCCTCTATTTGTTCTTTCAGTTTCTTTACCAAATCATTGTTGACACCTCCCAGTGATGACTGTATGTCTTCTAATAATATCTAAAATATCAATTCATTGTTAGTTTATTATTCATGCAGATTACCCCTTTTTACTGCCTAATACTATCATTGGTAATGGTTTAATCATTCCTTAAAAAATATCTTTATGATTATTTTATATTGAATCAATGTACTGTTTATATGTTTGTATTGAATCAATGTATTGTTTATATGTTTGTATTGAATCAATGTGTTGTTAATATGCTCGTATTGAATCACTATGTTGTTTTCATCTTTGTATTGGATCATTTTGTTATTTATATATATGCTTGTATTGAATCACTATGTTGTTTTGATCTTTGTATTGGATCATTTTGTTGTTTATATATATATTTGTATTGAATCAATGTGTTGTTTATATATTTGTATTGAATCAATGTGTTGTTAATATATTTGTATTGAATCATTGTTGTTTTTATGATTGTATTGGATCACTATGTTGTTTTCATGTTTGTATTGAATCACTATGTTGTTAATATCTTTGTATTGAATCACTATTTTGTTTATATGTTTGTATTGAATCACTATGTTGTTAATATATTTTTATTGAATCACAATGTTGTTTTATCTTTGTAATGAATCACTATGTTGTTTTTTTATGTTTGCAATGAATCATTGTGTTGATTATAAGTTTGTATTGAAAAAAAACAACATATGAAATGATTTATAAGTGCACAAAACTTGTTGTAATGTTGTAACTATATTCAAACTTATTTATCATTGTAATTATTCATTTTTTATCA